>NC_133618.1:630103468-630465968 GCF_048593235.1 Sminthopsis crassicaudata
CCGGGTTACCGACCAGTGGTTTGTCCACCATTCAGTACCTGCCAAGTACCAGCAGCCTTTTAGGTCCTGAGGAGACGGACAAAAACAAACCATCCCCAAATCTCACAGAACTCATAGATTCTCCTCGGGAGACAAAGGCTCCTCTGTCCTGGGACTCATTGAGTGCTCTAGACAAGAGCCATGTCCGAGAGCAGCACGTTCAGAGGCCAACGGCGGCCCGAGTTATCCCGCCTCTCTGGGAGCCTCGTTTTGCTCAGTTGGGGAATGCGGACATGGCCCCTGCTAATCTCCAAGGGCGCTTTCTTCTGGAAGTCCTATAATTAGAGAGGAGTGCTCCTCCTCCCCCTCCCCAAGCCAGATGGAATGCTAGTGGGCTCTGAGAAGCAGCCTCCTTTAATGTGGCTTTGGGGCTCCGGGAGGAGGGCCGGAACAAGGGCTCCTGTCTTCCCGAGCTGGGTCAGGGCGTTTTTTCTTGGTGAGGTCTGAAGTTATCCTGCCCTCCTCTCCCTCTGCCCCTCCCCCAGGTAGCAGAAGCCCGTGTGTGGCTTACTGCCCCGTGGTCCCTCCCAGCTCCGAGTCTCCTCGCCATTGCACGGCAGCCCCCCTGCTTTGGAAAGGCGGCTTCCACAGCTGTGCTCCTGGGACCTGGAGGTCACATCACAATATGTGCATTCATGAAAGCCACATAAAAAGAATTCCACCGCGGGCCCTTGGCAGCTGCCCACCTTGCCCACCCTTCGTCCCAGCTCTGCTCCCCTCCTAGGATGAGGTTTGCTGCTTTCCCAAGGCGAGTGGCGGGCATCTAGTGAGGGTACGGGCTGTAGCAGAGGGTAGAGGAAGCCCCCGCGGCCCCCTGAGGACTTCTTAAGAGAGCAGCCAGAGGACGGGGGCTTGCTCCCAGCAGTCGGGGCAGAGCATGAGGTCCCGGGCTGAATGTGAGGGGGCCAGCCTTACATGGAAAGGCCCTGGGGGGCTGGCAGCTGATTCAGGGGGAGCAGGCTGGGCAGCGGGACACCTGGCCAGACGGTCATCCTGCTTAGGGCCAGGCGGCCAAGGGCCCACTCAGCCTCCCGCAGAGGTTCACACCTTGCAGAGCTGGAGCTGGATGAGACTTCTCGGGGCTTCCAGGCTTTCCGTCCCTTTACAGAAAAGGAAACTGAGGCTCCTCTCACCCAAGGTCACCCAGCTAGTAACTAGCTGAGGTGGGACTCAAACTGCTCTATCTCTTGGGACCCCAGGCTGGGGCGGAAGCCAGTGCTGTTTGTACTTAACCAAGTGAAGGATTTTCCTCCTCTTTGCTTCGTTCCCTGCAGACAGGCTGGGCGCCTGATCTCCTGGCTCTTCCCCAGGTTCCTTCTGCTTCTTTTATTTTTTCTGCCTATTAATAACAACTCCTTAGCAAATAGTGAAAGTATTTGGGGAAGGAAGGTGGCAGGGCAACTGGCTTTATGATTTGATTCATGTGGGTGATCTACAGTGTGGAAACTCACTCCCCCTGTTCTGTAACAGGTGGCAAACTGGCCCGGTGGAGAGGTCACTGGGCCTGGAGTTCAAATCTGTCCTCAGGGGCTAACTAGTTCTGATCCAGGGCTATTCATGTAGTCTCTCTCTACCGTTTCCTGAGCTGTAAAGAAGCATCAAATAGCATCTGCCTCCCAGAGTTATAAGGCTCAAATGAAAGAATATGTGTACAGCACTTCACAGAGGTCAGGTATACAGTAGGTGCTATATAAATGCTAGCTGTTATTATTATTACAGATCTTTGAGAGCTGGCTGGGAATAGTTTGAGGTTAAGAGATCCCACCATTTAGCTGTCTTCAAGGCTGGCCTAGGACCAGCTATTTCTGACTCCCCAAATCCACCAGCCCCACGTCAGTCTTGCTGATTTTGATCCCGTGGCCTGTCTCAGGCGAGTAACATTCTGTGTTGGCAGCTGGACAGAAGCCCAGGATGTGGAGCAGAATCCTAACTTTGCCAGCTTCACGCCAGGGACTCACGAGCTCCAAGGCTCTCTGTGCTGGAGCTCTGGGCTCTCCCAGGACTGGCCTGTTCCAGCCACAGCAGCCGTCCCTCCCCCACCTCTGCCCTGTTCAGGAAATGGCCTTGGCCAAGTCGATTAAGTGGTTTAACCATTCCTGGGAAGGCTTCCCCTAATTCCAGGTAGTACAATGAACCTCACCAACTCAGAATGAGGGGGGCCAAAATTACTCGCCTCTCACGGTGCGTTAGCGCTTAGTGAAGCCTTGGGAAATGCTTTCCCATTCACACATTCATTCACCGTGCTCCACTGGGAGTTTCAGCCATTATTTCATTTGATGGATGAGGTGGTGGAAGTATGGGGAATATTATCATGGTCTTATCAGCGAGGAAACTGAGAGATTAAACTCATTTGGGTAAAAAAACTGATAGATTAAGCTCACCTGGGAAAAAAAAGATTGGCTCTTCTGGGATTTTCTGTCCATCTGCATTTGATAATTTTTTGTTGTTTTTGGGAGTAAGTGGAGTAATTGTCAAGTGACACAACTAGTAAGTGTGAAGCTAGATTTGAACTCAGATCCTCCAGCCACACTCTCTCCACTCCCTTTCCAAGCCACCTGTTCCTCTAAGGGATGACCATGCTAGTCGGGATAGCTCGAATCTTGACTTCAAGCCAGAACTGACCGCGGCCTGATGGGGGCCAGCCAGAAGGACCTAACCTCTCCAGAACATAAAAGCCCTGATATTCTATGACATCTGAGGGAGAGATCCTGCCTGATCCCGAGGAAGCAGCCCTGGCAGAGAGAGCTCTGCTCCGAGGCTCACCAGCTGTGAGACTTTGGGGCCCTTAGCTGCCAAATGAGCTTATGGGAGCAGATGAGTTCTGAGGTCCTTCACTCCATCCCCATGAATCTTTCAGGAAAGATCAGAGCTTTGTAGAATATTTGGAAGCAGGGAGGAATAATTCTAGATTTCTGAAAGGCAGAGCTTTGTCCAACCTCAAATTAAATTGGATTTTTAATAAAATGTGTGCTGCATTATGGGGAAAAGGTTGATTTCATCTTGTGTGGACAAATGTTTTTGTAATATCTCCTATGTCCAGAGTCTTGGGCCCAGTCCTGGGCATACGAACATTTAAATAATAAGAGCGATCTAGTCCTGGCTTCTTAACGTGGTTCATGAGTCCAGATGGGGCCATGTAACTGAATGTGGGGTCCCAGAATTCCGAGTTGCTGCCGTAAATGTTTGACTTGTATACCTATTTTATGTACTTAGCTACCTGGGATCGCATAAAGTTTCTCTGGCTAAATGGAGAAAGTTTAAGAAGCCCTGGTCTAAGAGGTCCCCGAAGTGCCTTTGCTCTCCAAAATTCCCGATTCTGAGTTGTCCTCATTCTGGGAGTCGGGGCTGGATGTGGTAGAAAAACTCACTCTGAAATATCAAGGCCCAGGTGCCTCCTGGGAGGGCCGGGAAGGAGAGAGGAGAAGGGTGGCAGTGTCCACCTGTGGTCATTCTCATGCCCTTTGCCCTGGCTTCCCATCTCCAAACAGACCAGCGTTGCCTAGAAAGCAGGTCGCCTCTGAATACAACATTGTTCCAGGGGTCACAGAGTCAAAGGCAGGCTCAGCTGTGTCTCTGATGGGTGAGGGGAGAAGAGCAGAGGGTCTTTGTCTGAAGGATCAAGACCCTTTCCTCTCTTTCCCTCTCCTCTCCCAACCCGGAAGGGCCAGCTGGGCCCTGACATCAATGGTGTCATCCCCAGGACACAGGGAGGTCTATGCAGAGGGTCACTCCCGCAGCCCTCCTCCAGCCCAGCCAGGACTGGGGGGAGGGAGAGCTGCTTCAGGGCATTCTCCTGACCACCCAGAAGATGTCCAGAGTGCACTCATTTTTAGTGTCAGGAAACCAGGAAGCGTGACCTAATGGAAAGTTCAGCAAACACAGGAGTCATTTTGAATCCTAGTCTATCGTTTACTAGCCGGGTAACCTTGGGAAGGAGTCAGTCCCCCTCCCTGAGTCTCAGTTTCCACATCTATAAAACAAGAAGATTGGATGCCTCCTAGTTCTGACTTTCTGGGAAGCTATAATGTCATTTTCTATACCTCCAGACCCTTAGCTTGGCATTGAAAGCCCCCTCCCCAACTCTGTGTTCCTATCTTAAGCTCACCTTGTCCTGCGCTTTGGCCAAACTTCTCACCATTCTCCGAGCACATCTGCCATTATCTCACCCACGAGCCTTTGCTTAGGCCGTTCCATCTGCCCTGAATGCCTTCCTCTCCTGCCTCCTTCATCTCTCCTCCCTTTTTTGCCCGTTAATAAATGAGGAAAAGGCATGTTTTACGTTCTTATGACAAAGCAAAGGCTATGTAACATGTCTCCAAGGCCAGGTAAAATGTCACCTGTTCCCTGAAGTCCGACCAGATTCCTTAATCTGTCAACAATCATTTATTAGGTACTTTACAGTGTGCCAAGGATTGTGCTAAGCACTCAAGAGAGATAGAAAGGGAACAGTGGACTCGACATTGCCCTTTGGGAAGCTCCCCTTCCCCTTTGGGTCCCATCACGCCACACTGGACGGCTGTACCTTTCCTGGCCCGACCTTGGCAATCGCTTGGGAGCACAGCTTCGGTTTTAGGTCTCTCCGTCTGTCAGTCCTAGCCCTTTACCTGGAACATGGTTGGTCCTTTGTCCTTGAAGTGTTCCACAATGACCTCACTGTGTTAGAGTCGAGTTACAGTGTGTCTGACTATGGCTGCCCAGACTAACACCGGCTCGGGATGCTCTGGCACGGGTCAGTACAAATAAACCCCGTGAACATCTGGGGGCTTCTCTGATTTGGGGCATCTTCTGTTTCCTTTGGGCTACTTCAGTTCTGCTTTGCTCACAGCCCCTTCCTTTTCTGACGAGGGCACCCCATGCTGGGTGGTCCGTGCCAGGGTCTCCCATGTCATCCAATTGATTTTATATATCCAATTGATAATAATAACTACAAGAATAGGAAACATTTTTAAGATTTCTAAAATGCTTTACAACATCATCTTATCTGATCCTCACAATACCCCTGGAAGGCTGGAACTCCTGTTCTCCCTGTTTTGCAGAGAGGTTGCCCAAGGAACCATAGCTAGTAAATGTCTGAGATGGGATTTGAACTTATCATTTCTTGAGTCAGATCCAGCACCCTATCCCCCTGAGCCCCCAGCAGCCTCAGGTGCTAAGTGCTAATCATAGGATTATAGCATTGCAGAGAATTAAGGCAGCTCTTGCTCTACTTGAGGGATGCTATATTGCAGGCTAACTGAGCCACTTGTTGGTCCAGTGGATATCTATTCATCTCCCACCTACATGTCTTTGCACAGCCTGTCACTCATACCTGTCATCCTTCCCCCCCCCTTATTTCCCCCTTTGAGACTCCTTAGCTGCCTTCAAAGCTCAGCTCCAGGGCTACCTCCTGCTTGAAGCTTTGGGAATTCCCAGCTGCCAAGGTCTCCTCCCATCCCAAATCACCATAGAGTGAGTCGGCCCGTATTTTCATGTTTCTTTGGGATCTGGGATGATTTAATTCTTGTCTCTCCTCAGCAATAGGAGGTTGGCACATGGGAGGCACTGAATAACCCAGGAAGTCTTCACCCTTTCCGCATTGTCTGGCTAAAGCCTAGGAACCCTTCTCAGAATGATGCTTACAAATGCTTAAGATAAGACCAATTATATTAAAAGAAAGAATTTTTCCTGTCCAAGTTCACAGATCCTTTAAACTCCATCCATGGATGTGGTATGGACTTCTCTGTCAGTCTGGGTAAAGCCTCAGAATGAGGCTTCTCAGAATGATGCTTCCAAAGAGATAAGACCAATTATATTAAAAGAAAGATAGAATTCTTCCCATCCAAGTTCACAGACTCTTTGAAGTCCATCCATGAACTCCTAGTGGTTCCCAAGGAACCCAGTTTAAGAACCTGATTTGGTCTAGTCCCCTCATTTTACAGATGTGGAAAATGAGACCCAGAGAGATTCATGACTTGTGTGACTGCCACACCAGGGTTAAGGAACAGCTCCTGAGTTTGAATAAATGAAAAAACATTGAACTCTCATTCCAAGCCTAGAACCTGGATGCGAGCTCAGCCATGATAACAAATGAAGGAAAAAGTGCTTACTGAGTGCTGACTGGGTGCTCTGAGCACTGTTCTGAACACTTGGGTACAAAGAAACAAGGAAGGCATTCTCTGCAATCTGTATTTCATTTGGGGGAGACAGTACATAGAAAAAAGTTTCTTTCAGGAAAGGTAAAAAGGTTATATAAGTGCAGTAGCATAGATGGTAAGACCCACAGGTCCTTAGGGTCTATCAGCTGGTTGGATTATAGTGCTGAGGATGTGGAGGGTCTAGAGTCAGGGAAATGTTAAAGTCCAGTGAATCTCCATCTCATTGGAAGGAATAGAGTTGATAATTCTCATCTAAGCTGCAAGAGCAGTTCAGCTGCTCAGAAGCGTTTCGGGGAGTTGGGGAAGCAAGAAAGGCAAGATGGGAAGGTCTTCGTAGTGGTGGCTCTCTGCAGCCAGAATAGGGTCTGGGAAGTCAAGAGTGAAACTCAGTTTCTTCATCTGTAAAATGGAGATAATAATGGTACCTAACTCCTCAAGTTGTTGTGAAAATCAAATTAGGCAGTATTTATGATGTGCTTTACAAACCTTAAAGCATCCTTACTGGGTGCTAGCTTTTAGTAGGAAATTATCTCTTCAGCTTTCTGATAGGTCACTCCTCTTCATGCATTCATTAATATCACTGAAATGGTCTTGGAGCCCCCCTTGCACATGAAGTTCCTTCTCCCTTCTCCCTGTGCATTTGTGCGGGCAGTCCCCTACGCCTGGAATGCATCACCTGCTCAATGCACCAGGGTTCTGTAGTTTCCTTCAGAGCTCGGTTATTATTAGGCCTCAAAAATTATTTTACAAAAGAGAAAAAGAATCAATGGTCACAAAAATATTGATAGTAGCTCTTTTTGTGCTATTAAAGATAGCAAACAAAGGGACTGCTCATTATCTGGAGAATGAGTGAACAAGTTGTGGTCTAGGAATGCTCTTATGTTATAGGAAACCAAGAGGTGGATGGTTTTAGAGAAGCCTGGGAAGATTTGCATGAACTGATTCAGAGTAAAGCAAGCAGAGACAGCAGAACAATTTACACAATAACAAAAACACTGGAAACACAAACAATTGAGAAAGACTTAAGAACTCTGATCAACACAGTGTCCACCCAGAGTCCCAGAGGACTAATGTCACTACCCTAGAGGATGGGCTTTATTTGCAAAATCAGATACATTTTTTTTTGCATGTCACCAATACAGAATTTATTTTGCCTTGACTATGTATATTATGTAATATATTACTATGTATATATCATATTGACATCTTACTATGTATATATTACAAAAGTTATGGTTTCTTTTCTTTTTTTCCCCTTTTGGTGAGGGAGAGGTATAGGAGGGAGAGAAAATGTTAATTGAAAAAAATTTTAATTAGTTTAATATATTTTGTTTTTAATGGAAATTTTTTCTATTTTTTTTTTTCAATTTACAAGCATTTATTTTCTCTTTCTTCCTCTGGAAAAAGGAAAAATGTACCTCAACACTAGTCCTGTGAGATTTTTTCCCCAAGTTTTTCAAGTTGCCTCCCCCAGTAGAATGTGAGCTTCTAGAGGGCAGGGACTACTTGACTTTCTGTCTCCAATACCAGGCACAAGTGCCTTGCATACAGGAGGTGCTTAACACATGCATGCTGATTGATTTGTTTTTGGATTTGTTTTGTTTCTCTTCTCTCTTATTCCTCACCTCCAGGCCCAAGTATGGCGGCAAATACTGTGTGGGGGAACGGAAGCGATTCCGTTTGTGCAGCATCCAGGCTTGCCCCGCTGACCGGCCATCTTTTCGCCACATCCAGTGCAGCCAGTTTGATGCCATGCCTTACAAGGGAGAGCAGTACAAGTGGGTCCCTGTGTCTAACCACAGTAAGTCACCTTCAGAAACCATGGCCTGATCTCTTGGGTAGCAATCTCTCCCACTCCTGATCCCTCCAGCCTCAAGCCCTTGGAGCTGAGCTTCTAAAGACTGAGGGCATTTTTGCTCCAATTTTTGCATTGTTGTCCATCCCAATGTGGAGCTGTGAGAGGGGAGGTAGTTGCTCGTTTGATAACAAATGAAGGAAAAAGCACTTACTAAGTGCTTCCTTCCTTCCTTCCTTCCTTTCTTTCTTTCTTTCTTTCTTTCTTTCTTTCTTTCTTTCTTTCTTTCTTTCTTTCTTTCTTTCTTTCTTTCTTTCTTTCTTTCTTTTGTTATTTTGTTCTTTCTCTTTCTTTCATTTTTTTATTTTGTTCTTTCTTTCTCTTTCTTTCTTTCATTCTTTTGTTATTTTGTTCTTTCTTTCTCTTTCTTTCTCTCTTTCTTTCTTTCTTTCTCTCTCTCTCTCTCTCTCTCTTTCTTTCTTTCTTTCTTTCTTTCTTTCTTTCTTTCTTTCTTTCTTTCTTTCTTTCTTTCTTTCTTTCTTTCTTTCTTTCTTTCTTTCTTTCTTTCTTTCTTTCTTTCTTTCTTTCTTTCTTTCTTTCTTTCCTTCTTTCCTTCCTTGCAAATAGCTACTGGCCCAACCCACATTGTAATTCATTACTTTAATGCCTTTATTAAGGGGGTGCTTGCCCAGAGTTTTAGCCATATGTAGAGAGTAAGAAAGAAATGGGTTCCTTCCCCTGGCCCAAGGCTTGGGCAGTACACTCACGGCTGGTCAGTCTTTTCTGATCTCTCCTCTCTCTCTCTGGATTCATGCCTATAGTTAATCCCTGTGAGCTGCACTGCCGGCCTTCAAATGAATATTTTGCAATTAAGCTTCGGGATGCTGTTGTAGATGGGACCCCCTGCTTCGAAGGGAACACCAGCCGAGATCTGTGCATCAACGGGATCTGCAAGGTATGCCTGCCTCCCCAAGCCCTGCCCCTTTTTGGGCTCAGACCAGAGGGGCTCTGGGGCAGACAAGTCATGGGCAGCATGAGGAGGCCTGGCCCATTCCCAAGCTGTTGAGGAGCTGAGTGTCCAAGGGCTTGGGCCACAGAGACTTCCAGCCTCAGTGGCTAAATCCTAAAGAAATTCTGAAAGTTTTCATCCAGAACAATACAGTGGGGAGGGGCTGTGATCATAAAGGGTAAGCTCCCATGGGGTGAGCGCTTTTGAAGTATCCAAATGGGGCAAATAAAATAATGTTGAGTTATTTTATTGCTAGCCTCCAAGGGAAGACAGAAAGAACAGGTCCCCGGTCTTCAGGGAGAAGATGAGCAACTATTTCCTCCTTGTACATGGGGCCATGATTAAAATGCACGATCTGGTGTGGTCCAATAGGAAGACTATTACATTCAGAGTCTAGGGACCTAGCTTATGGGAATGGTTTTGCCGCCTGCGTAAGCTTGGGCTGAAGTTCCCTGGACCTCAGTTTGCTCATCAGAAATTAAATCACCTCATCACTCCCTCCCAGCTCTGAATCTCGGATCTTTTGAGACAGAATGGCTTCCCTGCTGGATTGGCTCATAAACAACATCAAGTCCATTGTCTGGGACTCATGGGTTTCCTCGCAGTCCCCAAGGCAGGAGCTGGGGAGCGCAGGTGGGGAGGCAACTTAGTTTATGAGAAGACCCGAGTTTGAATCTCCCTTTGTTCCTAGCTTTATGACCGTATTTACATCCCCTGTCCTTGAACTCCATTTCTTCATTCACCAAAGTTGGCCTCCAAGGCTTTTTCTAGCTCAGAAATAGAAAATCTGGTTCCTGGTTCCTAATTCTGGAAAAAACATTTCCCACAAAAGAAAAAACCCTCAAAGAGATGAAAAGCCAGCTTTGTAGTGTAAAGGTGGCTGAGTGGGCCACTGATAAAGGATCAGGACGGGAAAGTTTGGGCCAGACAAGGGAGATGGGGAGACTGTGATGCCAGACTTACCTGGGGCATTCTCTTCTTGCTGGTTTCTCTAGCTGTGGAGGAGGCTGGGAGGGGATACAGCCTGAGAGAACCAGGAAGTCCAAAGCAGACTCTCTCAGCTCAGAAACCTCAGACATCATCCAGTCTGACCATTCCCATGTTCTCTGAGCAGGGATCATTGCTAGTGATAGGGAAGTCATTACCTCCCGAGAAAGCCAATTCCAGCATGGGAGAGCCCCAATTGTTAAAGAACATTTTCTTTGGCTGGTCTTTTTCTTTGATATGATTTGTTTGGGAGATTCCCCTCAGCTCAACCCAGGCTGATCTGCAGTTTATTGTCTTAGAATGTTGCCTGGGGCACTGAGAGGGAAGCTGAGGGTCCCACAGCAGGATGAGTCAGAGGTGGAATGTGAAATAAAATTTTCCTGGCTCCAAGATCCCCACCCCCACTCCATTTACTGAGCCACACTGCTCCTCTAGGGTCCCTTTTAAGAAGCATCAGTGGCTCCGATTTACTTTGAGTAAAATACACACAAATCTCTGTTTGGCAGTGAAGTCTTTTACAATCAAGCTCCAACCTCAGAGATTGGTTTTCCATTACTCCCCCTCATGGATTCCACATTCCAGAGAAAGCAGCCTATTTGCCTTTGCTTGTATGCGACACTCTTTTTCTTTTTCTTTCCTTCCTTCCTTCCTTCCTTCCTTCCTTCCTTCCTTCCTTCCTTCCTTCCTTCCTTCCTTCCTTCCTTCCTTCCTTCCTTCCTTCCTTCCTTCCTTCCTTCCTTCCTTCCTTCCTTCCTTCCTTCCTTCCTTCCTTCCTTCTTTTCTTCCTTCCCTTCTTTCATTCTTTCTTTTCCTTTTCTTTTCTTTCTTTCTTTCTTCTCTCTCTCTCTCTCTCTTTTTTTCTTTCTTTAATTTTTTTTTTTTTGCTGAGGCAATTGGGGTTAAGTGACTTGCTTTTACATAGTCATCTTCCTGTAGCTGGAGAACCCTTCCTCCTCATCTTTGTCCCTGGTTCACGGTCCAGAGTGTGCAAGAACCCAATCTGAAAAGTCACCCTCTCCTAGGGCCATTATTCTATGAAGCCAAACACTGGCTGGGGATTCAGGGATGAATGCTTCTACTGTGAGAGGAGGTGGAAGAAGAAGAGTGGCGGGGGGGGGGGTTACTGAGCTAGTGGTGGCCCCCTGAGCCATGGAGTAATGAGGATGGGATGGGATTTAAGAGCGAGACAGAAATATCATCTGAGAGCAGAATCTTAGCCATTACTCAGATGGAGGCTCCAGCTGATGGTAGCTGTTGGGATTAGGGGGTTAAGCTATAATTCAGTGGTCCTCAAACTTTTTAAATAGGGGACCAGTTCACTGTCCCTCAGACTGTTGGAGGGCCGGACTATAGTAAAAACAAAAGCTCACACTCTGTCTCTGCCCCTCAGCCCATAACCCGGCAGGCTGCATAAACGTCCTCAGCAGCCACATCTGGCCCGTGGGCTGTAGTTTGAGAACCCCTGATCTAATTTAATAAACTGAAAAGAAATAGTAGCTAACCTTAATAGAGTGCTCATTCTGTGTTAAATGCTTTACAATTATTACCTCATCCGATTCTCACAACAATGCTGAGAGATAGATGTTAGATTATTATACCCATTTTACAGTTGAGGAAACTGAAGCAACCAGAGTTAAGTGATTTATTGATGGTCACCCAGCTACTAAGTGTCTGCGGGCCATAATTGAACTTGGATTGGCTTTAGAATAGTGACTTTTCCCATCCCTTAGGCCTCCATCCTGACTCCTACACTTGAGGGTCAGTGCATGAAAATCTCTATTTAGGAGACACCTTCCAGCTCACACACTCCATGATCCTGTGAGGTGGATGAGGGGATGGCTGGGGTGAGTCAGGGCAGTGAGTAGAACTGGATCGTGGAGGGAGGAGAGGATGTTTGGAGCAGGGAGTCTTGAGATTTAAATCCTGGCTCTGAAGCTTTGTCTTAACCTCTCTGAACTTCAGTATCTGCTTTTTGAGAATGAGGATAATAATAGTAGCATTCCTACCACCTGACTGGGGCTTTGTAAATCTCAAAACATTTAAAATAAATCATTTTTCAAATGATTTATTTTTATTATCTCCCTGAGTCTGTATGTGTTTGCAGACCCCTATTAATTCTTGGATCAAATCTATTCTCCTCTGTTTAATATTTAAAGTTCTTCCTAGTCTGGCTTCTTGTTACTTTTTTGTTTTACTACATGCTCCTCCCCTCTGCACAAGGTCTGGCTGACCCAGGCTCTTCCCATGCTCTCCAGGACGCTTACCTCCATTCAAGTGCCCCCTTATACAAGGAAGCATCCTTCCCTACCAAGGTCTCCCCACACCCAAGCTACTCTGAGTCTGTTTTGCATGTGTTTAATATAACTACATACGTGTGTTGTTTTCTTGTTAGAAGGTAAGCTCTTTAGGGGTAGAGGCTGTTTTAATTCTGTCTTCATATCTCCAGTGTCTGATAAGGAGACTAGCACACAGCAGGTGCTTAATCAATGCTTGTTGATTGATTGCTCCCGAGATCATTACAGACCACCTGCTGATGAGGTGGGAGACCCTCTGGGCTGGGAGACAGGACCAGAGAGGCTCGTGGGAAGGGTGAGGGCAGGTCCATCAGACAGTGACCTCCGGGGTGGCTGTGTTTCAGAACGTGGGCTGTGACTATGAGATTGACTCCAATGCCATTGAGGACCGGTGTGGCGTGTGCCATGGGGACGGCTCCACCTGCGAAACAGTGAAGAAGACATTTGATGAGACTGAAGGCCTGGGTAAGGGGCAGAGCGGGGGTGAGGAAGCAGAGGTTTGTGGCAGAGAACTTTGTGACCCAGAATTCACAAGAAGGCGCTGGGTTCCTGGGATACCCCGACTCTTCCACTCATAATTCAGAGTGATGTTTCTCAGAGTGGCGTCCTTGAGACCCTTTCAGAGGGTCCTTGAGGTCAAAACTTTTCATGATAATAGCTAGACATTTTAATTTCTTTTTTATTGAAGCTTTTTATTTTCAAAATATATGTAAGGATAGTTTTTCAACATTCACCCTCGCAAAACACAAGGTTGAAAAACTATCCTTACGTATATCCTTACATATATTGTATCTTCCTGCCCCCCCTAGATGGCAAGTGATACAATATATCTTAACATAGTAAAAATATAGATACATCCAATATAGGCAAATGTGTTTATAACATTATCTTGCTGCACAAGAAAAATCAGATCAAAAAGGGAAAAAATGAGAAAGAAAATAAAATGCCAGCAAACAACAACCAAAGAAGTGAAGATGGCTTCAGATTTTACCTCTGATGCTTCTTACTTGTGTAACCCTGAGCAAGATTCTCCTTCCAGGTCTCAGTTTCCTTGTCTGTAAAAAATGAGGGGACTGGACGAATGGCCTCTGAGGTCTGACTGGCCGTAGGATGCTTACTTTCTAACGTGTAGTGAGGCGTCCTTGATTCCCTCCTCTTGGATTTTACTTTTGATCATTCTTTTCATTTTCATGCTCTCTTCTCCGGGGTCTACGTTTCCCAGCCTTCAGACACGCACTTTACAAATATTTCATTTTACCCTTTCAGCAAGGTCTGAGCTTGGACTTGAACCCAATGGGTCCATCCTAATTCTAGGCCCAGGCCACTCTCCTCTGTGCCACCTGGGCCTTTCTGGGCCTGTTTCCTTAGCTGTACAATGAGAAGGTTGGACTAGTTTTCCTTAGATGCTTACTACTGGGTGACCCTGGACAACTGGACTTAATCTGTTTCAGTTCTTTCATTTGTAAAAATGGGGTTAGGAATACCCTGCATGGGTAGCCCTTGCAAAGCACTTTGCAAACCTTAAAGCACCATATAAATGCTAACTATCATCATTGTTATTTTTGTGGTTTTTATTATACCTTTCAGGGTCTCAGTTTCCTTATCTCCAAAAGGGAAAAGTGGGACTGGACGGCCTCTGAGTCCTTCCCTGGGATTCCTCCATCTTGGTTTTCTCTTCTCCCTTGGTTTTTGTGCCTCAGTTTCTCCTCTTTCCTTTCTATCTGTTCCTTCTAAGTCTCCTTCATTGGTCCATTTTCTCCTACTATCTAACTGCTCTGCTGTCAGCTTCCTCCTCAGTTCTTCTGGTGTTCTTTTTTCATTCTTGTTCACTTTTCTGGCTCCAGTTATCAGCTCTCTATGAATGACTTCCATAGTTACATGACCAGCCTCAATCATTTTCATCTGGTGGTTATGTTCAGGTCGATATCTGGCCATCGGTTCACTCATAGCGTCCCAAACTAAACTTATACTCCCTTTTGGGCTCTTTTCAAGAGACCATCCTATGACTTCCAGTCCTCCATGCTAAAAATCTCCAGATTAGTGACCCTGCCTGTTCCCTCACCTCCCACTCCAGGGAGCTGCCTTGTCTTTTCAATCTCACCTCTGCAAAGCTTGTTGTGTATCAGATCCCTCCCGACTCTAAATCCATAATCTTAAATACTTACTAAATGATCAAGAGTGCTTCCATAGGCACCCACATTCTCCATCTATTTCTTTTTCCTTCTCCATCTTCCATTTCTTTCTCACTCTATCTTCTCTCTAGCTTTCTAATCATCTTATCAAAGATGGTATTAAAAACTAGTTTCTAGTTAAAACCAGTTTCTTGTTCCATTAAGAATCCCGAGGTCAGCCATGCTCTTGGCCAGAAAGCCAACCTCCTCCTGACCTGAAACTTCCCTCTTTGGAAACAAATCTTCCCTTCTGGGAGCTGTTCTTGGAGCAAGCGACTTCTCCCTGTTCCTCGACTCCCTCTCCTCTGGGCCCCAGCTCCGACAGGCCAAAGGAGGCAGGAGGGTTAACATGCCCTTTTAAAAAACAAACCGCACATTACAGAGGTCTGAAGTTTGTTTCCAGGCATTTGTGAAATTCTCGTCTGTCTTTTGTTGATGGTCATGAAGTTTAGAATTTTTGAGAAACGGGGCCTTTACCAAGAATCAAAACCTTCAGTTCAAGAGAGAGTTGCGAGAATGATTTCAGGCTTCCTCCGGTGAGAGGAAAAGGATGGAAGAGGGGTGGGTCAGGGTAGGGTTTTCTTAGCCAAGACTACCCCTGCCTGCAGGTGTTTGGATGAGTTTCTGCTTGCTGAGGAGACACTTAAACCCTTTGCAGGGTACGTGGACATCGGGCTGATCCCAGCAGGGGCAAGAGAGATCCGTATTGAGGAGGTGGCTGAGGCTGCAAACTTTCTGGCACTGAGGAGCGAGGATCCGGAGAAGTATTTCTTAAATGGTGGCTGGACCATCCAGTGGAACGGGGACTACAAAGTAGCCGGGACCACCTTCACGTATGAAAGGAATGGCAACTGGGAGAACCTCACATCCCCAGGACCCACCCGGGAGCCCATCTGGATTCAGGTACATCCACACCCTAGATTGGGGTACCCTGTTCTGTGCGTCATATGTTGGAGGTAACGTAGCCACTAATCTCAAGCAGTTCCCAGTTCGGGAGAAGACACAAGCTCTCCTCAGGGATCTCTCAGCTTGGGGAGAGACCCAGCTCCACCTCTAGAGTACTTTTGAATTTTCAAATCCTGTGGGTTAGTATTATTGCCATGCTACAGACTAGAAAACTGAGGCTCAGTGAAGGAAAATGAATTATTCACAATAATATGGCTAATAAGTGGTGGAAGGAAAACTTGCATTCAGATCTCCTGCCTCTAAGTCCAGTATCTTCACAACTCTCAGTTATCTACAAACATTTATTAAGTGTATTAAGTGTTCACTGTATACTAGATACTATATACAAACCCTGGGAATACAGACAAAAATCAGTCCCCAGAACCTCAAGGAGCTCACATACTAGTAGGAAGAGACTAAGGGTCAAAAGCTGTGGACACATGGAGTTAGCAAAGTGCTTGACATGTTGGCAGCCACTGAATAATTGTGGGACTGACTAGTGGCTAGCATTTACATAAGTACAGGGAATGTACGGAATTAGCATTATGTACATATAGAGATAAATGCTTCTAGGTTTGCGGAATGGTTTAGAGATAGCCTTTTTAGAGATATTCTCTCTCAACACCCCAGAGGACAGGGGCCTTAGAATGATAATATTTTGTAGTCCCATTTTGTGTGTGTAGCTGAGAATACTGTACAATGCTCCCTGCTCCCATTGTTGTGAGGATCACTGAAATAAAGCTATATAAATGCTAGCTTTATTATCATCATTATTACCTGACAGGAGGGCCTGAAGATTCACTTATTATCACTCTTCCTGGCAATAAAATGCTGTCATTAGTGCACACATTACTATTCTTTCTACTTCCATCCTCTGAGTCCTCCAAGTGCTCAGTGCCATAAGTGAATGCTCTGAACTGAAAAACAAACACAAAGATGAAGCTGATGGCCTCCTCAGGGGGCTTATATTCTAAGGGGGACAACATGGATACAAATACCTAGGAAATATGAACCAGGTACTTTAGAGTTGTGGAGAGGAGGGCTCCTAATCAGGGGGATCAGGAAAAACCTTGTATAGAGGTGAGAGGGAACGGCGTTCCAGGCAGGGGGCACAGCCTAGGCAAAAGCATGAAGGTGGAAGACTGAATAGAAGCATGTACGGGGAAGAATAGACAGGTCGGTTTGTCTGGAAACACAGTAGAGGTTGGAGCCAGGATGCTGGCAATATCGGTCTCCTCTGGAGATTTTGTCGGTCAGCTAGAGTCGATCAACAAATACTTTTTATTTTTCTTTCTTTTTTTTTTTTTTTTTAAATTTGAAAATTATTTATTTATTTATTAGAGTTTTTTATTTTCAAAACTTGCGCATGGATAATTTTTCAACCTTGTGTTCCAAATTTCTCCCTTCACCCCACTCCCTCCTCTAGAAGGCAAGTAATATTACATGTTAAACATATATGTTAATATGTATTATGTTGTATGTTAAACCTATGCTCAGTGTATGTTAACAAATAGTTTTCTTAAGCACCTACTATGGCAAACCACTAAATCAACATGTATTTTAAAGCACCTACTATATGCAGAACACCATGGTCAGTATGGAGATCAAAATCTGTACCCAGCCTTTCCGGGCCAGCACCCCAAAGCTGTTGGGGCTCCTACTCTTTCCTGGCTTTCCCAGCCCCCCTCTGCCCTCAGGGTGAAAGGAGGCTGGATCCAGATGACTCCCCCCTTCCTGCCCCTCCAGGGCACCTGAGCCGGAAAATGAAATTTTTATAAGGACTGTATGCTAGAAATTAAAGGATCTGTGACTTTTACAGAATGCAAGAATGTTGGGTTTCCAAATGCATAGAAATCTTATAATAGAATACTCACAGGGGAATGGGAAGATGGATTTGGATTTGAATCCTGAGCACTTACCTGTATACTCTGGGGGAAGCATCTAACTTCTCTGGGCCTCAGTTTCCCTATCTGTAACATGGGAGGGAGAGCTCAGGTTCACATGGTTCATTTCTCCCTGTCCCGGGCCTAATTTGGGGGCCATCCTGCTCTGCAGGAAAAGAGACTCTTTATGGTTCCCGGAGATACCCTCCGGGACCTAGTCCTTGCCCAGTTTGGATCCTCCCAGTGGGGGATCATGGGAAAGTAACAGATTGGGCCCAGAGAGCCTCATTTAACAGACCCACAATCAAGTCCCAGATCGGATCATCCCTTGGAGCTCCTCCCTCAAGGTTATCTTGTGCTCTGTGAGTACTGGCTTTGTTTTGTACTTCCCAAAAGCATCTTGGGTTCAGAATGATAGCCAAGGGAAGCAGGGCCTGCCCTCTGTGGGAAACAGCCGCCCTCCAGGAAGACCCTAACAAGCCCTGACGTCCAAACCCCTCTCCAAAGCGATAGGACGGTGTCCTCCAGGCCGGGGCTACGGTCCTTGACTCTGTATCCCCAGCACTTAGAATAGTGCCAAGAATTTCTGTATTTCTCTATCTGTTTTTATCTCTATCTCTCTGTCTTTCTGTCTTTCTATCTCTATTTGTCTCTCTCTGTGTCTCTCTCTGTCTCTGTGTGTACCTTTGTCTTTGTCTCTCTCTACCAATCTATCACTTTATCTATGTATATCTATCAATCTATCAAATACATACATATATATAATTTTTCCTGGAACATAAATATATATGAATATACAATACATACATGTATATATCACTTAAATACTTGGGTGAATGAATAAATGACTCTCTCCAGAAGCTGGCAGAGCCCCCCAGAGCCCAAGAGCAGGACCAGAGTCCGTGCTCCATCGGGGCAGCAGCACCGGGCCCTGGGGTACAAGGCCAGCACCCTGCCTGTTGGGGCGCTGTCCCGGTCCCTGGTCCCTGCCTGTGAGGGCTGTTCAGGCCTCTCACCAAAGGCAGGCCAGCGTGGAGGAAAGAACGCTGGCCTGAGAGCTGAGGGTCCACTGTCACTATATACTGGCTGACATGACCCCCTTTAGACCTATTTTCTCCTCTTTTAAATGGCAGGGTTGGACCAGATGGTGCCCAAGGACATACATTGTAGACTTCTAATCCAACCCCTCATTTGACTGGGTGGGGAAACCAAGGCTTCTTGGAGAAGTCACATCTCGGCCCAAGTCAGATGGAAGTAAAGAAAGAAGAAGGGACTGGCCTCCGAATGTCTCCCCCTCCCAGCTGCTCTGCCGCCCTACTTCCCACCTTCGATCGCCCTGTGAGGGTCCATGACAGGGTCCAAGCAGTCCTTCCCCACTGGCCAGAGGGCCGGCTGTTCCCTCCCCAGCTCCTCAGGGCAGAAGGAGCACGCTCCAGCCTTGGACAGCGGCTGGACCCCAGATGTTTTCATCTTGTGTCCCTCCCATCCCCCCAGGAGCCCTTTTCCAGGGCCAGGTGGGGGGAGCTGGGCTGCTCAACCGTGCAGGATGTGGGCATGGGCATGGGATTCCACTCCTCTCCTCCCTCCATACTGACTCAGAAGCATTCAGCCATGGGGCTCAGAGGGGCGGGCGACCATCCAGACTTAGCCCAGAGTTACCCAGCAGGCAAGTGGAAGGGATGCGGAATTTGCTGAAATTGTGTTGGGTGAGGAAAGGTGGAAGGATCACGAGGAACTTCCCATGTTTTTATTTCACAGACAATCAAATTAAGGTTTAGATGGTAACCCGGGGTCACACAGCTAGTACGTCTGAGGCTAAATTTGAACTCAGGGCTTCCTGACTGCAGCCCCTGTGCTCCAGCCACTTGCTGCCTTCGTCTCTCCGGGCTGGGTTCCTTTGTTGAACGACAAGAAGGCTGGATGAACTTTCCAGCCCTAATAAGGTGTTCCACATGGTCCCAGACTCCGATACAGGACTGCTTGCTGAGCACAGGAGATAGAAAGGGAAAACTCTGCCCTCGACAGGCTTCCATTCTCTCAAAGAGTAATTGGACATATGTGGGTGCAAACCAGATGGGAGGTTGCGAGGGAGGATGGGGGTCCCAAAAACTGAGGGGTCAGGAAGGGGGGGCGAGGACCAGCCATGATTCCTGGGGGTCAGGGGTGAAACAGGAATGAGGGCTCAGGGTGCAGAAGGAGATGGACACAACCACTGGGGCAGTTTGTTGGTGACTTTCAATATTTGTTACAAGGACTTTGTTTTTGCTGAGGCAATTGGGGTTAAGTGACTTGCCCAGGGTCACACAGCTAGGAGGTGTCTGAGACCAGAGTTGAACTCAGGTCCTTCTGACTTCAGGCTGGTGCTCTATCCACTGAGCCAACCAGCTGCCCCGACTTTGTTTTTCTTTTTCCCAATGGGAGAGAGGAAAGAGGAAAAAACCATAATGCTGTTCACTGAAAATGTACAAATGTACAAAGAAGGAGAGGGACTCGAACAAAATCTTAAGGGAAGTGAAAAATTCTGTGCAGCAAGGATCCTCTTACAGTTGACCAGTCAAGGGGCTCTCCAGTTATTATATAAAGACCTTTAATGGTAATAGCTGTTGTTTGTAATTAGGTTTACAAGTTGCCTTGGCTACATTATCTGTGAAGTGGGCGATGTGTATATTATTAGTCCTGTTTTACAGTTGAGGAAACTGAGGCAGACAGCTGTCAGATGACTTGCCCACAGCCACCCAGTAAATCTGAGGTGGAATTCTAAACTAAGTCCCCTTTCTTCAAGTCTGACCCCCAGTCACTCTACCACAAAACTCCTCTTGTTAGGGGAAGCCCCTTCCTGTGGACCCACGAGCCAGAGTAGTGAGGAGTGACAGAGAGGACAGATTAGGGACAGGACTGCCAGCTGGCGGCCATCTAAGTGTGAGCTGATGAAGCCGGGACCCCGGGGGTGACAAGGGGAAAGGAGAGGAAGCCCCTGACTCGCTAATGAAGTGTCTGGCCTGCTGGGCCCAGCCAAGCTGGCTCTGCTCACCACCTGTGCTTCCAGAGGCGAACATTCCAGAGCCAAGGGGACTGGGTCCGGTTGGAGGATGGCCTCAGGCCCCCACAGCTGACCCTCTCCATCATCACAACCCCTGGGCACTGCAGTAAGTCACTCTCACCACTGCCTCGGTTTCCCCTTCCAGCTGCTGTTCCAGGAGAGCAATCCTGGGGTACGTTACCAGTACACCATCCGGAGGGAGGCAGACAGTGAGAATGAGATCCAGCCCCCTGAGTTCTCCTGGAGATATGGATCCTGGACCAAATGCACTGTGACCTGTGGCACAGGTGAGACACTGGGGCCCAGAGCAAGGAGGGCACGGGGCAGACCCTTACTGTCCCGAGATAACCAATGGCAGAGGGAGCAGCTGGGCCACCTCCGGAGGAGCCTTGCACCCCCGGGCACCCCCAGGACTCGAGAGCTGGACAGGTGAGAGCCTGGGGGCCCTGACCCCCTCTTGTTTTATAGCTGAAGACATTAAGACCCATGAGGCAAATTGGGCCTGGCTTAGATCACACAGAGAGCTAGGACTCAAAGCCCCATTTTATTTTTATTTTATTTATTTTTATTAATTTTATAATTATAAATTTTTTTGACAGTACATATGCATGAGTAATTTTTTTTATAACATTATCCCTTGTATTCATTTTTCCAAGTTTCCCCTCCCTCCCTCTACTCCCTCCCCCCCGATGACAGGCAATCCCATACATTTTACATGTGTTACAATATAACCTAGATACAATATATGTGTGTAAATCCCATTTTCTTGTTGCACATTAAGTATTAATTCCGAAGGTACATGTAACCTGGGCAGACAGATATTAGTGCTAACAATTTACATTCACTTCCCAGTGTTTCTTCTCTGGGTGTAGCTACCTCTGTCCATCATTGATCAACTGGAAGTGAGTTGGATCTTCTTTATGTTGAAGATTTCCACTTCCATCAGAATACATCCTCATACAGCATTGTTGTTGAAGTGTACAGTGATCTTCTGGTTCTGCTCATTTCACTCAGCATCAGTTGATGTAAGTCTCTCCAGGCCTCTCTGTATTCCTCCTGCTGGTCATTTCTTACAGAGCAATAATATTCCATAACCTTCATATACCATAATTTACCCAACCATTCTCCAATTCTTCCAGTTTCTGGCCACTATAAACATTTTGGCACATATAGGTCCCTTTCCCATTTTAAGTATTTCTTTGGGATATAAGCCCAGTAGTAGCACTGTCAAAGCCCCATTTTATTCCAACCCAGGGTCCCTCTGATTTCTCGGCTCAGAGGGGAGAGTCCTTGGGGATGAGTTGTCACCCTCTAACATCATTCACACAAATGTTGAGGGAGATGAGCCTTCACAAGAGTCCCTGAGAGACAAGAGGAAATGAAAGAAAGGGCAATGGGGGTTCTTCTGGATGGAGAACAAGCAAAGGCATGTTCCCTAGGCATGTGTCACCCAGCTGTGCAGACACTGTGTTTGAAGGTTGGGGTATCGTGTAGGGGGGTCCCACTTCTCCATCTCAGCATCTGAGCGCCTGGGGGAAGCCTGCTTATGGTGGGCTGTCACTCTGGAGGCAGCTCAGGACAGCCTCCCGACCAGGAAGCTGCTGTACTCAGGACTCTGGGAGGAGAGCGTGGACTTCCCGGGAGCTCCTGGGCTCGTTCAGCTCCTCGGTGGCTCAGACCCCTGAGCCAGCTGGGCTGGTCATGGGTCAACTCCAAAGGCTACTGCTCGTGCAGCTATTTCAGAGAACCTTTTCAGGGGGCGGCATGACATCCTGGAAACTCTTCTGGCTTTAAAGACGTAAATATTCCTTCCCTGTAAAATGTAAGAGTACAGACTTGAGTTTTTGTCTCTAGGGGTAGCTAGCTATTGGATTCATATACTGCCTCAGCTGTGGGACCCTCTTGCCTCATTTTCCTCATAATAGGGCTAGAAATAGCTCCCACCGCTCAGAGTTGTGATGATCAGATGAGACGATGTAGGTAAAGTTCTTTGTGGTCCTTAAAGCACTATATAAATGCTAGCTATTGTTACTATTTTAAAACCACCATTTTTGTATTTCTTGCCCATCCCCTAGATACAGGCACACAGTAAGTTTTTAACAAATGCCTGTTGGTTCCTTGGTTCAAGCCTTGGGCAAATCGCTCCTCCTCGAGTTTAGTTTATTCATCTACAAATGGCAGAGCTGGGTCAGATGTTCTCCCATTTCTTCCAGGTCTAGGTCTTATGACCCGAAGGTCTTCTCTCCTTGAGATTATGGATTGTTTCAGTTTTGTATTTGGATCCCAGTTCCTAACACAGGTCCAGGCATACAGTAGGCACTTCATAATTGCTCATTGGTTGAATCAAGTTCCAACTTAACCAATAACTGCCTGAGTGACACTGAACAAGTCACTGAACCCATTTCTTTATCTGTAAAGATAGACTGAGTTTCTAAGGTCCTCCAGCTCTATGTCAAGATTCTTGATGGCTGGAGGTGAAAGCTTCCTAGATCAAGTAGGTTTGGAGAGAGTCCTTGAAAGACAGGCAAGAGCTGGTTGGGAAGGAGAAGAGCAGATCTGGAGATGGGCAGGGAGGCATTAGTGTGCCATCCTTCTGGACATGTCCCCCAGACTTGGAAGCGTAAGTATCTGTGCAAATGGGAATGTGAGCACATTGGTCTTGAGCAGTGTCCTCAGACTTTTAAAATAGAGGCCAGTTCACTGTCCGTTGAAGGGCCGGACTAGAGTAAAAACAAAAGCTCACGCTCTGTCTCCGCCCCTCAGTCCATTTGCCATAACCCGGTGGGCCGCATAAACGTCCTCAGCGGCCACATCTGGCCCGCAGGCCATAGTTTGAGAACCCCTGGTCTTGAGCCTCACAGCCTCCGCTCCCAGCAGTTCTGAGGCTCACCAGGGAGGCTCTCCCCGAGAATGGAGATTTCCATGTTTGTCCTTAACATCCCTGACACCCAACACAGCGCCAAGTACACAGTAAATGCTTAATAAATGCTTGTTGGTTGAGAAAGTTGAGAGCAGCTGTGGTTGGTTTCCCATCTACAAAATGTGTGTGATTCATGAGTCCTAATTTCTTATAATTTATCCCTTTAAAATGACTCCATATCCTCCTTCTCTTTGCTGCGTCCTCGTCCTTCGGGCTCTGGCTCCCTTCTTCTCCCAGGCCCTTAACCCATGGCCTGGATTCTCACCTCATCGCCCCAAGATTAATGGGCACTATCGTTAGGTTTAAGAAGCCTGGCTCCAAGTCCCAGGACGAAGGTGGCCCCTACTCCACATCCATCTCGGACTGGCATTCCCCTCCCTCCTTGCCCCTCTCTACCCCCTGTTCTGACTCTTTGCCCCCCCCAATCCACTGTTCTCTCAGAGGACCAGGCCTTGTCCCACAGAGCCCCTTGGTCCCCAGCTGCCTTGTGTCACATCTCAGTGCTCCAGCCAGCCTGAGCTCAGTCCCATCCCGACCTCTTACTCCCCAACAGGAGGTCAACGCAGGGTGGGACCACGTGTGTGGGGCGAAGTGTTGCTGACATGTGAAAGGCTGCAGGCACCAGCCCAGCAGCCAGCCCAGGGCCAAGTGAGGTCCTGTGGCCATGGCAGGGCTTTGGGGCACAAGCCAGTCTCCAGCATTTGGCAGCATCTATATGCCAGTCACCGTGGTCTCGCCACTCCACTGTGACCCTGTGTACTGGTTTAGGAGATGCCCAATGGCCACATTCACTCCTGAATACTGGGACTGTGGAAAAGGCCACATATGTAAGGAGAAAAAGGAGGGGGGAGAGACATAGATGGGGGAGGGAGGGAGAGAGAGAGAGAGAGAGAGAGAGAGAGAGAGAGAGAGAGAGACAGAGAGAGAGAGACAGAGAGAGACAGAGAGAGACAGAGAGAGACAGAGAAGAGAGACAGAGACAGACAAAGACAGAAACAGAGAGGGAGAGAGAGAGACAGACACACACACACACACAGAGAGAGAGAGAGAGAGAGAGAGAGAGAGAGAGAGAGAGAGAGGGAGAGAGGGAGAGAGAGGGAGGATTCTGTGCAACACGTGAAGGAGCCCCAGCTCTGAGGACCCAGTTTTTACCCTGCTTCTGCAGCTTCCCACTGTGCAGTCTGAGCCAAGCCTCCTAACTTCCCTGTGACTCAGTTTCCTCTCCTGTAAAATGCGCTTCCCTCCAGGCCTTTTACAGCTGTGGATCTTTGGGGCTATTAATACAGATCAGTAAAAAGACCTTATTGGGACTCAATGATTCCATCAGTGTAGGGGGCTAGTCAGCGAGCCTTGGCACCTTCTCTGTAGCCTCAGAGATTTGCCCAGAATACCAAAGACTAAGATGACTGGCCAGGATGTGTCTGAGGTGGTTTGGGGGCTGGCTCTCTAGCCACTGCACTGCACTGCCCCCGTAAAGCACGTGAACCTCTCTCAGGCAGGGACTGTCTTTGTGCTGCTCATTGCATCCCTGGCACTTAGCACAGGTGCCTGGTGTGGAGGAACAGCTTAATAAATGACCACTCTCACACTTGATCTACGGCCTCTGGCTTATAACTTAGGGATAACAAGGAAGAGAATAGCAATAGGGATATTGATAAATTGTTGTTGCTGGTCAATCATTTAAGTCTTGTCAGACTCTTTGTGACCCCTCTGGCGTTTTCTTGGAAAAGATACTAGAGTGGTTTGTAATTTCCACTTCCAGATCATTTTTACAGAAAAGGAAACTGAGGCAAATGGGTTTAAGGGACTTTCCCAGGATCACACAGCTAGGAAGTGTCTGAGTCTGAATTACACAAGTCTTTTTGACTCCAGACCCAGCATTCTATCCACTGAACCATCTAGCTGCCCGATATTCACAAACAAATGGGCCACAAAATCCAAGGTGGGGGCCAGAAATAAAACTTCTGTACTCAAATATACACCCACAAATGTATGTCTAGGTTACAAGTGAGTAAATGGAAAGGTTCTGACAGAGGGGAAAGCAAATGTGACTTTATGGGTATCACTGAGACGTGGTAGGATGAGACCCATCCATATCTTCGTGAAATACCTCTCTGAAAAAGCATGACTTGTTTCAAAAAAAAAGTCTGCAGAGGCCGTTCACAGTCTGTTTTCATCCTAAAAGTCGAAATGGTTTTATGTATTCACTGTGTACACAGGCACTTGTTATTCCCCATATATATTCATGGTATGTAACCTGGTGTGTATATATATATATATGGGGAATAACAAGTAAATATATAATATATATATATATATGGGGAATAACAAGTAAATATATATATACACACACACACACACACACATACACACACACACACACACACACAGAAAGATACACAGGACATTTGTTATGAGTGGTTGAGTGGTAAGGAATGGGGTAATATGTTAAGAAATATTCACCTAAAGGAATCCAACTGCCAGACAGGAGAAATGTAAAGTGGAAGCCATTTGAATGATTACCAACAGAGGCAGAAGCCTGAAGTGAAATTATCATTAGACTATACTACAGACCGCCGGGACAGAAAGAGGGTATGGATGAGCATTTTGGGAAACAAGTCTCAAGCCCACAACAGAGACGTGTTGGGTCTTAAATTATCTAGCTTCCTTAGTCTGGCATTCAAGGCCCACCATAAGCCGGCCCTAGTACACTACTCTTCCATTTCCTACCAGCAGCTTGGGGTGCAGTGGCTACAGTACCATGATTTTAGGCATGAATTCAAATCTACCATGGGCAAGTCATTGAACTATTGTCTGGGTCACAGATGAAGGTTCTTGGTCCCATGTACTGTTGCCAAAATGTAATGTTCTCTCTAAAATGTAATGTTCTCTGTTGAGGTTTTCTTGGGGTCTCTGGGAGCAGCCTTCGTTTCAGCTCTGTAATCACCACAAATGCAGCCAGGGGTTAAAGCCCAAATCCTTCATTGTCTCTTTCAAAGTCTTGTCTCCTTTCTTGGGGCCCGGTTAGCTTTCTTAGAGGCCTATCTCTCTCCTTGGTTCTGAGAGCTTGAGCCTCCAGTTCTTTGTGTTCTCTGCCTCTGGCAGCTTCTCGAGGTCCTCCTGAATGTATCTTGGTTTCTGTGGGGGAGGCAGGAGGACCATCCCCACGGTCTCTTTTCTTCCAGTTCTGTCTCCCTGAGTTTGTCTGAGCTTATATGCTCTTTTATCATAGGTGTAAATCTTGTGGAACTATAGTAAGTACTAAGTACATGTACTGAACTACCATTGTCTTTATCAAGCCCACTGACTTCTAACCTTGTTTCGAGTTCTGGCCCATAACAGACAGGATGTTCCTGACTAGGGAGGCTGTGTGTTTGTTTGTATGTGTATGTAAGTAGGGAGAGAGCTGGTCTTTAGAGAAAGTCGAGTATTGGAGATGGTGGAAGGAAGGAAAAACCACATTTCAGATAAAGGAAACCACTTGGAGAAAAGCCCATAGGTGGGAAGTGGAATATCAAACTGGGGAAGCAACTAGCAGGCACAGAAGAATCCGTGAAGGGAAGTTCTGTGAAACAAGACCGGAAAAGTCCGAGGGATGCAGTGAAGAGTTTTAGATGCCAGGATGAGGATTTTGTGTTTTAATTCAGGGACAGTAGGGAGCCACGGACTGTTTGTGAGTAGAAGAATATGCTCCGTTCTGTGCTTAGGAATATCATGATGTTTGGCAGCTCTGTGAAGGGCGGATTGGAGAGGGAAAAGGCAGATGAGAGGCTCAATTCTGAGATTGTTTAATAGTCCAAAGGAAAGTTTGAACTAAGACAGAGGACCATGAGAGAGACGGAGACTCATGGGGGAGGGTTGGATTGACAAGACGTGGCCCACTGTTTGGGCAGGAGAGTTAAGGACAGGAAAGGGTCTGGTAAAACCCTCAGAGCCCCAACTTGCTGTGATTTCTATCCTAGTGTCCCGTGTTCTAGATTTCTTTTAATGTTGGTTTTGATAGTTTCTAGGGTTCTTTTCAACTGAGATTCTACATGAGCGGGAATCTGTGTCAGGAGGGAGAAGAGATTTGACATTTTATCAGATTCTCAGAAACCTCTCAGGACTTGCAGCTGCTCACGGGGTCTGGGAAGTGTTTACAAACTGTCCAACTTGAGTCAAAACACAATTCAGAGACTTTCGGCCGCTCCGGCCACGGGGCCCCTGTGTGTGTGTCCAGCCCTTGGAATCTGGCTGGGAGATGTCACGAACCATCGGGGGACTTCATGTGTGGGGACGTGTTCACCCCTGAGTGTTGGGTAGGAGTCCGTGTACAACCTCTTCATGTGCAGAGAAGGAAATGACTCCAGAGAGGGAGAAATGGCTTGTCCAGATCACCCAGGTGGGAAGTCACAGAGCTGGGACTGGAACTGCAGCCTCCCACCGCTCCGGTGAAGCCGTATTTACAATGGAAAGGAAGTGGTGTTGGTCATCCTAAGTGTTTCCCTCGTAAAAAAGAACAACAGCCCAATTATAGAAACCAGCCCCTGATGAGACTTTTGAGTCTTTGAGCAGATGCTTCCTATTTAAACAGTCACATTGATGGGCCAGGCCATAGAGCAGCCAGGCAGAAGTGTTGTGTTCCAGCGGGCCAGCGGTTCTGGGCGAGGGTCAGCCGGGGAGGATGGTGTTGGAGGTGAGCTCAGCACCGGGAAGAAGCCGGGGGCACAGGAAGGGCCCCGGGAAGGAGGCAGGCTCTCCGAGGCCCTTGAATGGAAGTGTTCCCCAAACTGGGCCAGGATGGAAAGGCTGGACCTCCGGGGAATCAGCGGGAACCCTGCCCCCAATCTCCAGGCACATCAAGCCATCGTGACAGAAGGCTCTGCGTGGGCATCATGGAGCGGCAGCTGGAAGGACCCAGACTGGGAGAGAATCAGAGATGGCAGCGCATAAAGATCAGGGGAAGGAGGATGTGAAGGCTGACATTAAGACTGGATACATCATCTGCATAATATATAATATACATATATAGGAAATATATTTACATATAAATATAAATCTATCCCCAGCTTTCCCAGACAATCTATAAGTCATCGGCACAGAACTAATTCTTGTACCATGGGAACTAAACAGATTACCCACTGCGAGATCACAGAGAAAGAAAAAAGGATCCAGGGCAGAGCCAGTTGGTGGGCAAGACATGGATGAAGAGCCAGCAAAGGGAACTCAGATGAAGCAGTCAAAAAGGCAGGAGAAGAAGCAGGAGTCATTGAAACTCCTGGAGGTAAATGAAGAACCAGCACGAGGAACTTATTCCTTATGGCCCTGGAGAGCAGATCCTAGAGAGCTTGGGGTGGATTTCCACTTGATGGAAGCAGTGGAGTCCTTTCCTTAAAGACAGACCCTTAATGTGTACAAGAGGAGCCCTTGATCTGACAAGCAGAGTGCTTTTTGCCTTTAGGAGCCAAAGGTTCAGGTGCAGACAGAAGCTCCCCACAGAGCACCTCGTCCAAGCAGCTGCTCCCAGTGGGCTTATTTTTAAAGCCATTCATTCATTGGTCGTACCGTTAGAATATTCGGTGACTTTGAAAAATCGTCACGTTTGAATGAGTCCTCAAGTTCTAATTAAGCATCTGAGTTATAATCCAGCCTCAGACACTTTTCAGCTATGTGACCCTGGACGAGTCTCTTCTCCCTTTTTGCCTCAGTTTCCTCATCTGTAAAATGAGCTGGAGAAGAAAATGGAAAGCTGTGTTTTTGTCAAGAAAACCTCAACGGAGTCATGAAGAGTTGATTAGAAATGAAAAACGACTCAACGATAACAAAATCTCTCTCCAAGGATAACGGAATTTGGGGAGTTAGATGGACCCTAGGCCTACCTGAACAAGCTTCCATCCACAAGATGCCTGACAGTGTTTACCTGAAAACCTCTCACAAGGGGGATCTCTTTGCTTCCAGAGGCAGCCCATCCTGCTTGTCATTAGGAATCCTCATCCCCAGCCTCACTTTGTCTCTTTGGAACCTCCACCCTTTGGGTTCTACCCTGTGGAGCCACACAGAGCAAATGTGACCCTCATGAGACAGCCTTTCAAATACCTGAAGACAACTGTCAGAAGAACTAGCATTTCTATATCCCTTTAAAGTTTGCAAAGTACTGTATATGTGTTATCTCATTTGATCCTCACAATTATAAGTGCTATTATTATCCCCATCTTATAGATGGAGTAAACTGAGGCACAAAGCAAAAAAAGGATTAATCAAGAATTTACTATAAACCCAGCACTGTACTAAAAAAACTTTACAAAAACCATCTCATTTGATCCTCAACAGCAATCCTGGAAGGTGGGTCATTATGTTATTGTACCCATTGTACAGGTGGAGAAACTGAGGCACAGAAAGGTCACATAGATTACCCAGGATCCCACAGCTGGCCAGCATCTGAGGCCAGATCTCAAGTCAGGCACTCTCTCCACTGCACCTCCTAGCTGTCTTTAACAATCTTCTCTCCTTTAGGAGAAGCATCCCCGGTTCCTTCAGGCGACCGTTATGTGATGGGCCCCTTCCCCATCCTAGTTTCTCCCCTGTAGATGCCCTCCAGCTTCCCACTCAGTGCCCTTAACCTGGGGTGCCCAGGAATGAATTCGATGCTCCTGACGAGGGTGGAGAAGCTCCCTCCTCCTTATTCCTGAAAGCTGCGTCTTTCAATGCAGCCCGAGATCAAATTAACTTTTTTTTTGGCTTACACACACTGAGCTTGCAGTCCACTACAACCCCGAGATCTTTTTTAGGCAAATAGCTTCCTAACCTCGCCCTCCCTCATCTTGTACTTGAGAAATCAGTTTTTGGAACTCAAGGTAAACTTTTCCCTGTTAAAGTGACATCTAATTAGATGCAGAATAAGTAATTCTTTTAAATTTGGGCACAGCCAATGTGAGAGCAGGTTTGTGTGGCTGTTTTTATGCTGCCCTAGGTTTCCATAGCTTTTTTTGGAGGGGGACAAAAATTGCATGTTTAATAGAGCTCTTGTCACAGAACCGGGTACGTAGTGAGTGCTCCGGAAACAGACATTCACACACAGGTCACATGTGAACCCCCACATGCAGGGAAGGTTTGGGGGGATCCAGGACCTGGGAGCGCCCAAAAGTCTTCAGCATTCCTAGAAAGCGGCTGAGGTCAAGCAACCATTACTTACCACAAGCTGCATCCAAACGTTATTAAGTGACAGATACTCCACAGAGAAAAGGCTGGAAATGCCGGGGGCACGTTAAGTGACAAACAGAAAGTCTTATCATTGATTCCGCAGGCGAGAGGGAGACATCGGGGTGTGTCAGGTAGGAAGGTGACATGACCAGGAGGCAGAGTGGGAGAGGGAATCACCAGAGTACCCTGCGTAGCAGCCAGAAAATTCTCCAGAGAGTTTGTTAGGGGCCCATGTGTCTCTGGGGGCTGAGAAAGGGGAGGGAGCGGGGGGGGGGGAATCTGGAAAAAAATTTGAAAAATGAAAAAAAATTGTTTTTCATCTTATTGGTGGGGCTTATTTATTTTAATATTTTTATTTTTTCTTATATATTATATAATTATATAGTATATAATGCATAAATATCTATTTATTAACTTCTTTATTTTAAGAGCTCCATAGCACATAGCTCCAAGCATTGTGCTAAGTTCTAGAGATACAAAGAAGGTAAAGAGCAGATCCTCCTGTGAGGGAGCTCCCACACTAAGGGGGAAGATCATGGGCCAGTGAGGATGTTTGTAGGAAACATGAGCGGGGGTCTTGGGACGGGCAGGTGGACGGGCTCTCGCAGCACGGAGAGAGGCCTGGAGGCTGTGCCCAGGGCTGGACGGGCGGGCCTCCCTCCCCAGCGCCCGTACGCACCTGTGTGTCCTCCCCCAGGGGTGCAGAGGCAGGCCGTACACTGCGTGGAGAAGCTAGCGGGCCTCGTGGGGGAGCGGCACTGCGATGCCCTGACCAGGCCAGACGACAGACTGAAGCCCTGTAACCAGCAGCCCTGCCCAGCCAGGTGATACCCCTCCTCCTGGGCCCCTCCCTCCAACCCCTGAGAGACGCTTCTGACTGAATTCTGGGACTCTGAGCCCAGGAAGGGGCCTTTCCTGCCTGCCCCTCCCCTCAGGCCCCATCAGTCACATCTCTTAGGGTCACTCTTCTATTGTATGACTTCCCTTCAGTTAAACGTCATGCTCTTAGTATGTCCAGGCTGCCCATCCAAGGGGAGATGAAAAGAGAGAGAGAGAGACGGTGGGTCCTCGACTTCGGAACTTAATGGGGGGAGAGGTGCGCTCCAATAATGGTGACGCCAAGGGGAGAGAAGCCCAAGGAAGGGCGCTGGGCCAGGGGCTGGGGAGAGGTCACTGACAGCGGGGCCTGGGGGGGGACACCAAGCAAGGCCCCAGAAGAGATGGAGCCCAGACATGCCTGGGAAGAGAGGGAAAATGGAGAGAGGGAGGGAGAGAGGCCCACTCCTGCAAGTGCAGGAAAGGCAAGGGTGCTGGAGGCAAAGTGAGCCCAGGCCAGGCAGAGGAAGGGCGCTGGCTGCCTTTGGCTTACTCTGCTCAGGCAGAAAAGGAGAGAGCCAGAGAAGGTGGGGTAGGAGAAGGAACAAGAGGGATGGAGAGAAGGTGGTGGTGGGGACAATGAGGGAGAAGAAGAGAAAATGGGAGAGTCAGAGACGAGAAAGAGAGAAGATGGAGTAGGAGAAAGAATAAGGTTAGGAGGGATGGACGGGGAGAAGGTGGGGGGGAAGAGAGAGAGGAGGAGCAGCCGTGGGTTGAAGGCCCAGCCCTGCCATTATTTGCTCCTTGACCTTGGGAGAAGCAGGTAGTAAAGCCTCAGGTTTCCGTTTTGTAAAATGGGAATGGGAAGAGCGGGTGAGCGGGTAGAGCAGGGTGATGGGAGACACCGGGCGGGGGGTTCGGTAAATCCCAGGCTTTTCAGCTGCTTGGCTGCAGGTCAGGGCCTGAGCTCTGCCCCCTCTCCCCCCCTGCAGGTGGTGGTTTGGAGAGTGGCAGAGCTGCAGCAGAACGTGCGGGCCCGGAGGCCTGGCTCTGAGGACCGTCCTCTGCATCCAGAGCGTCGGGCTGGACGAGCAGCGCGCCCTTCGCCCCGAGGACTGCCGGGCCATGCCCAAGCCGGACGTCACCATGCCCTGCAATGAAGACAGCCCCTGTCCAGCCTCCTGGGAAGTGGGCAACTGGTCCGAGGTGAGTCAGGGGCTTCCCAGATGTGCTGGGACTGGGCGCAGCTCTGGATCTGAGGCAGGGTCCCCACGGGCAGCATCCGGATGCTCCTGAGTGGAATATGTGGTGGGAAGAGTGATTGAGGAGAGCTAGATTTGGATTCCAGCTCTGACCCCCCCCGGCTGTGAGGCTGAGGGGCTTCTCTGGAGCTCAGCTCTACTTTTCTCACAGTTGTTGTAAAAAAAAAAAAAAAAAAAGTGTTTTGCAAACCTTAAGTTTATTTAAATGGGATGTGATGGTGGGGAAAGACTCACAGATTTAGAGCCAGAAAAGAGGGCCTTTTACAAGTGGGGAAACTGAGGCTCAGCGAGGTCCAGTGATTGGGCTGTGCACCCAGCATGTACCAGGGGCCACCTAGAATCGGGGCCCAGTCCCCCCGTGCATCTCTCCCCTGGGACGGGAGGGAGCGGAGTACAGGTGGGAGTGCCGGCAGAGAGGGATTTTTCCCCTGGGGTGGCAGTTAAATCCCTGGGGTCATGGAGCACCCGGCCACCAGCTGTCGTCCTGAGAATGATAATAGCTAATGAGAGCTTCCTGGGTGCCAGGCACGAAGCTGAGGAAACTCCAGGGTGCTGGGCTCAAAGCTGGTAAGGATATTTCCTTTATAGACACCGAGGAGCTGGGGGTGGTGGAGGGGAGGCCAGGTGGGAGGCCCAGGGCTCCAGGTCCCGGCGGCCCCAGTTATTACATCCCCAAGATGGTGGCAGGCGACTGGCCCTGTGCGAGATGTATACATCAACAGTCAGTTAGTCATGGGCAGCCTTCGTTACAGGGCATCGGTCTGTTTCAGGGATTGATCTCAGGAAATGGCAGCAATTTATTTTTTTATTATGTTTATTATCTTTTTTTTTTTTTTTTTCCTGAGGCTGGGGTTAAGTGACTTGCCCAGGGTCACACAGCTAGGCAGTGTTAAGTGTCTGAGACCAGGTTTGAACTCGGGTCCTCCTGAATTCAGGGCTGGTGCTCTATCCACTGCGCCACCTAGCTGCCTCTATGGCGGTAATTTACGTGAAGGTGACAGACCACTTCTCTCCTCACTGACCCTCCAGATGGCCCTTTCTTCTCTGAATGCAGAGAGACGGGAGTTATTTTCTAAATTTACATATCATTTATACACTTCCCCGTCCAAAACAGGATCGAGGTGGCTCAGTGAGAAATATATTTGTCTGGATAACAGAGCATGGGATCATTAATTCCAAGCTGAGGGGGACCTTAGATCCCCTCTAGACAAGAGATTCTTAACCTGAGATCCACTGATCCCAAGGGACAGGTTGCAGGGGATTCCCCAGGAGAAAGGAACAGGTATTTTTAAGCATCTTCTACATCCCAGCACCATACTCCGCCCTTTTACAAATATGACCTCATTTGACCTTTACTACAATCCTGGAGGTAGGTGATCTCATTATCTCTGTTTTACAATGGGGGAAACTGAGTCAGAGCTTAATAACGTTCCCAGGCTAAATCAAATCTCGGTTCGGATTTGAACTCAGTCTCCCTGACATCAGACCTAGAACCTACCGGGCCATCTAAAAACATTATCCTGATGAAGGTCCCCAGGCCGGGGCTTTCACCAGCTTATCAAAAAGGCTGCAAAAGTTTAGGAACTCCCGCCAAACCCAACCCTAATACTAGTTCTGGAACATGAAAGCACTTTACAGATATCTCATCTTATATGCGCAACAATCTTGGGATGAAGGGGCTGCTGTTATCCCCATTTAGCAGATGAGGAAACTGAGGCAGACAGCAGTAATTGGTACTCCAGGGTACTACCTAAAGAACTTATCAATCACCAGGCTAGGTCGCACAGTGGATAGACTGTTGATCACTCACAAGATCGAAGTTCAAATCCTGATTCAGACACTTATTAGCTGTGGGATCCTGGCTGGGTCTCTGACAGCCTCAGTTTCTCATTTGTAAAATGGACTTAATAACGAGATAACCTTATAGAGTTATAAAATGTATATAATAGTTATTTATGAAATGCACAATGGTACCCGTGGGAACCTGGGCTGGTCACCGATGTAAGATTCTGCCCCTGCTCGGGGCTGGGGACAGGGGTGCACACACAGCACATGCTCTGGGCTTGGGCCCCCCTTTCGTGGGAACTCCTGCCGGTTCTCTGCAGAGGCTGCAGGGGGGCGAGCTCTGAATGGCCGCCAGTTGCTGAATTCTGTTCTCTCCCTCCTAGTGCTCGGTGAGCTGCGGGGCGGGCGTCCACAGCCGGCCGGTCTTCTGCAGCAATGACACCGGAGCCCCGTGCGACGCCGCCCAGAAGCCCATCTCGGAGACCTCCTGCTCCCTGCCGCCGTGTCCCTGGGCCCCCGAGTGGTCGGGGAGCGGGTCCTCGAGCAGAGAGCTTTTCAACGAGATTGAGTTTATTCCCAGCAACCACTTCCCTGCCTTCGAGCCCCCGGTCCCCGATGCCCCGGGCCACCAGGACTCCAACGTCATCACTGAGGATGACTTCCCAGCCGGCGACAGGAAGGGCAACGTCTTCGTGGATGACTTTTACTATGATTATAACTTCATCAACTTTCACGAGGATCTCTCCAGCATCCCCTTTGAGGATCGGGACAGGCCGAGGGAGGGGCTCGGGGGGGACAGCGATGAGAGGCCCAGAGATTGGGGCACATCTGATGAGACGCCCCTGGCCGCACCCCCCAGCTCGGAAGGGGAGGACCAGGGGGCCTCTGAGAGCCCAACCCAGCCCACGCCGGCTCAGGAGGAAGTCGTGAAGACCGATGGCCAGCCATCTGTGGACTCCCCACCGGAGCCTCTCCCTTCCGCCACCGCCCCAACACCCTCCAGTCCCAGCCAGGGACAGAAAGGGGAGCCGGTGCTTCAAGACTTCCCGAGTCCCCAAACAAGTTCCACAAATCACTCTTCTAATCTCTTCCTAGATAAATCCCCAGAAGGCCCAGTGACAGGCGACATCTCCAAGGAGGACCCCACCTCCTCATCCCCTTCTTCACCCACTTCAACTCCCATGACCCCTGCAGGGACAGATCCTGACAAAACCCACCCTAGTGAGAGCAAAGGAGGGGCCCAGGGAGAAGAGCCCGGCCCTCAGAGGCCGGGGCTTCCTGGAGGCAGGGAGGCTGGTGACATTCACGTTCCCCCTGGGGCCTCCGAGGAAGACCCCGACGAGTTGCTTTGGGAAGGAGTGGATGTGGAATCTGGTAATGACACTGAGAAGTTCCTTGAGGAAATGGCAGCCTCAGGAGAGAGTAGGACCACCCCTGTGCCCCCTTACTTTGCCCCTGAGCTGAATCTGGCTCTCCCGGCTCCCCAGACGACTCTGGGATCATTCCTGTCTACTGTCCCTTCTACTGCTCCCAGGACAGAAGTCATCCTCCTCCCCAAAGACGCTGATCCTATCAAAAAGTCATGGAACTCAAGTGACCCCAGACTGCGAGACAGTGAGCCCCTCCCCACCGAGGAGGGCACCTGGAGGGCTACCTCTACCCCCATCCCTTCTGAGACCAAGCCAGTCAGAGTCCCTCCATTAGAGACCTCTCTATCCCCTCCCACTACATCTAGTGTCCATGGGCCAAGGAGCACGGACCTCCCAGCCCGAGATCTGACCCCATGGGACTTGCAGACCCCCGCTGGGCCAGTGACCCCTGATCCCAATGACCTGGCTGGCCCAGTAGTCATGCCTTGGGACGACCGCTTCCTCTCTCCTGCACTGACTCCCAGCCCAGAGTTGGAGAATTTGTCCAATGAGATCAGGGTATCCCACGAACCTGACTTCTCATCTCCCCCCGGCCACCCCTGGTCTCCCCAACCAGCCGGTGCAAACGAGTGGCTGGGAAATCCAGACGGGGAGACGTCACCCAGGAACGCTGTTCATGATGGCGGAGACCTCAAGAATAAGTCCCAGAGCCCAGCTGATACCGAGCCGGCTGGGACCGAGGTGCCTCCTCAGGGAGCACTGGCTACTCCTGCAGGCCCTGGGGGAGCCAGCTGGGAAGTCGGAAATTGGAGTGAGGCAAGTACCGGCCAGAACTTCTCTGGGCCCCAATCCTCCTCTGCCCTTCCAGGTACCAGTGGAGAAAAGGGGGAAAAAAGTGCATAACTTGGCAGCGGAGTTAGGGCCCTAGTCGTGAAATCTGAACAACTTGGATTTAAATCCTGCTCCTGGCTCCTACCAGCTGTACGAGACATCTAACCTCAGTTCATTTTCTCATCTGTATAATTTTCTATGTAATTTAAATTTCCCAGCTTTCTCATCTATATAATGGGTACAAATAGATGCACCTGTCTCCCTATAAGGAGCAAATGAGATAACAGTGAAAAGCTATAATTATTATTATTATTATTATTATTATTTCTACAACAGTAACAAGCATTTTGAAAAAACATAAAAGTACATATGCCAGGTAGGTTGATGGTATTATTACTAGTAGGAATCCTATTTGACCAAATAATTCATTTCTTTAAAAAAAATCCTCCTACTGATAATGGTTTGTGAATTTGAGTGATAGAGGTGACAGACAGTATGACTAGAGTGAGAGAAGCCTCTGTGGCTCTGCTGGAAATGACCTGATTTGGAGCATTTCAGCCTCCTTAGGACCTCAGTTATCTTGAAATGAGATCTTAGGGATGCTGAGGGCAGATCCAGCCGAGAGCAGCTGGACCAAAATCCGGCCCATCTCAGAGTAGGATGATGAAAGGTGCTCACCCAGAGGGGTCCTGCTCCTGCCCCCCTTCTCTGTGATGTATCCCTTGCTAGATAGGCCCATCAGGGCCTGAGAACCTGCAAAAGGAAGGGCCCCAGTTAGAAATCAGAATAACTAAATTGGGCTAAGAACAGAAACTTCAATCTCTAGGTTACTGCCCCTGAAGGACTGATCCCTAAAAGGAAGAGAATTACAGCATCGTAAGCTCCTCTCATCCAAACTCCCATGACGAATTGAATTCCAAGCTGCCATGATGGATTGATCCCCTCTATTCAAGCTCCTACAAGATGTCCAGTCTCTGCTTAAATAAATCTCTTGGAACAAAGCTTACAGCTTGACAAGACAACCTATTTCATTTCTGGACAAGTCAAATTGTCTGGGAAAAAATTTTTGTAATACACCAAAATTGGCCTCCCTGTAATGCTCTTCCCCCATGATTCCCAGTTCTGCTCACTGAGCCAAGAAGCCTCCTCTTTTCCTGGGTCTTTTCTGCTTCAAGTTTCAATATTCCTAATTCTCTTAAGGCAAGTTCTACCATATCGAAGTCCTTAATCCTTATAAAGTATTAAGAGTGAGAAGGAGGAAGGAGCAAGTTCTACCTTATCAAAGTCCATCCTAAAATATGGCGCCCAAGATGGGTCTTTGGGATCTGAATAGGACCTGACTGGGACAAAGTATTAAGGGTGAGAAGGAAGGAGGAAGGGGTAGTTTCCCTTGTCCTAGGAATTTCACGTCTATCAATTGAGCCCGATGTCACCTAATCAAGTAATTAATAATTATTCCCTGTAATGAAGATAAAGCTGACAATTCCCCAGCTTTTAGTCTCCTCTCTCCTCTCCCCAGACCCTGCCCCCAGCTGAAAGTGTCGATACCTGGGATTCAAAAAAGGACTCTTGCATGGCGCCATAATGGTCGTGGCAAACCCAACCTATAATCTTCCCTTCCTCCCTTTTCCCTCCCTCTCCCCATATTCAAGGCTAAAAAGCTGGGGCTTGAGCCAACTAATTCTAATCAATGCGAATCAATTCAAATGTCAGTGTTGACATCAGAAAGCCCATTTTTCAGATAGGAAGGTTCAGGCTTTCAGAGGGAGAATAGTTGACTGGCAGCCACAGGACTGGTTCTGAGATGAGATTGGGATATAAATTTTCTATTAAAAAAATTGAATATAAATTATGCTTTTTCAAAATGCTCATTACAGTTGTAGAAATAATAATAAATTGAAATAAAATTTATATTCAAATCTCAGCTCGGAACCAGTCCTCATGCTCTTTCCAAAGAGAGAGGGCGGCTTAATGGTTCTGCCCTTATTCCTTGGCCCTGGCCTGCAGCTCCATGCAAAGGAGAAAGAGACTGGCCACCCAAGGCACGGCCCCATACAGGATCCTGCCAGCCTGAGAACGTCCCCTCCTCTTTTGCCCTTCACTCATTCACTCACAAGCACTCATCAGAGTTGACTGTGCATATCTGACCCTCTGCCATCATACAATTGTGCACACATTCCTTGCCCACTGAGCTTGCTGTCCAGTGACAGAGCGAGCGTGAGGTAAGAGAGCAGGTAATGGAGACGGTTCCAGAGCAGGAATAGAAGGGTGGCCCTCGGTCATTCTGCGTCTGTCGCCTCGACCTTGTGGCCCTGACGGGCTGTGGACAGCGGCCAACTCCCTCAGACTCAGGTTCTTGAGCCGCGGGTCGGTGGGTGTTGCTGGGGAGCGGATGGTACAGCCCGACTCTCCTCCCCAACAGTGCTCCACGACCTGTGGCCTGGGAGCCATCTGGAGGGCCGTTCAGTGCAGCACGGGGCGCGAGGAAGACTGCGTCCCCACCAGCAAGCCGGTGCCTGCCCGTCGCTGCTACCTGAGGCCCTGCTCCACCTGGCGCGTGGGCAACTGGAGCAAGGTAAGGGCTGCACCCTCCTTCACCCCCCCACGGGACTCTGCCCTGCCTCAGTCTCCCCCCTGGGGAATCTGAACTGCCCAGAGTTAGGGCAGAGGGCACAGCCTGCTGGTCTCTGGGGCTACTGGAGAAGGGAGGATAGGCAAGGGAAGAAGGGCCAGGCTTAGGCTTGGTGTGAGAGGGCCCGCCCTCCTCCTGCCCCCATGGAGGCAGTTTTCCCCGGAGACAGTAATGGGGAGAGTCCTGGACTTGGATGGGCTGGAAGCTGGCCGCCACCCCTCTGGCTCTCAGTGCTCCGTCTCTACTTCCCCAGTGCTCCCGGAACTGCGGGGGTGGCTTCAGGTTCCGGGATGTGCAGTGCGTGGACACCCGGGACCGCCGGCTCCTCCGTCCGTTCCACTGTCAGCCCGGCCTCTTCAAGCCCCTGGGCCAGCTCTCCTGCCACGTGGACCCCTGCCTCGACTGGTACACGTCGTCATGGAGAGAGGTAAGGGTGTGGGGAGATGCTCCCCAGCTTTTCGGGAACTAGCCCGCGGCTCTCCCCGTCACTCAGGCACCTGCACAGGATCCCAGGCTCTCTCACTCCTTGTCTGCCCCTCCATTTGGAGGCTCCCATGGGTCCGTCCGCCCAACCAGGGGGCCAGAACCCTCCAGAGATCGTGGGCCTTTGAAGAAAGAACTCCTCCCCTAACCCATGTACCCAAAGGCAGAAGAGACTCAGTGTAATCCCCAGAGAACGGTGGGCAGGTGGAACAGGGAATGTTGGACAAGAACCTAATAAGGGCCAGTGAGCCAAAGAAATGGCTTTCAAATGGTGGAATTCGAGCCGTTTTAGAGGTATCTGATCATATTCGGAGAGGGGGCTACCTCCCGATGTCTCCGACCACCTCCCCATGGCCCGTGCCCACTCCATTTTTGCTTAAGGGAAGCCTTGCCCCCAGAATTTCTCCCCCTCACACCACGAAGGCCCCTGCCCTGCCTGGGCCCCCTACCCAACCCCCACCCCGGCTTCTCTTCGAATATCTGGCCACTGCCAGGGAGTAAGATGGCGTCCAGGCTTGGGGTCTTGTGCGCCATGAGGCGGCGAGGGGATGGGCGTGGGACCTGTGCGAGCCCCTTCTCCAAGAGAAAATGGGGGAGCCAGACTACTGGTAGCAGAGTCCCCTCACCCGTCCTGGGCCCCTGAATAACAAGGGAACCGGGGGGGTTTCCATTTCCCCCTTAGTGCTCCGAGTCCTGTGGTGGAGGAGAGCAAGAGCGCCTCGTGACCTGCCCCGAGTTTGGGCGCTGCGAGGAGACCATGCGGCCCAACACCACCAGGCCCTGCAACACCCACCCATGTACCAAGTGGGTGGTGGGGCCCTGGGGACAGGTGAGCCGAGGGGGCCCCCAGGGGAACCCCAAATAATCCAGGGAGTGTCGGAGCAACAGCCGCAAGTTCTAACCATCATGTACCGTGTGAGCTCGAGCAAATTCATGAACATTTCTGCGTCTTAGTTTGCTCATCTGTAGAATGGGTTAGAATGTCTTTCCAGTTCTAACTTCTCTAAGTCTTTGGGGGCCCCCAAGAGTCTTTGGCACTCCTGGGCAGCGTAGCCTGTTGGAGAGGGCCCTGGAGGGGGCTCCCATGGAGGTCTGGGCTGGAGCTTTCCTGACTGTGCTGAGCCTCCAGTGAGAAAAGGCGGAGGCCACTCTTGTTCTGAAACAGCTCCAGCCTTCCCGGGGCCGCCACCAAGAGAGCTCTGAGCCTGAGCCCCTCCTCTGTAAAGTGGAGCTAGAGCTGCCCAGGAGACTTACGCACCCGGGATGGGGGAATGCTGGGTAAACGGCTCTATGAGTGGAGACACTGCGCCCAGGGCTCCCGGCACAGACTCTGCGCCTTTTCTGAGGCGCCTGTGGGGGGCGGCCGCCACGGATCCAGGCCTGCAGCCTCTCCCACCTAACACTAGCCGCCGCCCCTCAGGGCAATGGCAGCTGCCCCTCCTTGCTAGCACATCTCCTGGAGGCCTTCCCTGGTCGCTCCCGGTAACGGCCTCACACGTCGCTTCACTCTCCTGTGCCTGTTAGGGGATGGCCGTGTTCAGTCTAGTACCTTTGTCCTCTCCCAGCACCGGTCCATAAGCCGAGGGTCTCATCTCCCATCCCCCCAGGGCCCAGCCCACTCCCCAAAGCCTGCGTGAGCCAACCCTGCTTTTTCCTCCAGTGCTCGGCCACTTGTGGGGGAGGGATCCAGCGGCGGCTCGTCAAGTGTGTCAACACTAAGACCGGCCAGCCAGAAGAGGACAACAGTCTCTGTGACCACGAAGCGTGGCCCGAAAACTCCCAGAAGTGCAACCCCCACGACTGCCCCGCCAGGGAGCCAGGTAAGCGGCCCTCACCGGCCCTGTGACACTCATCTGCCCCACGGCCCTCGTCTGCCCCGTGGCCCTCACCAGCCTTCGCCCGCCTGCGTCCCTGCGTGCAGCAGGCCACAGGCCAGGTGGAGTCTCAGCCCGGAACCGCACCTGGGAGACCTGAGCTCCAAACCTGGGCCCGCCTCCTCCGGCCCGGGTGACTGTGGGCAAGCCAGCTCCTCCGCCTTACAATGAGAGGGAGCTGGGCTGTGTCATCTCGAAGCTTCCTCCTAAATGTCCATTCTATGATCTCTCCCAGTGGGACATCCTAAGCTTTGCTGATTTATTTTTAATGTTCTCAAGGCCTTTCCAGCTGTGACAGTCTGTGTTCTAAGGGCCCTCCTTGTGTTCTAGGGTTCCTCCCAGCTCTGACATTCTGAGTTCCAAGGTTCCTCCTTAGTCTGATTCTAGGGTCTAAGATTCCTCCTTGTTCTGACATTCTAAAGTCCCTCCCAGCTCTGACTCTAAAATTCCTTCCCCGCTTGGCTATTCCCTGATTCTCTATGATCACCTGTACAATTTGTGAATTATCTAGTTCGTTTGCGACGTTTGTTCTCTTAGTCCTTAGTGATTACGAGTGGGTGATGTTGCATCACACCCCGGAAAGCTTCCCAGACCTTAGGCTGCCCTACCAGCGTCTCCAGAACGAGGGAGGGGGCGCTCTCCCCAGAAGCGGGGCTTGTCAGCCTTTCTGTATCCGCGACTCACCCTCATCCTTGGCGCAGCCCTTCACCTTGTCTGATGAAGCTTGTGGACTCTCTTCACAATATGGTTAGCTCATGGTATTCGTAATGGAAGAAAATGCTGAATTTCATTTAGAGTTTAGTGAAAATTAAGATACAATTTTTCCCCCTCCAAGTTCTTGCATCTCCTAAAATCTCTCTATGGAGACAGAGAGCAAAGAGCAGCCCCAGCCCGCCCCCCGCAGCTGCTTGCCGTGTGTCCCCGAGCAGATCACGGAGACTCCGTGGGCCCTGGACGAAGCGAAGGGAGCGCACTAAGTCCCTGCTGGCTCCCCGGGCCCCGTGCAGGAGATCCCCGTCCTAGAGGCTCCGGGGACCTCACGGGACCTCCGGAGCGGGGAAGGGCCGTGTGGAGCAGTGGGGAGAACGAGGCCTTGCAGTCGCAGCTGCGGCACTGACACTTAGTCTGTCTGCCCCAGTGACGGAGCCTCAGTCTTCCTCCCAGGTTGTGAGGAAATGGCTCTTTTTAAAGCTTCACACTCTAGAGACGAGACGCTCTTACTGTGTTCTGGAGTTCTGTGACCTGAGTCACCTCCCTACTCTGGGAGGAACAACACAAACACGTGCATACATGTACACACATGTACACACATGTATATCTGTGCACATGCGTGTGAGTGCAGTGCAGAGCAGGGGAGGACAGGTCGGGGACCTCACTGATCTGGGGAGCCCCCTCCACCCCAAGCAGAACTCCCCTCTTCCGCTCCAGGACGGCTTCTCCTTCTCCTTCTCCTTCTGCGGGACTCCTGGACTCGGCTTCCCAGAACACTGAGATTTGATGTAGTCGGGCCATACATCCCCAGGATGCCAGTGGCGGGATTTGAATCCAGGCCCGCCGACTCCCAGGCTGGCTGGCTATCCACTAGGTTACTCCACCTCCATCCGAGTTAATTGTCTTTTCTTGGGAGGGGGAGCAGCTGGGAGCAGAGGTGGAAGCTGGGGGGGCAGGGCAGGGGAAGGAGGGCCGGGAAGCTGGAGGATGGCCCGGTGTCCTGGAGATGTCTTCTCGCGGCGGCCAGGCTCCAGGAGGAAGCTGAGTCCCCAGAGGTGGCCCCGGCCCCCCCATCCCGGAGCCCCTTCCCGCTCTGAGCTGAGCTTCCTTCCTCCTTGGGGGAGCGCTGGCCCTTGAGCTCCGGCACCTGGCCCACAAGCCCCTTCTAGTGAGGCTGTCCCACAGCCGGGAGGGGGGGGTGTTGTTTGAGAAATCGGAGCCAATCAGAAGGGGGGGCAGCCCTCCCACTCACACTGCACCTGGAACAGGGGATGGGGCTGAAGCCCACCACCCAAGCCCATCATCCAGTAATCACCTTCTGCGATCCTTGCATCGGGGCTCCCTGCACACAGGCTCTGGCTCCTGCCAGAACTTAGCAGTGTGACAGGTCACAGAGTAGGTGCTTAATAATTGCCTGCTGACTGACTGACCGACCCGTGGAGCCCGAGCCTGGACAACAGCCCACGTGCAGCTTTGCTTGGGCCTTGGGGCCCCGCAGCTGCTCTTGGAAACTTGTTTCCGTGGGAACACCTCAAGGAGCAGGGTCGGGCCCGGGAATTTGGGAACTTGGGAAGCTCAGGATTTGCCTTGGAATGAACAGGGAAAGAAGGCTGGGCCAGAAGCAAGAAACCCGGGTTCCAAGCCCAGCCCCTGCCCTTGTGGCAAATAGCTCTCTGGTCTCAGCTTCCTGAGCTTTACAATGGGGGAGTAAAGGAGCTCCAGAGCTGCCTCTAGCTCACAACCAGAGTTCATGGCATTTAGCTCTTACTTTGGGGAGGCAATCATTAAACTTCTTTAGGTCTCAGTTTCCTCATCTGTGAAACGGGGGCATTCCACTTGCAGCCCTCTCCTGCTGCATATCCCATGAGCCTGGGAATGAGTGATCAGCTCAGACCTCCCTTCCCCAAGCCCTTAAGCCAGGAGACGCCTCTCCTTTTGGGAGAGCAGAAAGGCTGCCCCTTGTGGCTCAGTGTCACCCACATCTTTTAGAGGGAGTTTTGGGTGAGTTTTTTGCTAGAGCTCCTTCCCCCTCCCCCAATCCCACCCTGTCTCCTGACCTTAGTTTGTTCCTTCCCGACTCCAAGCTTTTGCTTGTGCTGTGCTTCCTTCCTGATAGGCTCTCTCCTCTCATCTCCTTGATCCATATTTAGCAACCATCTCGGCTGCCGCTCATCAAGCCGAAGAGCATTTATTATTGTTTTTTCTGAGCCATGTGCTGCAGAATAAGGCCACAGAAATGAATAATGACCCAGTCCCTACTGCCAAGGAAAATGGGATATCAGGAATATGAAAAAGCACTTATTAAGCACTTACTGTATGCCAGGTGTCATGAGATGGCAAAGATACAAAACCAAAAATCAAATACTTCCTAGCCTCTGGGAGCTCCCTTCCTGCTGAGGGGGCTGACTCTGGACACAGATACATATCTACAAGATAAATACTAGATTATTGGGATAACAGCTCTAATGAGATAATATCCAGGAAGTGCTTGTAAACTGTAAAACATATGGGTCAGTTATTATTTGCAGAAATGGCTTAAGTTTTGCTCTGAGGGAAGGTGGGATTGAGTTGACTTCCTGAGTCTCAGTTTCCTCACCTGTAAAATGGGCCAAGGATCCCCACCCTGTCTGTTTCATGGAGCTGCTGGGAGCCTGAGTGAGGGTCACCCGGGTCCGAAGGCTCCTGTTGATGTCCATGCTCCTCCGCGCCCCGGACACTCAGACCCTCAGGTGCATTTGGTGATTCAGGACAAACGGGGTCGGGTCTCTTCCCGGTCCCATGCACTGTGCCCCTCCATGCCTGAAATCCTCCGGAAGGGCCCTCCCTGGTCGGGAACAATCCAAGCGTCAGCCATACTCCAGAGTGGGGAACAGCGCCGGGAATGGCTGTGGCTTCCTGGCCAGCTGGGAGCCGTCCCAGGGCTTCCTGACGGCAGGAAGCGGGAGCCGGGGCCCACGCACATGTGATGGACACATGCAGGGGAGATGTGAGCACATGTCCTCACTCTGGAGGGGCTGAGCACACTCGGCGCACAAACATGGACGGCAGCCTGGCGCACACAAGCACGGGCAGCAACGGCGTGGCCACCGGGGCAGCACCTGTGGGGAGCGGCCGTCTCAGATCACCTTTATTTCTCAGGCCCAGAAAGCTCACGAGTCAGTCAGTGGGATGATGAACACAGAGCCAACAGACCCACACGTATTACAACATCCACTCACAGGGCGATGAGTGTTCGATAAGTCCTGAGGCTCCCAGTATTTCCCAGACTCCCTCCCATTCCACATTCAGAAATTGGCTGGCTGGGCTCTCCTAGTCCTGGCTGAGATTCCTGCTTCCCCAGGGAGCCCTCACGGACCCCATGTAACCCAGGGCCTTCCCTCTCTGGGGGCCCCCTTTTATCAGGTGCTGCTGCTTGTCAGCACACAAAAACCCACGCACACATGTCACAGACACACATGTGCACCCACTTTACCTACATATACTTACCTGTATGCATACACATGCACATGCATAATGCACACACTATATACACACATGCTTTACAAACCCATGCACGCACACACTTGCATGCATGTACACATACAACACGTATTTACACATATCCATAAGACATATACACTTTGCACACATATATACAAATGCATTCACTTATACACATAACACATACATAATTTTACTTTACATACATGTGCATGTACACACATTTTACATACTTACACATGCACATCACATTTATATGCATATACATGAGACGTGTATTTATATGTATACACATAATACACACTATACACTTATGCACTTACACACACGTACATAAATTACACAAAACATGCATACAGCATGTGCTCACACATGTAGACATGCATATACACGAGACATGTATACTTTACACACATTTAAATGTGCATGTATGTTACATAGGTGCATGCACAGGTTTGCATGCAGGTGCACATACAGCATGCATTTACACGTGTATATATGTGAAAAACTGATGCACGTGCATGCACATGTTTTACCTACATATGATTGCCTACAAATACATGTTTACATGCATGCACACATGCACATTTATACCATGTATTTATGCATACTACATGCACACACATGATTTTCTGTTTCTGCAGCAGCCTAGCTGCACAGTGGTGACGGCTAAGGAAGGCTTAAACACCAACACTACCCAGTTGGCTCCTCCACTTATGGAAGGAACTCACCTTTCCCTTAACTCTTGTCTATCCTCTTCCCCCCCACCATCACATGCAGTTCTTGGGCTCTCCCTCCTCCATTCCCACACGTTTGCCAATGGGTATGATGGCTTTAACTTCTGACGCATGTGACCAATATCTAGTCCCTGCTCTGGGTCAACCAGACCAAGAGATATTCAAATCAATAGATTTTTCTTAAGCACCTACTATGTGCTTAGCACATAGTAGGCAAATAGTAGCCACAAAAAAGCCAAAAAAAAAAAAAAGAAAAAAAAGAAAAAGCCAGTCCCCACCACAAAAGGAGACGTAGAAGATCCGGAGTCCTGGATTTGAATTCTGTCTCATAAACATTAATTATGTGACTGTAGTAAACTCAATAGCCATTGGTTTCCATCGCTTTGAAACAAGGCATCTGGGCATTCCTGGCTGTGTGAATGGGACGAATCACTTCCCTAGTTTGGACCTCAGTTTCCTCCCCTGTAGTATGAGTGGTATTAATCAATACTTCACATTTATATAGGGTGTCCCAAAAGTTTTTGTGCAGCTTGAAGCTTTCGTACCTTAAGTAGCTTAACTCCAACTCAACTGCACAAAAGCTTTGTGTATTGTGCTTTATAATTTACAGAGCCCTTACAACAGCAACCCCGTAAAGTTTTATTTCCCCATTTTACAGACTGAGGATTCTAGGATAACGAGCTAGTGGAGACTGTGGGGATCACCTCATCCAGTCTTCCTCAAGTTTCAGAGCCAGGCTTTGGAATGAGGCCCCTGATTGCCAATGCAGGGCCCCTTCTGCTGTTCCATGGCTGGTGTCTGAGGTCCAACCTAGTCCAGCATCCCAAGACTCTCCCTTCTGGGAAGGCTTCCTGGAGGAGGTGATAGGACATGGTTGGATTTTGAAGCTTAGTTGGGATTTGCCCATAAAGACAGAGAGGAGCAGAGGCCCACTGAACTCCCTCCCTGGTTGCTTATGGTCTGGCCATTTTGAGAAACAAGGCAGTGAACATGGTGATCCCTCAGGTATGATGGAATTTCTCAGTGGGAAGCTCCATTTCTATGGTTTTTCCTCTTTACCCTGGGCTCTGGGGCGGACTGAGACCTTTTGTCCTTTGACAGACACTGCTGGAACCCATTGCCCACCCTACAAGGAGCAGCAGTGGGTCCTTGATCTCCCTAGGCAGACCCCAGTGGCTTAGGGGTTGGTGTGAAGGAACACCCAGAAAATCATAGGAAAACACTGTTCCTGCCCTGGTGCCCTGGGGCACCTGGTGAGGAAGTAGCAGCTGGCAGGGGAGCGCCAGCCAAGCTCACACCAGCTGTTGTCGGCCAGGACAAACGGAAACAGCATCTGGCAGTCAGAGAGGCCACGAATGACCTTCCCCGCTCCATCTGCTGCAGCCTGTCTCCGGGCCCCAGACCGGCCTTCTCTCTGCCGCCCGTGCTAGAGGCTCTTGGGGGTCCGAGGAAGCTTTGTCACGGCTAGGTGACACTCCCTGAGAGTCACAAGGTCTAAATTGCCAGGACCCCAGAGACTACACATGCCGTCATGGAGGGAGATGCGGGCAGGGGAGCAGGGTCGGCTTCAGCTTTGCTCCTCACTGCCAGTAACCAGAGCTCAGTTTCCTCTGCTGTAAAGTGAAGGGGCTGGATATTCAAGGACGTCTGAGATTTTAGATTTAGAGCGGAAAAGCTATTGAAGCCCATTTGGTCCAAGGCACGCATTTCACTGAGGAGGAAACTGAGATCCACAGAAGGTGAGAAACAAGTCCCATCCCTCTTAGTACCCTTGTTGGCTCTCCCAGCTCCCCATCCCTGCCAGGGCCTTCCCAGTGGGATTTCCTACTATTTATGCTGAATATATCTGGAACGGACTTGGTGGTTTGCGTGTCATAGTCTCTACTAGAAAGCAGGGACTATGTTTTTTGGCTCTCCTGGCACTTAGCACAGCCCTGGTATATAGTAGGTGTTTACTAAATGCTTGTTGGTTGACTCATTGCCTCAGTTATGCTGTCAGGAGTCAGCATGTTCATACGTACATAACCTTCTGACTCATAATCTACACTCAGACCTCCGGAGTCATCTAGTCCAAACTCCACTGCCAGGATCTCTCTACCTCCACCCCAATACTTTAGACAACATCCCTGAAAAGTAGTCATCCATCTTCTGCTTGAATACTTCCAGAGACAGTGAACTCACCACCTCATTGGGTAGCCTGCTTCCACTGACATTTCTCATTATAGGAGGTTTATTATCCTGATAATGCAGTTTCACCTCTTTGATCCAAAGGCTTGCTGGGAGAACCATAGAGAGTAGATTTACTGTTTCGTCAACATAACCATTATTTGGACATTTGAAAAAAATCACTAAAATTCAAGTCAATAGTTATTTCCTAAGCACCTACTATGTGCAAATAGAAGCCACATAAAAAGGCAAAAAGTAGCCAGTCCTCACCTTCAAGGAAAGTTCCTTCAGTTGCTCCTCATCTGATAGGGCTCTGGATGCCCTCCCTACTCAGGAGGCCCTCCAACTTGAAAGTGGCTAGCAATAGTAGGTGCTTCAGAACTACATGCTGAATTGAAGAGCTCGCTGCAGGTATCCATTTGGAGCCGGCCTCCTGCGTTCTGGACACCCCGCTTCTGTCAGAATGGCCTAACTTGCCCATGGCTTTGTTTCATGGTGTCATAATCTAGATCCACTGAAAGTCCCAGACCAGACACTGGCCGAGCCCTGATTCTCCCATCCCGTCCTCGGATAATAGACTTTCTGAAGGTCAGAAAACTTTTCTGAAGCCAGAGCTGGTCCTGGGAACTCAGGATGGGGGCCAGAGGTCATGGGCTTAATCCTCTCATCTTCCTCCCTCACAGCCAAGCCAAGCACACTTGTATTTATAAGACCTGCGCCAGGAAGTTTATTTTTCTCAGCTCCACCATGACCTACGGTCTTTACAATAATAATGATGATGATAACTGACACTTATGTAGCATTTTAAGGTTTTCAAAGCACTTTCTAACTGCCCTCTCTGATTCTCATAACAATCCTGTAACAATCCCAGGCAGAAAAATAATCCTTTCATTCGGTTACAAAAAGCAGCCATTTAATCCAATAGTTCACAGAACGTTAAATATAAAAGAACTGTAGCAAGATAATGACTTGTTTCAAGAGCACTTCTACCTGACTTCCATCAAAAATGATTAGAAGGATGTGACAGTAATAGCTGCATTAGCAGCTTGCCCTTCACGTGGGGGTAAGCCCTGTACATCCATGTTCTCATTGAACACTTTTGGATGTCGGGCAAAAGTGTTTGTTTAATCTCCCTGGGCCTTCCCCATCTGTCAAATGTGGGGCTTGGACATGATGACGGAGATTTCTTCTAGCTGAAGATTCTGGCCCTCACGGCTCCAAGCCTGGGATCCGGGGATCCGTTTTATAGAAACTGAGCCAAATGAGATAGAAAGGTGGTCTGTTAGAATCCTCACCAGATTGGGGTTTGAGTTCCAATTCTGCTTCTTTTTCATTGTGTGACTTTGGGTAAGTCACAACCTCAGTCTGCTTCCCCATTGGAAAAATCAGTATTTCTAAGGCACTATCTGTCTCTAATACTTAGATACACAAGTGGATAGAGTCCCGGACCTAGAGCCGAGGCCTGAGTCCAAATCTGGCCTCAGATACATAGTGGATAGAGTATTAAACCTAGAGCCAAAATCTGAGTTCAAATCTGGCCTTAGATACTTACATAGTGAATAAACCTAGAGCCAAGACCTGAGTCCAAGTCTGGCCTCACAGAATAGATAGAGTATTAAATCTAGAGCCAAGATCTGAGTTCAAATCTGGCCTCACAGAATGGATAGAGTATTAAATCTAGAGCCAAGATCTGAGTTCAAATCTGGCCTTAGGTACTTACATGGTGAATAAACCTAGAGCCAAGATCTGAGTCCAAATCTGGCCTCAAATACTTACATAGTGAAAAAATAGAACATAGAAATATAGAAAAAAAAATCACTAAAATTCAAGTCAATAGCTATTTCTTAAGCACCTACTATGTGCAAATAGTAGCCACATAAAAAGGCAAAAAGAAGCCAGTCTAGAGCCAAATCTAGAGCCTTTCTATCTAAATCTAGAGCCAAGACTTTCAGTTCTATTAATAGTGAATAGAGTATTAAACCTTGAGCCGAGATCTGAAGTCAGATCTGGCCTCACATACTTAATCGCTGTGTGAGTCTGGGTAAGTCATTTAACCCTGGTTGAGCTCAGTTTCCTCATTTATAAAAACAAAGATAATGATACCATCCACTCGGGATGCACGGGAAGATAGAATTCGTAAAGTGCTCTGTACATGCTGGCTATTATTACATTTATTCCAGATCAGACAGAAAGCAAATGGAACAGCTGGGAAGGGTGGGATCATGGAAACTCCCCTCTGTGGGAAGCCTAGGGAGGAAGAGAAAGACAGAGAGAGGCACACAGAGAGACAGAGTCACAGAGACAGAGAAGTCTGGGATATGGGGGAGACAGGGGAAGGATAGAGGGTGTGGAAGCATCTGATGTTTTCCCAACACATTGGGGAGGTGAATTATTCCTCTAGATTAACCCCCTAGGTTAAAGGGGGCCTCTTGTAGGAAAAGGGAGTGAAGGGAAAGGTGGAAATGTCAGGCAAAGAATGCATCCTTTTGAGACTGGAGAGCCTGAGTTCTGCAGAAAGGAGAGCTGGGAAAGTTACCTCTGGTTAAGATGGGTTACAGCTAGAAGAGGTCTAAAATTAGAGAACATTAAAACTGAAGAGGGTCTTCAGAACCTAGAACCTTAGAGGGGAGACCTTTAGAGAGATTGTCTTAGAACATCAGAACTGGAAGGGGTTCTCAAAACCTAGAACCCTAGAAGGGGAGGCCCTTCAAGAGCTAGATGAGTCTCAGAAAATCAGAAATGGAACCTTAGAGGGGAAGCCTTTCAAGAGCTGGTTGAATCTTAGAAAATCAGAACTGGAAAAGGTCCTCAGAATCTAGAGCCTTAAAAAGGAAGCACTTCAAGAGACAGATGGAGCTTTAGAACACAATTGGAGAGGCCCTAAGAATCTAGAACCTTGGAGGGAGCTGGATGGAGCCTTAGAGCATAGAATCTATCAGGTTCATCCTGTCCAAACCCCTCATTTCACAGAGGAACCTGAGACCCATCAAGGTCATAAGTAGAGAAGTTTCTGAGGCGGGATTTGAACCTGAGTCCTCACTGCCCTCCTCTTATGTTTCGGCTGCCTCCTTTGCCCATCCCTGCCTGGTCCCAGTCGGGTCTCAGGGTTAGCCTGGCTTTGAGAGAGTTGGTGGCCAGGCCAAGGCCCTTCCATAGAGGAAGAGGAGGGCCCAAAGGTGCAGCTGGTGCCTCCAGGCAGTGCTAAGCCAGGTTGCTCAGAACTGCCAGATCTTTGTGCCGAAGCTGACTTTTTATAGCAGAACGGGCCAGAACCTGTCATGGTAGGAGGGAGCAAGCGAGGGGGAGCCCTAGAGTAGTGTCAGAATAGCCATATGGGGACAAGCAATACAGTATAGAGGATCTGGATTCGAATCCTGACTCCAGCACTCCTCGACCCTGGGAAGTCGGTGGACACTGGCCATCTTCTTTCATAAAAGGATCGAGCTGACTTCCGGGGTCCTCCCAACATTAACCTCAGCCAGCAGGGCCGAGGGGCTCCTCTGTTGTTGCTTTTCCGAACCCTCCTGGCTCGGGGTGGGAGGTAGTAGTAATTCACTTCATGGACCCCTTGGGTGGTCTGGGGAAGCCTAGAGACAAATTTCTCAGCATCATGTTTTTAATGCATCCAATAAAGGATACAGAGCAAACAATTATATTAAAATACAATTTTCAGAGTACTTAAAACCCCCCACAAATCATGCAACAGATGTTCAGGCTCCAGGTTAAGAACCTGGCTGAAGGAATAAGGAAGGCCCCCTTCTCACTTCCCCCTTCCCACATCCCTCCCAACTGGTTTTGTTGACTGGGCTCCCCAAGGGCAGCCTTTGGGTGGCTCCCCTCCCTCCCTCCTCTCCCGCTTTCTCCCCTTTCCATCCCTCTTCTCTTCATGGCTCCCCACAGCCACAGGGCCGGGCCCCCGGCAGGGCTCGGCAAGGTCTGGCCTCCTATCACTCCACCCAGTTCCCTTCCTCCCTCCCGCTCCTCCTGGGTGGTCGAGGTCCTCCGGGCTTTGGCAAGGAGGCGAGGGGCTCCCCAGCTGGCTGCCAGAATGAGGATGGTCCCCAGCAGCTGGATGCATTTCAGCTTATGTGTTTTCCCAGGGATCCCTGACCACAGGCTCCCACCGATGCTGGAGGACGTGGGGAGGGAATAAGCATTTATGCCTGAGAGGGGAGTGTGGGGTGAAGGAGGGAAGGCAGATGAAAGCCTATGTGGGAAGTCCGGGCCAGCTGCCTTCACATCGACCCAACCCCCACATTCATCACCTGTGGCTTTAGAGAGGGAGACAGATGGAGGCAGGGGCAGGGGCAGGTCCAGCCCAGTGTGGACTCTGAGGTGTGTCTAGGGAGGCCTGACCCGCTGATAATGTTTTACCCATGATGTGACTTTGAGCCATGCACTTAACCCGCTCTGTGCTCCAAACTGCTCCTTAGCTGTAGGCTCTAAACTTCATTGTGCCTTTGGAGGCCCAATGCTTCATATGGAGGCTGGCCCAAGGCCACGTAGCCCCACCAGGGTGGGCCTTCTGGCTCCAGATCCAGCTTGCTTTACACTATGGCCTCCCAGGAGCCTGGGGTGAAAACAGGCAGCCTCTGCCTCCAACAAACTTACGTCCCATGAGAAATCTATACAGCACTAAGTCTATACAGCACAGAATGACAAGAGGGATTGTTTCCTCCAGGAAGGAGGTAGTGCCCAAAAGATGGGCAGAAGGAAGATGGGGTCTAGAGAGATGGAGGTGAGGAAGGAAGTTGCATGGGCACAGGGGACAGTTTGTGGAACATAGAGGAATGGCTTCAATAAGTTGGCGTCAGATGGTGAAAGACTGTTCAAATCCAGCCCCAGACACTTAACAGCTCTGTGACCCTGAGCAAGTTATTTCACTTTGTTTGCCTCAGTTTCCTCATCTGCAAAATGAGCTGAGGAGGGAAAGGGCCTACTGCTCAAATGTTTTTGACAAAAATATCCCAATTGGGGCCACAGAGAATCTGCTGGGACTGAACAATAATAACGAGGATAGAGACCAGAGACACGGAGATCAATAAGGAGACCGTTGTAATTACTTGTCCAGGCAGTAAGTGACAGAGAAAGAACTGGATGTTGTGGAGATAGACGAGGACTCAGACAGTGAAGGAGCAAAGATGGTTCAGAAGCTGCAAACCCCAGGGACCAGAAGATGGTAATGTCCTACACAGAAATCAGGAAGGGAGAAAGATGAGTCGATGTCCCCTGTTTGATGTGATTTTTTTGGAGGTCACTGACAGCTCCATAGTCCAACCCTTTCAGTACCCCCATGTAGTTTTTCTAGGCCCAGAGATTTGACATCTTTGAAGATAATTAACTGTTCTTTTATCATGGATAGATGAATAGATGAATGAATGAATGAATGGATGAATGAATGAATGAATGAATGAAAAATTGAACAAAATGAATTTAATTTCATGAACCAAATCCATGAAATACACAAAATGAAAAATTTGAATAAATTAAACTAAAGCTAGACATTAGGCTAAGCACTGGTATACAAATACATAAATATATCTCTATTTAAGTTTACTTTCTATTAAAACAACATATATTGGGGAGGAATGACCAAAACTGGGAGGTTTTTGGACGGGGGGACAATGCATAAGGCAGTAGGTTGACATGACTCTTTCCAGAAGTAATGATAATATTGATCTAATTGCTATCCCCAGAGCCAGAGGTAGAAAGTTCAGGTGTGGGATGGAGAAGGGCCAGAGTGCATTGAACGTTAAGTTGAAATGTATAGTCTGGTGTCTGGGGCCAACGAGAAATGATTAACTGGGCTAGTTTCCCCTCAGTCATGGTTGGGAATATTGAGCTTCAGGACTGGAGTTCCAAAGAGAATATAAATTTAGCCACTTCCCCAGAACCTAGGGACATGAATTGTGCAGCTCCAGAGTGCAGAGGTCTAGAGTTAGGCCCAAGGGTGAAGGTCCAGATGGGGAAAAGCTAAGAGTCTCCTCACGTATCTTAAATCTTGACTTCCTCAGCTATTTCAGTTTATCCTTTCGAGTTCAAACATTATCTTCCTGTTTAAAAAAAAAAAAGAAATGAAGTAAGAATTAAGTAATTCTGCTTTCTTTCCATGTTCCATTTTCACATTCCCATCTGCCCCAAGCAGCAGTCCTATCCCTATCCTGAGCTTCCCATCATTTCTGTCCTTCTGAGCTTTAGCTTTTTGAACATTACCCTTCCCCTTCTATTCCCTCCCCTTCCTTTTTCTCTCTCCACATAGCTATAACACCAAACAAATTCAGCTTTTGGTTATTGAAATTTCACAATATTCTGTGGGCTTTACTGACTAGATTTATTTTTTAAGGATCATGCTTTAAACCCAAATCACTCTGGGTCTCAATGATTGGTCAATGACAGGTCCCAGCCCATTCATTCCCCAACCTGGTTATTGTTTGTTACCACTGGCTCTAAGTGAATTTAAATAGAAACTGTTTCTGTTTTGGTCAGAAATCCTGAAAGTTTTTCCTTCCTCCTGTCTCTGTCTGTCTCTTTCTCTCTGTGTCTCTGTGTTTCTGTCTCTCTCTCTTTCTCTCGCTGTCTCTGTCTATGTCTCCTTCTTTTGCTTCCTCTTGAGTTTGTGATCCTATAATAACCCAGGTTGAACACCCAGGTTGATTTTTTAAGAGGCAATTACAAAAAAAGAGGCCATCTTTAAAAAGAGGCCATTCTCTGCCTCATTTGTCTGAGACATAGCAACTGCCTGATCATCCTCATGAGCCATACAGCGACAAGTTCTTGCCTTTGTCCTGTTACCTTCTATCTTGTGCTCATCTTTTTTTATGTTTTTTTAAACATGACAGTCATTACATTTTATTTTTAATGAACAAATAGAAAAAAAGAAAAGAAAAGAAAAACGCAAAACAAAATTCTTGTAACAAATAAACACATTCCCACGTTGGCCAGGTCCAAAAATATGTCTCATCCTGCATCTTGAATCCATCCCCTTTCATGCACATGTCTTTTAAATATCTCAATCCCCATCCCTTTTTCTCCCTCTTTTCTTCCTCATCTGCGTGTATTTGTATTGTCAGAATTTTTTTCTGTAGAATTTCCCATCCTCCTGGGCCGATTTCCCCTGCAGGCCTTTGGACTCTTCCCAAATCTAGGATGTGTAGCAGACTCTGCCCAGCTTCCCTGCCCTTCTCTCTTCTGAATTCAAAGATGTTGTGGTCAGTTCCCATCATGATTCAGTTCATGACCACTTCAGTTGGCAGCTCCTCCTTGTTGGTCAGAATGGTGTTTCCCTCTTCCCCGTGCTCCACCCTTTGAGAAATAAAACAGTCATTAAGACAATAAGAGCATAGTCTGATTTTAAGGGAGCTTCAAAAGCTATCTAGGTACTTGAAATCCTCATCACTACTATAACTTTATTTATATATCATATATATATTTATATAGTTAGGATTTGTATAGTGCTTTAAATATGCTATTTCAGTTGATGCTCAAATAACCGCATACGTGCTACAGATGAGGAAAGAGTCTAAGGTAGAATTTGAACTCAGGTCTTCCTGCCTCCAAACTCAGTAATCTGTCCATTGTAGCACCATGCCCACTTTGGGATCTGTTTCCAGATCTCATGGAATCCCAGCATTTCATAGGAATAAAGAGCCTCAATGATTGTCCAATGTGTTCTAACCCATATTTGAACAAGAATCTCTCTCTCTCTCTCTCTCTCTCTCTCTCTCTCTCTCTCTCTCTCTCTCTCTCTCTCTCTCTCTCTCTCTCTCTCTTTCTCTCTGTCTCTATGACTGTCTGTCTCTTTCTCTCTCTTTCGGTCTTTTTCTCCCTTCTCCCCCTCTCTCCTTTTATCCCTCTTTTCCTCCCTGCCTTTCTCTCTTTCTGTCTTTCTCTGTCTCTTTCTCTCACTATCTCTGACTGTGTCTCCTTCTTTTGCTTCCTCTTGAGTTGGTGGTCCTCCAATACACCCAGCTCTTTTTCAGACAACTATTACTTCTTACTTTTCAGATTCATTTTTAAAGTATATTTCTGGTTCTCCATCCCTTCTGTTTCTCCTTCCTTGTATTCTCTCACTATGTTTTCTTCCCCAGTTTGGAGATTTCTCACACGAGTTTATCTTTAATACCTGACATATAAGTGATTTCTTTTTAGTTTTCAACATTTATTTCTATAAGACTTTTTCCATTTTCCCCTCCCCAAGAGGGCAAGCAATTTAATACAAGTTATGCACGTATAATCACATTAAACATATTTCCATATTAAACATGTTTTGAAAAAAGAATCAGAACAAAAAGGGAAAACTGTGATAAAGGAAACAATTTCAAAGTGAAAATAGTATGCTTTGATCTGCATTCAGACTCATAGCAGTGATAACTAATAAATGAATGCTGATTGATTGGTTCTGAATAAAGTATAGCTTTCCAGAGTCTTAGGGCTGTCCTGACTTTTCCACTTAGCTTCTGTTATGGACATAACATTTAATTTGAATCCTCATATTAATACCTCCATGTGAGATGCACTCTTCTTTCAAAGGTGTTTTTTTTACCATTAAACTGCTCCATGTGAGGAAGAACTTAAAAAAAAAAAAACGAACAAAAACTACTTGCCATATTACGCTCAATTCAGCCTATTTATCATGTACACTTGGTCCACTTTTTTACAAATCTCAGGGGCTACGGGCTTTTTTGTCTCCAGAAAATCCCAGGCCCCCGATATTCTTCTTCCTATGTTTTACTTGCTGCTGTCTAATTACCTTCTCATAGACATTTGTGGGGAGGATTTTCCTCTCCCGGCCTTTTGGGTTCAGTTTTGCCAGATCCCAAGTAAACATGTCTTTGCCAGCCCCAATTAAGTACGCTCCATTCCTGGCCGAGAGCCTGTTGTTCCCGTCCTTTAAGCCACATTTCAGGGATCCAGATTTCATTCTCGGATTCCATTGGCTACTCTTTGCCTTCAGTCAGCAGCTTGAAATGGCATTTTCTTCTGTACTTTTGACTCCCATCTCTAGGGCTTAGGAGAAGGCTGCAATATAGACTACATAAAAAAATAATGATACTAATAGTAACAGCAACATATACTGCTTACTATGTGCCAGGAACTATATGAAGTACTTTTACAATTATTGTCTCATTTGGTCCTCAGAACAGCCTTAGGAGGTAGATGCTAATATTGTCCCCATTTTACAGTAGGGGATTTAGCAGAGATTAAGTGACTTGCTTAGGGACACACAGCTAGTAAATGTCTGAGCACAGATTTGAACTCAGGTCTTTCTGATTCCAGGCCTGGGCTCTGTTCTGCACAGCATCTAGCTGTCTCTTATACATGGCATGAAATAAGGCTGGAAGGTAAATGGGAGTCAGATTTTGGAAGGCCTTGAGTGCCAAGCTTAAAAAAATGGGTGGTCCTAATTTCTAGATGGTATGAGACAGGATTAAAAATGGGACATTTAATTTAGGAATCGTATTACCTGGGTCTAAAAAGGCAAGGGTATCATGCCATATATTCAAACAGCTGCATAGAACAGGGTTAGGATCTGGAATCATAAAGACTTGAGTACAAATCCTGCCCCAGAAAAGTCCCTTAAACTCTCTCAGCCTTAGTTTCCTCCTTTATAAAATGGGACCAACAATGTCTACCTCCATAGTGTTGTTGTGAGGATCAATTGAGATCACATATAAACCCTTTGCAGAAATTAGAGTTCTAGTTAGAGTTTTATAATGTATAATCTGGTGCTCTTTCTCACAAATGCATGCCTGTGTGTGCGCACGCGTGCACACACACACACACACTTTCTCATTCCCATTCTTTGTCTCTCTGTATGTCTCTCTCTCTGTCTCTGTCTGTCTGTCTGTCTCTCTCTCTCTCACATGCACACACACACTCTTTCTTATTCCCATTCTCTGCCTCTCTGTCTGTCTCTGTCTCTCTGTCTCTGCCTCTCTGTCTCTGTCTCTGTCTCTGTCTCTGTCTCTCTCTCTCTCTCTCTCTCTCTCTCTCTCTCTCTCTCTCTCTCTCTCTCTCTCTCTCTTCTCTCTCTCTCTCTCTCTCTCTCTCTCTCTCTCTCTCTCTCTCTCTCTCTCTCTCACACACACACACACACACACACACACACACACACACACACACACACCCTCACCCATTCACCCTCATACTGGGGGGGGGTGGAAAGGTAGGGGGAGGGGCACATTGTTGTACAGAAGGCAGCTGGCCTCTGGAAGCCGTTGGGAACCTCGTCCGGCCCTTTATCATTCCCAAAGGCCAGCCAGGGCTCTGAGCCCCAGACAAGGTGTGTCGGGCCTGGCAACAACAGGGGCTTTTCCATGTGTGTCATCACTCCCCACAGCTGGGTCTCCTCGCTGCCAAGAAAAGCCTGTGTGGACAAACAAGGCAGACACCAGGGGATGGAGCCTGGGAGCAGGGGAATGGGGTTGGCTCTTCCATTTTAAACAAAGGCAAAGCCTCATAGATTAGTGGCACTGGAAAGGACCCAAGAGACAATCAATCAGTCCAACCTTGTCACTTTCCTGAGGAGGAAGCCTAGACACAGAGAATGCAAGATATTTGCTCAAAGTCACAGAGCAAGTGATTGTCACATTCAGAACTCGAATCCAGGTCTCTCAATGCTCCAGGCTTAGGGCACTATCCACTGCACCACACCGCCTGTCAGCTTTGTCCTTATTTTGAGCTTGACAAAAAATGAGTCAGTCAAGCATATGCCTCATGTCCCTGTTTTATTTTCTTGTTTAGTTTTATCTGATTCTATTTTGTCCATGGGGATTTCTTGGCAGAGTTACTGGAACGGTTTACCCTTTCTTTCTCCAGTGTGTCTCCTTCCTATAAATAAGGAAACTGAGGCAGAGTTAAAGGACTTGCCCAGGGTCACACAGCCAGAAAATATCCAAGGTTGGATTTGCACTCCGGTTTTTCAGACTCCAGGACTGGTGCTATCTACTGTATTCTCCCAGGTGGGGATGTGGAAAGGCAGGGGGAGGGGCCCATTGTTGTAATGGCATCTGGTATCTGGAAGCTGTAGGGAGGAGATCCTTTACAGAAGAAGAAATGGAGGTCCTCGGCTTCTCTGTAGTAAAATGGGACAATAATATCTGCACTTCCTGCATCATAGTCATTGTAAAGAAAAAGCTCTTAGAAACACGGTCACATCAAGCTTTCCAGGTCCAGAGCCTCCTTAATTTTCTCCTCCCCCACTTTCTCCTGAGAATCTTATGTTAGTGACTTGCAGCCCCCACCCTGGAGCAGGGCAGCCTTGTAGCTACAAGCTGTCAGGAGCCCCAGATTCCAATCCTGCCCTCTTTTTAACAAACCCATCTCTCCTCCGTTATCTCATTTCTTCCTCATGTTCTCAGATCAGCCCTGACTCTCTCTGTTGGATCAGGAACTATGGAAGGGTGGGGTAGGGAAGATCAAGGGTGGGTGCACAGTCCCAGGAAGTGGGGCTTCCTGGGAAATCTCCCTTCCCCATCCCTCACCATGGCCCAGGTGCAGAGAATCTCCCAATCTTCCTCTCCGCCAGCCTCAAGGGTGTGGGAAACAGGCCCAGAAATGGTGGGCAATTGGACTCCAAGCTGATTCATGGCACAAAGACGGGCGTGCGCTCCCCGACTCCCCAGCATTCCCCCCTCTAGACAGGTCGGTCTTGAATGTCAAACCGGGAAAGGCGGCTGATGGGCAGGACCCAATCCAGCCAGCTCCCAGACCCTCACTGATCCACAGCAAATGATCAATACACGAGCGTTTCTTGAGCATCTGCTCACTAACGGGTGTTCTGCTGGTCATGCAAAGAATGAAACAGAATGAACAAGGGACCAAGGCCCTTCTAACCTTAATATGAATTAAAAATTCTGTGTGTATGAGAGTGTGAGTGTGTGTCAGTGTGTTTGTGAGTGTGAAAGTATGAGTGTGTGTGTGAGGTGGGTGAGCACGTGTGGATGTGTGTGAGTGAGCGTGTGGGTGTGTGAGTGTGGGTGTGCGTGTGCGTGAGTGTGGGTGTGAGTGTGTGTGAGTGTGGGTGTGGGTGTGGGTGTGAGTGTACACAGCACTGACCACAGGGGAGACGGTGGGTTCTTTCACTAGTAGCTGGAGAGATGAGGAGCGGCTGGTGTAGAGATGGGAGGTGTGGGAAAGTGTCCGACAGACAGCCGGGGCGGTGTGGGCGGCTGACACGGTACAGCTGGGAAGGGTGGAAGCATATGTCCTATGTAACAAGAGGCAACATTATTTGTAACAATATGTAACAGTGTATGTGGCACATGATAATATGTATCATTAGGTATACTGTGTAGGGATATACTATGTAGGGCTACACTGTATAATACCCTGCAACATAATATGCAATACGTAACATCGTATGTAACAGTAACAATAATAGTAAGTTAAGTAGCATTTAACAGAACGAGACCCCGCTTGGTTCTCCAGCTATCAGAGAGCGGCTCGAGCCTGTCGAGCTTGGGAGGGATGCGGTCAGACCAGCAATGTGTTCGGGAACTCTCTGTCTCTCAGGGAAGCTCAGCTCAGAGTCTGTCCTGTGCCGAGTCTGTCTGTATCTGGCACGAGGGCGTGAGTGGGCCCGGGTCCCCCCCTGCGCATGCAGGACACCCTCGGCCTCTTTGGGCCTCTGCGCCACTCCATCCCACCCCCATTCACCCGTGCTCTCCTCTGCCCCTGCAGGTCTCGTCTGTGACCGGGACCGTCTGACTTTCAGCTTCTGCGAGACCCTTCTCCTCCTGGGCAGGTGCCACTTGCCCAGCATCAGGGCCCAGTGCTGCAAGACCTGCAGCCGGGACAGCCACGGGGCCCGAGACCGGGGCGACGAGCGGGCGTCCCGCCGCTGAGCCCGCTGCCCGCCCCTCTCTCGGAGGGGCTGTTCACGGATCCGAGGAAGCGACCGCTCCCTCCCTTTGGGCCTTTGCCCACTTTCGGGGGCGGCACGGAAGGCCAGCCCTGACAGGAGGGACTCCGGTGCTCATCACAACCCAGGGAAGACGCTACTGTTGTTACGATTATTGTTATTTTTAATAATATTATGGTGATTATTATTATTTTAAAAGCACACCCCATGGGGCGGATCGTTCCACAGCTGAGAAGGATGTGGCCTTACCTCATAACCCACTTCCCTGGGGAGAGCCTTCTCTGAGATCACAGAGGTCCCCTCATCTCAACCCTCCACTCACTCACTGCTCTCAATGGTGCTAACCAGCAGGCTCTCCTGCTCTGTCTCCTGTCCGACAGGGACAGACACCTCGACTTCCTGGGAATGGGGGATGCCCCCCCACCTCTCCTGAAAAAGGTTCTTAATGTTTTTTATTCTAATGAAGGTTCAAGGAACCCCAACTTTTTGTATTATAAATAAATATCTATTATCCCAAAGAATAGATCTCCTCTTTGCTTACTGGGGGAGGGAGGATGGGAGGAAGTGGAGCTGGGAAAAGATTGAAATTGGATGCAGCTCTGGGGTCATATGACTTCAAAATGGGCCCTTTGGAATAGGAACCAAGAGGGTGCAAAAAGACAAGGATGGGTGCAAGGCACAGGAGACCACAAGGATCCCTTTCACTGTGGCTAATGTCAGTATGACTCCTGAACTCCATTGGCTCCCATCTCTTCTCTCATCTGATCCTCAAAGAGCCCCCAAGAACAACCCAGGAGCCCCAAATACCAGGAATGGGCTTGTCCAAGGTCCCACTGGCTCCCGCTGTCTGGCTCCCAGAAGAACTGACTGGGGCTGGGATGCAGAAATTTGCAGCTTTTGTGGCCACTCTCATTCCATCCCTCTAACGTGGAGCTTTCCAAGGGGCTGGACAACAGACTACAATTCTCCAGAACTTTGAGATTTGCAAGGGATGGGAGCCATGATTCACTGGCCTGGGAAACTTCCAGATGAGGGAATCCCCTCTGAAACTTAAAGTCCTGGCAAGTTGCTTGTCTGGAGCACCAAGAATTTAAGGGATTTGCCAAAGCTCGCACAGCCTGGGCGTGTCTGAGGTGAGTCTTGAACCCAGATCTTCTGGGCCTTCCAGGGCCTTTCCACTGTGTCATGTGGCCTCCCAAGAGAGTTACAGAGCTCTGGCTTTCTGTCACAACAACCTGGTGAGACAGGAGAGTCGATTTTATTTTACAAATGGGAATAATTAAGCTGTGGTAAAGTGATTTACCCATCATCACCCGGCTGGTTACTGTTCAAAGGTCAGGATTCAAATATACATATCCTGAAGCCAGGCCCACAGCTTTTGCCCTGAGCCCCTCTGTTTCCGCTTCTCTTACACAAAATCCAAACTGTCCTGCTACATGGGGGGGGGGGTAGGAATTATTATTCTTGCTTAATGAGGAACCCAGGGAGTTGTGAAAGGCTCAAAAGAGAAAGCACACATCTTGACTGGAGGGTAGGGGCTCCCCACTTACTCTGATCAGAGTGGAGTGGCCAGGGGACCGGAAATCGGGAGCCGGCAGATGACCCATTGGCCACAGGAGAATATCCACCTGAGCGCCCAGTTGGAAGTAATTCTTGGACCTACTGCTCCGGATCTCTATAGCCTCTCTTCCCAAGGCTGTCTCCTGATGCGTGGAGCCTTCCACCACGGCCCAGGTACAGTTCTGAGGAAAAGGGAGAGCTTTCTAACAGTGATCCATGAACTTAGTAAAAAATATTTTAATTACGCTATTTTAATATGACTGGGATTTTTGTATCTTATCTGTCTGATGCATTTAAAAATATGATTCTGAAAAGGGTCCATGGGTTCCATTCGCTAGCTCCCCAAAGAGGTCCAAGACATAAAAGGTCAGAGCCTAACTCAAGAATCACTTCCATGAAGCCTTCCTCCCTCTTCCACTGGCAAGGACATTCTGTTTACTGCCTCTCCGATGCATTTATCACACGTAACAGTTACGTGTGTCTTGTCTTATCTTCCTGCCAGCTAGTAAACTCCACAAGGGCAAGATTCAGTTAACAAGCATTTATTATGCACCTTCTGTGTTCCAGGCAGTATGTTGGGTAGAGAAGAATTCAAAGACAAAAGTGAGATCAGTTCCTGTTCCCAAGGAGCTTATGGTCTACTAGGGATGCCTTCTCCCCCCCTCCCAAAAAAAAGGGAGCTTTGGTCTGCACAGCCACAAGATTGTATGTGGAGCCCAAGGACATTAGATCATCACGCCTTTTCCACTAACATTAGTAATACTGACTATCATTCCCTGGAGCAAAGGGAGGAAAGGAGATGGGAGTGGTTAGTAAGCAGAGGCCAGGCGCATGGCAAGGTGCCCACCTTGGCTAAACCCTGGTGTCTGGGTAGAGGCTGTGCTCTCCCATAATTAGCACTTAATAAAAGTTTGTTGGATGGATGACTGCTTCATTACAAGGATAGATGGATGAATATACGGATGACTAGATGGATGGATGGATGGTTGAATACTTGGATAGATGGATGGATGGATCAAATAATTCACAACATCACAGATTTTTAATGTTTAATTTAAGAGCTCATTTACTCCTACTATATATTGAGCGCCATGCCAGACTAGTAGGGAAACAGGCGTAGGACTTGCTCCCTGCCTTGAAGGCACTGCTACTCTAGAGGGGGAGACAAGACTGGAAGATTTAGGGAAGATCATGAAGATCTAGGGAAGCAAATGCATTTGCTTGGACTTTCAGGTCCCTTTCAACTCTACAGTGTCTATGATTTAAGAAACAGTTCAGACAGCAAGAGCTTTGGGAGTTCAAAGAAGGGATAAATTCTCGGAGGCTGGACTTTATAGGGAAGCTCTCCCTTAAGCCGGATCTTAAAGAAGAAATGGCATTTATATCACACTTTCAGATTGACAACGCCTTTTTTATGATCATAATTTCATTTAAGCCTCATTACATCACCACACCCCTGTGAGATGTGTCCCAAAAGTATTGTTATCCCACTTTTCAGATGGGAAAATTTCTCAAGATTCCTGATGATGGAAAATGAAAACTGGACCCATGTCTCTTAGTTGTATCCCACAATTTCTTCCTTTCACAATCAAATGTAAACGAGTAAGGTCATTTGTCATTTTATCCAAATGATGACCAGGGGTCAAAACCTGACATGGGCCATTTTTCATTCTTGTGAAAAGCCCAGAGGAAAACTCTGTCCAGGGAGTACCCATGAGGCACACTGCTCCCTACCCAGGGCCATTCCAGGGCAACATCTGCCTGCCACCTCCAGCTGACCAGGAAGGTCTGGCTCTGTTTCTGTTTCCTTCCAACCTTGGAATTTGGGTTATTTAGAGATCCTTCGGGCTGTGCTGGGTTGGGCTGTTTGCTCCCAGTAGCATCCTGATCATATTATGTGTCCTTGGCTCCCACCCCTTGTTCCCTCTTTCTCTTCCTCTTCTCTTCCTCTCTCTTATTATTTCCTCCCTCCTCTCTTTCATCCTTCCCCCTTCTCTCCCCTCATTCTTTTTACTCTGCTTTTTCTTCCTCTTCCACTCTCCCATTCTCTCCTCTTTCTACTTATGCTCTCTTCACTTCTCTTTTTCTGCTTTTCCTCCATTCTTCTCTTCCTCATTCTCTCTCCCCTGTCCTTTCTTCTCATTCTCTTCCATCTATCCTTCTTCCACTTCTTCTTCATAGAATTCTCCTGCCCCCTTTTTCTACCTCCCTTTACATTTTTTTTACTTTCTCTTCTCTCTTCTTTCTCTCTCTTCTTTAAGTCTCCTTGAATCTATTTTTATTTACAAAAATTTTAAAAAAAGTTCCCCACATTTGCTGTCTATTATGTGAAATATGACTTCCTGTATTGTCCTAAACCTCCCTCCTTTTAGCTCCCATGGAGTCCAGGAAGTGAAGAATGAGCCTCCTCAGTCTTGCTGTGAGTTCATGGGCTGTGGCCAAATCCCTTCTTGGGATTTCTTTATGTGTCCAAAGCAGAGAGTCCCAGATGGATGGATGCTGTCAGATAATTCTAATGTGTATATTCTAAGAGGGCCCTGCTAGAAATAGACTACCTTTCCAGAATCAGGAAAATAGGATTCCCAGAACCACCAAATGGGGCCTTCCTGGCCCTAGAGACCCTGTTCTGCCTAATGCGAGGCGTGAACTTAAAGTTCACGCCTCGCATTAGGCAGAACAGGGTCTTATTTTTAAAAGTGTATCCCCAACTCTTAACACATAATAAGCACTTAGTAAACACCTCATTCATTCATTCATAGAATCATTCATTCACTCACTCCCTCATTCATTCATTCTATAAGGGGAAACTGAGGTCTAGAGAGAAGAGGGACTTGACCAAGGTGGTTGACCCCCAATCTTGGAGAGCCTTTGACTCCCAATTAATTTCTTTTCCTATTTGTCCATGGGAACTGGAAGCCATCCAGTCCACTCACACCAAATAAAGATATTTAGCCTCTATCTGTAGTCCACACAAAGCATGTGTACACACACTACAGCAGAGTCTCCTGTCATCTCATGAGGGCACCTGGGAGCCAAAAGGTGAGTGAGGCTGAGGCAAGACAAGCCTTGGACAAGCTAATCTCACCTGTGCAGTATCTGGAACAGAGGGTCAATTATATTGTCATTTTCTGCCTATGCTTGGAATATTGTGCCTGGATCTGGATGCTGCTTTTAAAAGGCACATGGGCAAGCTGGGGAATCATCCAAAAGAGGGCTGCTAGTAATATTAAGGATAATATTAAATGAGATACCAAACAACTTTAAAGTGCTCTATAAGTGCTGCTGGTGTTAGTAGGAATAATCCATATATTGTTCATTTGTTTTTCAGTTGGGTCTGACTTTTTGTGACCTCTTGTGGGTTTTCTTGGCAAAGATAACAAAGGGATTTGCTGCTTCCTTCTCCAGCTCACTTTACAGATGAGGAAACTGAGGCAAACAGGGTTAGATGACTTACCCAGGGTCCCAAGCTACGAGAGTCTGAGACCAGATTTGAGCTCAGGAGGAGGAGTCTTTAGGATTCCGAGCCCGATGCTCTCTGCACTATAGTGCCACCTAGCTGTCCATAATTTGTTATTGCTATTAATAGTCACTCATGGTAATTATGGGTGTTGATGATGAAAACGGACAAACCTTGAATTATAAGACTGGCCGGCGATGTTATTGTTGCTTGTTCTTCATTTCCAGTGGAGGAGCCGATCGGGACGTGATGTCTTAACTTCATGTGAACTGGATTTAAGTGGAGCAGTTGCAGAGGACAGACAGAGTGCAGAGGACCTGATTTAGGCTTGCTGGCTGTGTCCAGAGAAAGTCATGTAACTCTGTTTGCCTTAATTTCCCCATATGTCAAATGAGCTGGAGAAAGAAGTGGCAAAACACTCCATTATCTTTGCCAAGAGAAGCCCATATGCTCTGTTTCCAAAGACATCGTAAAATACGACATGTGCAGCAAAGAACTGGAAAATGAGTGAATATCTATCAGCCGGGGAATGGTTGGATAAGTTATGGTATGGGAATGTTATGGAATATTATTGTTCTATAAGAAACAATCATCAGGATAATTTCAGAGAGGCCTGGAGTGACTTACAGGAACTAATGCTGAGTGAAATGAGCAGAACTGGGAGAACATTGTACACGGCAATGGAGCAACTGGGATGGACATGTCTCTTCTCAGCAATGCCATGGTTCAAAATAATTTCAATAGTCTTGGGGTAGAAAATGCCATTCATGGACATGGCTCTTTCCAACAATGAGGTGACTCAAGGCAATTCCAATACAAAGGCAATTGGACAATACAAAGGACTGAATGTACATCAAAGAATAATATTTTCACCTTTTGTTGTTGTGATCGTTTCTTGCTTGTTGTTTTCTCCTTTTGATCTGATTTTTTTTCTTGCGCAGCATGATGAAATATGTTTAGAAGAACTGCACATGTTTAACCTATATTGGATTGCTTACTGTCTGGAGGAGGAGGAAGGAAGAAATCTCTGGATCACAAAGTTTTGTAAAAGTGAATGTTGAAAACGAATTTCTGCATGTATTTGGAAAAATAAAAAACTATCAAATGTCAAAAATAAAAAAACCATTCTCATTCAGAGAGAGCACTATAGAGACTGAAGATTGAATGAGGATCAAAGAATAAGATTTTTACCTTTTTTCTCCTGATTTTTCCCCTTTTGTTCTGATTTTTCTTTCACAACATGACTAGTATGAAAACATGTATATCTATAACCTATATTAGATTGCTTATTTTTTTGGGAAAGGGAGAGGTAAAGGAGGGAGAAAGAAAAAATTTGGAAGTCAAAATCTTAAAAAGTGATTATTGAAAATGATCTTTACATGTAATTGGAAAAAATAAAATAAAATACTATTGAAGGAAAAAAAAAAAAAGAAAACCCCAAATGGGGTCACGGAGAGTCATTTATGAAAATGACTCAACAACAACAGCATTGCACAATGTCACTGGCCTCGTTCTCTCTTCCAGAGTCATTTAAGTCCAGTGGCAAAACAAGTCAGAATTATTGGCAATGGCTCAGGATGCAGTGGGCAACCTGGGTGTCCCTGATACCTGCCTAAGCTCTAAGTGCTCCATACACCTGCTTCAGCTGCCTTCACGGCCATTGTTCTAGACCACTAATTTTGTTGGAGAAGTCTTCCCACACTTGGGATAAACACTCCCCAACTCATCAACAAGCTGAGCCCTGGCTCTGCTCAGATGTGGACTCTGCACATGTTTCTTGGAAATACAAGTGAGAAGTGGGGGATCAGGTGAATTCACCAAAGGTGAATGAACAGCCCTGACAAGGGCTCCCCAAGGCCTCCCACCAGAGGTGCTCTGCTCCTCAACAGTCCATACACCAACATATGTAGCTGCCATAGTTATTCTAGATATTAACTATTGCTATTAACAATTATTCATAGTAATTGTGTTAGTAACAAAAGCAGATAAACCTTAAAGAACTGTATAAAGGCTAGCTATTATTATACTAGCTATTATTTAGCCCAGAGAGGATAAGAGACTCACCTCCATGTACTAGAAAGACTGTTGCAGAGAAGAAGGGTTAGCTTTGTTCTGCTTGGCCCTCCAAGGCAGATCTAGGAACAACGGGTGGAAGATGAGGTGAGGCAGATTTAAGCTTAAGATTTCTTTAAAAATATTGTCCAGTCTCTTTTGTTTTCATCCTGTTTCAATCCAATAATTCTAAGATTTTCTCTTCTGGATATTTTTTTCAGGTCAGTTGTTTTTCCATTGAGGCATTTTACATTTTCTTCTATTTTTTCATTTTTTAAAATTTTGTTTGACTGATTCTTGAATCATTCACTTCCATTTATTTGTCCAATTTTAATTTTTAGTGAATTATTTTTTTCAGTTTTAAACTAAGATTTTCTAACAATTAGAGCTACCTCAAAATAGAAACCAGCTGTCTGGAGAGATAGTGAGTTCCCCTTTCATGTAGAGACTGGATGACCCCTCGTTCATGATTTGTCTCTAGACGACCAGCTTTCGAATCCTATGATTTCGTAAATTGACAATCTGTCGATGTTTTCAGCTGTGGCCAGTAGGGATAACATAGAGCTGATCCCTACAACCATGACCCTCTAATGGAGATTAGAAAGGAGATTTCTTGAAGAAGGGGATACTGAAAGCTGAAAAAAGGTTCATCTAATATTGAAATTAAGTAGGGTTATGGTCAGAAGAAATCTGTATTTTAAGAGACAACAATCTGAATGGAAAAGACCATCAACAATTCCAAGGAGAAACTCTGGTGTTCAAATAGGGGTTTAAGATGTAGTGTGACCACTAGGTGGTATCATTAGCCACTAAACTGATGCTGTTCATATTGTAGCTTTTCACCTGTGTGATTATGTACTCCACCCCACAGAACTGGGAACTTGTCAGAGACTGTGGTTCGCAGAGACTGAATGTCTTCTATTTCTGGGCATACATACAAATGCACTTGAGGACAAATACACAATCTTCTGTCAGTCTAGAGATCCCAGTCACTGTGGTTTAACCAATTAGATCAACTCTAATCCTCACCAACAAGCCAAACTTGACCTCCTCCCTGTTCTTCTTATTTTTCAAATAGCATTAATTACACAGTCTTCACATAATAGTGTCAGCTTCCCCATGGGAATCAATAAGAATGCTCAAATACTGTACATAGTGTTTTGGTGTGGGTTTTTTGGTATAGGATTAATAAAAGAAAGAAATTATATAGAAAACCATATCTACTACACTGCTGGCTGTATGTCCAGTTTCTCTGGACCATGCTAATCAAAATCTAGGAGTTCTAGGAAAGGCACAGTGCAACTTTTTAAAATTCTCTGTGACTGTTCCTCCCTTGGGTGGGAAAAAATGTAGAAAAGCAAAACACATGATAAAGCATTTTTTAAAAATACACAGAAGGAAGTTCAGAAAGGGACAGAGATAAGCAGGGCAATTTTGTTGTTGTTATGTTAAATGTAATATACTGCCTCTAAGAGAAGTTCCCCATTTCATCAGCAATCTTATTTTGTTCTATTCTTTGTATTTTTAAAAAATATTCATGGTGTTTGTCAAATTTGTAGTTAAAAAGAAAATAGAAACAGATAATAGGATCAAAGATGTAGAGCTAGAAGAGATCTCTGAGTTCATCTAGTCCAATCTCCTCACTTTACAGTTGGAAAAATGAGGTCCAAACAGCAAAAGGGACTTACCCAACATCACACAGATAATAAGTAGTTGAGCTGGCAGTGATGATCAGGTCCTGACTCCAAGTTGAGGGCTTCTCTCCTAACTACCATGCTGCGCCCACCGAAGCTCCAGAAGAGTCAGCATCCAGGAGAGCTGTTTATTAAATGAAAGAGGTGAGATTTCTTTGGGTTCTGGATCCCAGTCATTGCTCTTCTTTAGTGCATGGATTGTGAACTCAAGAGATGACAGTCTTACAGCCAGTATTTTTCCTTTCAATGTCTTTTTGCAGCCAGGAACCTCCAGCTGCTTCTTACCAAAGTCAAAATCAAGGATGGAGGGAAGAGACATAGAAAGCCGCTCTCTTCCCCCTTGTCACTGGGCCTCATCTAGACCCCTGCATCCTTGATGTCAAGTCCTTCAGTTCACATTTTCTGTGGCCATCTCTATGGCCAAGAGATACATCCTAAATCACTTTCTTTGTTGTTGTTTTTTTCATTTATGGGAAGGACTGGCCCTAGACACAGAGCAGTGGGAGATAAGGATACTAACTCTGAGGCAGCTGGTGGTATAGCACAACTCCAAACTCGGGGTATTGGAAATATCCAGGAGATTCTGCGAAGGAAAAGGCTTATAATGGCATACAAGTGACCCAGCAACTGCCCTCATGGTTGCTCTCTCTCTCTCTCTCTCTCTCTCTCTCTCTCTCTCTCTCTCTCTCTCTCTCTCTCTCTCTCTCTGTGTCTCTGTTTCTGTTTCTCTCTCTTTCCCCACTCTTCCCTCTTCCCCTTCTTTCTCTTCCTTTCTCCTTCTTCCTCCTCCTTCTCTTCCTTCTCCTCCTCCTCTTTCTCCTCCTCCTCCTTCTTTTTCTCCTTTGTCTCTCTATATGTCCTCTCCTTTTTCTCTTCTCTCTTCTCTTCTCTTTCTCTGTCTCTCTATTTCATCCTTTCTTTTTCTCCCTCTTTTTGTTTCTTTTCTCTTCTATCTTTCCCATGTCTCTGCCTCTCTCTCCCCGTGTTTCTTTCTTTCTGTCTCTGTCTCAGTTTCTATTCTTTGTCTCTGTTTCTGTCATACACACATGCACGCACGCACAAGAAATCTGTGAGATACTTCTTAGTCTCAATTACATGATTTCCAAATGGTCTAAAATTCATCAGTAGTTGTTCTGAATAAAGCATGGTACCCAATCACTTGCTTAGTTATATCCCTTAGCTGAAAGTATGTAAAGTAATACCTGTCTAATTACAAAATATTTGACATTTACACAGCACTCCAATGTTGTAGGTAGTGCAAAGATTACATGGCCATTTAACAGATAAGGAAACTGAGTCTTAGAAAAAAAATCGCCCATGGTCCTACAGCTAGCATATAAAGGCTAGATTCTAATTACTGTATCCAGTCAGCCAACAAGCATTTACTTACAACAAGCTTACTGTGTACTTTACTGTCAGATGCAAAGAAAGGTCAGGAACAATCCCTGCCTTCTAAGAGTGTGTGTTGTGGTCCCAAGAATATAGCAGGAGCTGAGGGGGATGCACCTTTAAGACCGCCAGCCTAGATTTATTGCTATAAGCAGCAGACCCATGGGCTTTGAACCTGAAGAGCTCCTCACATCCAACTTGCTGGATGACACAGTGGAGAGAGGGCCCAACCTGGAGTCAGGAAGGCCTGAGTTCATATCCAGCCTTGGACACTGACTAGCTCTAGTACTCTACACAAGTAATTTAGCTTCTGTTTGCTTCAGCTTTCTTGTCTGTAAAAATGAGCTGATATAAAGGAGAGAAAAGGACCCACGTGTGCAAAAATGTTTGTGGCAGCCCTTTTTGTCGTGGCAAGAAACTGGAAACTGAGTGGATGCCCATTAGCTGGGGAATAAATTGTGGTATATGAATGTTATGGAACATTATTGTTTTGTAAGAAATGACCAGCAGGAAGATTTCAGAAAGGCCTGGAGAGACTTACATGAACTGATGCTGATTAAAATGAACAGAACCAAGAGATCATCATATACTTCAACAACAATACTGTATGATGATCAATTCTCATGGACGTGGCCCTCCCCAACAATGAGATGATTCAGGCCAGTTCCAATGGTCTTGTGATGGAGAGAGCCATGGGATGAAGAGAGAGGACTATGGAGACTAAATGTGGATCACAACATCATCTTTTTTGTTATTGTTTGCTTTCTTTTTGTTTTCTTTCTCATTTTTTCCCTTTATGATCTGATTTTTCTTGTGCAACATGGTAATTGTGGAAATATATATACATATATATATATAAGAATTGCACATGTTTAATATATATCAGATTTAACTTTGCATCTAAGGGAGGGAGTGGGGAGAAAAGAGGGAAAAAGTTTGGAACACAAGGTTTTGCCAGGGTGAAAATTATCCATGCATACATTGTGAAAATAAAAATCTTTAATAAAAAAATGAGGTGACAGCCCCTACCCTCTCTGGCTGGGTTGTTGTGAAGATTAAATGAGATAATAGCCATTCAGTGCTTAACACAGTGTCTGGCATAGCGTGGCTGCTTAATAAAGCACCTTGCTCTGTTTCCTTCCTTCCTCACCCATGTTACCCAAGCTGCCCTGCTCTGGAAGCCAGCTTCTCTGCTGACACATTCCTGCCTCTCTGGTGGTGTCTCCAAATCCCGAACCACAGCACTCCCAGCTCCCTTGGGCCTGGGCGGTCGGTCTCGCCATTGTTTATTTGCCCGGAAATGTAGTCCCTGTGCTTGGGACATGCTCGGGGCTGGGCTGCCAGGCAGCTGGTTATGAATGGAGAGAAGACACGAGCTTGCAAGGCAAAGGCAGGGATCAGCCCCTGGGCCCCCAGCCTCACCCCTTCCACGGAAGGCTTCCCAGATGTTTCCCCACAGCCCAGAGCCTGAGGAGGCGTCTCTCTGCTTCCTTCACCTGGATGCCTTTCAAAGCCGCCCTGGGCCCTGCGGTTTGTCCACAGATATCTGCTGAGCTCCCAGCTATGTGCCTGGTCCTGTGCCGTGGAAAAACAAGGGAAGAGAAGGCCTGGTCCCTGCCCTTCACCCTCACTCCTGGGAACTCAGGCTGACTGGAAAAGGTCAGAAACAACCCGTGACAAGGTGGGATCAGGGCCAAATGGAGGTGTTATGGGAATTTGGAGAGGGGTGATAATAAACTGACTTTCTGATGGTAACGTGAGATTCTCGGAGCATTTTCCATATGTTGCAGAGCAGGAAGAGGACCTCCTTCCTCTGGTTTTTTACTTTGACCTGGCTTAATTTTTTCATGGTATTTGCAAAAAACAAGGAGAAAAAGATCTCACTTTCTTCTCCTAATTCCCCTCCAAAATAGTACATTGGTTATATTGAACTGAATTCAACCGCCTGTCAATATTTTTTTGGTGGGGGAAATGAACACAAATCATAGGATAATTTGGGGTCCATTTATTCCTGAGAAAATTGTGTGTATTTCCAAGGCTGATCAACATGACACATTCTATCTGTGACTCCTATTCCAGTCAGGGCTATCAGGTCAGCACATCCTTCTGCCTGTCCGTTGGGCTATTTCTGGTTGGGAGGTCCCTGACTGCTCAATGAGATGCCCTCCAGAGTATTTCCTAAAAAGGAATAGAGCTGGGGTCTGGGATTTCCCCAAGAGGAAACACAAGTTGGGGTAGAGAGGAGGAAAGGAATAAACAGTGACAGATGACCACTAGACTAGGGGTTTCCCCAGGAATAAGTTACCTCATGACAGCTCACTGCTCCGCCTGTTATTGTAGAAATACACCACTTATAGCTAGGAAGGGCTCCCTAGCACTTAACAGAGGGTCTGGCAATGAAGCTGAGATTCAGAACCAAATGTTGAGATTGAGGGAAGCCATTGGCAGCAAAGAATGAGATTCTGTCCTGTGACAAATTCACAATGGCCTTTCTCTTTTTTCATTAGCAAATTATTTTTCCTAGTTTTATATAAAAAACAACTTTTTTATTATTCATGTATATTCATATTTTTATATATTTCCTTATGAATCATGTTGGGAGAAAAAATCAGAACAAAAGGGAAAAACAATGAGAGGGGGAAAAACCAACAGAAGGGGAAAACATGAACGTTAGCATGGGTTGATTTACAATCTGTCTCCATAGTTTTCTCTAGATATGGATGGCATGTTCCATCCAAAGTTTATTGGGATTGCCTTAGATCATTGAACTGCTGAGAAGAGCCAACTCTGTCATAGCTGATTATCACACAATCTTGCTATTACTGTGTGCAATGTATTCTGGTTCTGCTTGTTTTGCTCAATATCAATTCATATAAATCTTTCTAGGCCTTTCTAAAATCAGCTTATTCATCATTTTTTTATAGAACAATAATATTCCATTACCATCATTTACCACAGCTTGTTCAGCCATTCCCTAACTGAGGTATCCACTCCTTTTCCAATTTTTGTCACCACAAAAAGAGTCACTATAAACATTTTTGTACAGCTGGGTTCTTTTCCTTCCTTTACGATTTCTTTGGGATACAGACTCAATAGTGCACAATGGTCTTTCTCTTTGGCAAAAGGCACGTTTATTTATGAGAAGAGGTTACAGACAAAATAAAGAGGTAAAATAGATACCAGGAGTGGTAAATATGAAACAGATTTGGGAAAACTTAGTTAGCAAGGAAAAAGGTTTTAATAATTAACAATGGAAATTTAACAATTTAAGAATTATTGTCCTATGCAAAAGCAATGATCAACAAAGGAAGCTAGCCATTATCTTTCAAGAAATTACCAAGGAAAACGTCCCTGATAGTCTAGAACCAGATGGTAAAATAGAAATTGGACAAATCCACGGATCCCCTCCTGAAAAGACACCAAAAGTTAAAACTCCCAGGAATATTATAACCAAATTTCAGAGCCCTCCAATCAAGGAGGAAATATTGCAAGCATCCAGAAAGACAGAATTTAAGTACTGGGAGCCGCAATCAGGCTAATTTAAGATTTAGCAGCTTCTACAGGAAAAGATCAGAGGTCTTAGAATATGATGTTCTGAAGAGCAAAAGGAGCTAGAATTACAACCAAGAATCACCCATCTAGCAAAACTGAATAGAATGTGGGAAAATGAATATGCAATGAAATAAAGGACTTTCAAGCATTCATGATGAAGAAAGCAGAGCTGAATCAGAAAATTGAACTTTAAAAAACAAACCTCAAGGGAAGCATAAAAAAGAAAACAGGAAAGAGAAATCCTAAGAGATTCCACAAGATTAAACTGTTTACATTCCTACAGGAGATGATGATATATGTAACTCCTGAGGAACTCTTTTCTTATTATTAGGGAAGGCATAAACATAGACAGAGGGCCTGGGCGTGAGGTGAATATGATGGGATGATATCTAGAAAACATAAAATTAAAGGATGAGAAAGAATGCCCGGAGAGACAGTGAAAGTAAGAGGTAGGATGGGGTAGATCATCCCATATCAAAGAGGCACAGAAGAGTTTTTACAATGGAGGGGTAGGCGATGGCTGTTATTGTTGTATGTGTCTTTGTGACCTCCATTTGGGATTCTCTTGGCAAAGATACTGGAGTGGGTTATCATTTATTTCTCCAACTCATTTTACAGATGAGAAAATGGAGGCAAATAGAATTAAGTGACTTGCCCAGGGTCACATAGCGGATGGGTGTCTAAGATCATATTTGAACTCAAGAAGATGAGTCTTCCCGAATCCAGGCGCAGCAGTCTAAAAGGCCCTGGGCCTGGTGAGCTGGATCTCTAAATGAAGAAGATTCCAGCTTCCCTTTGTCCATCTCTCTAAAACTACATGGTCTTTAACACCCTTGGACCACTCAAAATTTCCCTATATATTTTTCTAAATGATATTTTATTTTTCCAAATACATGTAAAGATAGTTTTAGCATCCATTTTTGTAAGATTCTGTGTTCCAAATTTGTCTTCCTCATTCCCTTACCTCCCCTCTCCCTAAGACATCAAATGATCTAATATAGGTTAAATATGTGCAATTATTTTAAACATATTTCAATATTTGTCATGTTGTACAAGAATAATCAAAATAGGGACAGCTAGATGGCACAGTGGCTAAAGCACCAACCCTGAAGTCAGGAGGACCTGAGTTCAAATACGACCCCAGATACTTAATACTTCCTGGCTTGTGTGACCCTGGGCAAATCACCTAACCCCAATTGCCTCAGCAAAAAAAGAAAAAAAAAAAAGAAAAAAAAAAGAAAAAAGAAGAAGAGGAAGAAGAATCAAAACAAAAGGGGAAAAACACAAGAAAGGAAAAACAAATAAACAAAAGATGAATACTATGTTGTGATCCACATTCAGTCTCCATTGTTCTCTCTCTGGATGCAGATGGCTCTTTCCATCCCAAGTCTATTGGAATTGCTCTGAATCACCTCATTGTTGAGAAGAGTAAAGTCCATCATCACATAATTTTGCTATTACTGTGTATAATGTTCTCTTGGTTCTGCTCACTTCACACAGCATTAGCTCATGTCAGTCTAGAGATTTCCCTAAATTTTTGAATAAAACTTCCTGGACTATGGTTACATCTATGACTTCATTTCCTAGATCTATAATAAGACTGGAAGCCATAGATAAATCTCGGTACCCTTTTATCTTTTTGGCAAATGAGTGTTCCTCAGGAGTTCATAAGCTATTAATAAACCTGTAGTTAAATTAAAAGGCAGTCTTGAGTGAGTTTCTTCAATTTGAGATCCAGAATGGGATGAACTTGCTAGTGTTATGTTGGGAAAAGCACTGGATTTGGAGTCAGGAGACCTGAGTTCAGAATCTAGCTCTCCTAACATGTGATTTGGGGTAAATCATTCTCCTCTTTCGAACCTCAATTTCTTCATCTGTAAAATGGAGTTATGAAAAAAAGTTACCACTGTAAATATGAAATGTTCTCCCCAGTCACAGAAAAAGGCAGATACAACAAGGTCATTTGAGGAGATGGGAACTGGAAAACTACCCAATGGAAGGAGTGTAAGGAGATCCCCTGAAAAACTCCAGTGAGTCCAGTGGAAAAGGCATTTGGATGGAGAGGAGTTCTGTTATATTGCCAATGCAAACCAGAGTATCCTCTTGTGCCCTGAACCCCATGTCCGTCCTTGATAGAGACAACTTGAGGCTCTTGGAATATCAGTACAGAAACAAAGATTGCTTGCCAAGGGGCTCTGGAAAGCACCCAAAGAGATGAGCATTCAGCAGGGATCTGCAAGCCCTCCCAGGCCCAATGCCAAGGCTGGTTCTGCTCTAGGGCATCTGTCTTGGCTCACCCAAAGCCTAGGGTGTGGGGGAACAAGCTTTCCATTTCCTGAGCAAGTAAGGCTCTGTATGGGCCCTATTAGGCTCTTAATTGTGTCATGTGCTGCCTTATTGCCTCATTGTTTCACTTGGAAGCTTCCAAGCAGACTATGGACACCCTAGGGGTAAAGATTGCTTTCTCTTCTTCTGTCTCCATTGCAGTCTTCCCAATATTTCCCAAGTGCAAAGAGGTTTATAGGATGGTAGAGCTTGGAGGGACCTTAGAACAGAACAGAGAACATCATAGTTAGAAGGGACCTCAGAACCTAGCAGGCCAAAGCTGTAAGGGACTTTAGAACCTAGAATGTCAGGTCTAAGTGGGAATTTAGGTCATTGGACACAGAATATCAGAATTGAAAGGAACTTTAGACTATACAATTTCAGAACTGAAAGGAATCTTAGGGCTTAAAAATGTCAGAACTAGAAGGGTCCTTAGCTCAGAATGTGTAGAATGTCAGGGTTAGGAGGGATCTCAAAACATAAATGTCAAAGGTGGGAAGACCCTTAGAATCTAAAATGTCAAAGCTGTAAGGAATCTTTAAACCTAGAATGCCAGATCTGAGAGGGAATTTAGGTCACAGAACATAGAATTCAGAATTGGAAGGAACTTCAGAACATACAATTTTAGAGCTAAGAGGAATATTAGGACTTAAAATGCTAGAGCTAGGAGGGACTTCAAAACATAGAACGTCAGAGCTGGGAAGACCCTTAGAACCTAGAATGTCAGATCTGGGAAAGGACATAGATCATAGAACACAGACTGTCAGAATAGAAAGAAACTTTAAAACATATAATTTCAGAGCTAGGAGAAATCTTAGAATATAGAATTTAAAAATTTCAAGACCCCTAAGGTCATAGTGCAGAGAATATCAGAGTTAGGAAGACCCTTCCAACCTAAAATGCAGGAGCTAGTGAGAACCTCAGAACATAGAAAATAGAATGTCAGATTCTGGAGAGCTTCAGAAGGAAACAGAAGGAGATGGTTCAGTCTCTGGAACCTCACAGTTTGAGGTCACCTAAAAACCACTGGCATTAGGGTTTATGCTCTAAATCATCTTGAAGAAGAAATCCCAAAACTCTGAAAAATCCTTAAAGGAGAAAACCTCCTTCGACTCTGCCTCAGGGAGGGGACTCCACCCCAAGCACAAACAATTTCATCTTTGTTATCTGGGTGGAAATGGCTCAGTCCCAAAACTCATTGAATTCAATTCAAATTCTAACCCTGGCTGAAACCCAGCCTGGAGCCAACCTGGGACTCTACCTATAAGTCCCTTTCAGCTTGTAGCCAAAGCCCCTTATTATAAAAGAGCCAGACTGGAGCCCTCTCTTTGCAGAGGTCCCAAACATGGCAGCCTTACACCTGGTACCCCGGATCTCTGCCCACTGGAACAGTGTTTCCAGTACCCTCTTACCTCTACCTTCACTTTTACTAACTAGATTTTTACTTTACTTCCAAATCCCATAATAAACCTCTTTTATCAATCTAGGTTTTGGGGTCTATAAATTCCTTTACAGGGAACTCTTGTGCCGTCACTAGACCTCATTTAACTCCGTATCCTTGCACCGAATCCAAAGGGATTGCAGAGGAGCTCTATTTGACTCCCTGAACCCCAAACCTGCCACTAGACCTCAATTAGTCCTAATTTCATTTAGGTACCCCAATTCTAGACCTCATCAATCTTACTTAAGGGTGAGATCCTAGTCCAGTGACCAATAAGAGGACACACTCCCAGACAAATGGAATCATACCAATCTTGAATTAAATCAGAAGACAAAAGTTAGTTTTTTCATGTAAATACCAGGACTGAGTAGTTTATAGGCTAACCTTAAAATAAAAGAGTTGACTTTATTGTGCATTCAAAAGCAACAAGAAACACCATTTTATCTTCTATTACAGCACCCGTAATAGTCATGTGTTAAAGTTGTATGCATATCTGCAAAATTGCTAGAATTAACTCATTGCCTTGATGCATTTTACAGCAAAATAATCCATCTTTGCTCTGGGAAGTTGAATCAAAGGATCTGCAGTTCTCCCCATACTCAGCCCCAGCTAGAGACAATGCTTCTGGCAAAATATCTCAAGATTAAATCTCTCACTGACTCTTAGAGTGCTTCCCCTTCAATTCTCTCCTCCCAGTAAGTACCCCCAAACTTCCAAGTGCCAGGGGTTAATATTGTTAACAAGGAAAAGGTAAACATTTAAAGGGAAGAAAGCTCATCAGACTGTTTTCATGACTAGAGGGAAAGGCTTCAAGTTCCCAAAGCTGAGAAAAAGGAGATAAATGGTTGTTGCTTTGAGGACTATAGTTGAGAGCTATTCCAGCAGAATAGCTTTTGTTCCAACACTCTTCATAGACAATCAAGCAGCCTTCATCTCAGAGTACTTCCTTTGGAGTAGTTTTCATCTATCTGTGATTCTATTCTCCCAGCATCCTTTTGTCTGCCCCATGCTTCTTCTACAATTCTCATCAGGGGTTGGGTCCTATTTGCATCTCTCTGCTGACCGGCCTGAATAAGATTGAAAGGATTTTCAGGATGCAGAATCTCTATCATTCTTCATCCTATGGCATTGTTTCCTTTCTGATTCACTCAAGGGACTAATCGGGGCCATGTAAATGATCAGCAAGCATGGTTGGATTTTTATAGTCAGTTCAATATCCTTTTATCTGGTCTCTTTTACATATTTGGGTCTGTGAAATAATGAAGCTCTCCTTACACAAGAAGGACTGAAGTCTGTACACCAACATTTGTGGCAAAGGATGAAGAGATAAGGACATTCTCCAAAAATAGCAATAAGCTCCAAAGTAAATCAACAAAAGCTTTAATATTTGGTGACTTCGATGCAAAAAAAAAAAGAACATAGAGAAGGATGGGGGAAAATATGATGGAGAAATGTAGCTCAAACAATAGAAAAGTGAAAGAGCAAAAAAGTCCCAAAGACCAGTCAAGATGGCTTTTTTATCATTTGTGACAATGGAGTGAGTCATGGTGTCAGAACTCTCCCATCACAGTCCTATGGTGCTGAATGGAGAAGTAAAATCGAGAAAACAAAGATGGGGGTGACAGCTGGGTTAACCTGGTAAACATGGAAGAGGCCCTAGCTGGAGGGCCAGCTTTGAAGGTGTTGAGTGATCAACTTTCAAATTATCTGAAAGAAGAGTTGTGAAATTCTTGAGGGGAAAAAAAAATCACTGGAATTTAACACTCTCTCTCAAAAATGGTGAACAAACTGCCCTTTCCTCTAAAGTTTCCAACTTTATGAACAAAGTCAACGACTCTGTGCAACTATCTCACTTAAATCCAACTCATACAGAAGTTAAGACAGACCCTACGGTGTCATTGGGCCCCCTTGAAAGCAATGGACAAAACAACTTTCTCGATAACGTTTTCTGAGAATCTGTTCCACACTGAGAGCATCCTTGATGAAGGCGTGAGAAGGCAACAGTCAGATTTTCACATATGAGGTTCCATAGCAGACCTCATCTTTCTAGAGCCACCCCCAGTCCTCATGGGCCATTCCCTTCCCCACTGTCTCTTCCTATTACCATAACATCCCTGGAGTGATTTAAAGGAGCTTTAGAGAGCACCTCCTTCAATCATTCCCTTGTACAGATGGGAAATGGAAATGATGATCCACCCATTGATATTTCCCTCTGGGCCCTCCAAAATGGCAGATTAGCTGCTTGAAAAAGTCCTTTTATTGATGTGAATTATTGAGGATTATTGAGGATTCATCCTGCATAATCCACATGCATTTTCTTTATTATTGTCATTTTAAAGTTTGTCAGTTTTCAATATTTGCTTTTATAATATTTCGATTTACATTTTTTCTCCATGCTTCCCTCCCCTTTCCCCGAGGGCAATCTGATCTAAGTTAGGCACCCCCTACATTTTCATAGGAGTCCTCTGAAGACAATTCCTCTATTTTTTCCCAGTAAATCCCACTGACTATCTTTGCTCCCCTGGTTCCTGCTTCACCCATTTCTGAAACCACATTTTCTACCTAGGGGATGCAGGGCCAGGTATGATTACACTTTGTGCCCGACTCTCTTTCTCTCATGCAATGAAGTTGAATTCATGGTTCAGCAAATATTTACTAATTAAATTCAATAATCATTTATTAAGCACCCACAATGTGTGGAGTGCTGAGATACAAAGTTTAAGAAGAATATAGTCGCCAGAGACATAACCAGGGTAGGGCGATCAGCCCTTTGTCCCAGGATGCTGACTGCAAAGGGTGCTAGACTTGAAAACAATGGACAAAACAACTTTCTCTACAAAGTTTTCTGAAAACCAATTCCCACACTGAGGGCATCCTTGATGAAGGCACGAGAAGGAAACAGTCAGACTTTCACATATGAGATTCCATAGTGGTCTTCAGTAGTGTAGAAATGTCGGAGCTTACTCCCCAATGAGCAAGAACAAGACAGTGATAGGTTAAGGATAAGGCCTGGAGCTAGTCTTTCATTAGTTGAGGGAACTGTTAGGTGAGAAAATTCTTTCCACTAAGACAGATTAGTACTTCTCTGTAATGTGCACAGGGTCAGTTAGTGAGGATAATTAGCCCAAATGAGAGCTAGAGAGAAATCCTCTTTCTTCCTAGCCATAATTCCCTGCCCCAGCCCCTGTCCCAAAGCATGAAGGGAAAGACCTGGCCTTGGATTCAGGAGCACCTGTGTTTAAGGCCCAGCCCAGAGACTCATTACCTAGGTCTCTCCAGATACTTAGTTATTCTGGGTCTCAGTTTCCTTATCTGAAAAATGGACTCAGTGACTTCAAAGGGTTCTTTCATATATAATCCTATGAGTGGGAGAGCTGCCTCATGCCAGGTTTTATGGGTGGAAAGAAAGGAGATGTGAGATTTAGGTCTTTTTGTCTACTAGGAGCAATGTCTCCTCCTTCTTGCTATCTCTGAGTCCCTGTCCAGAGGATCAAAGTCAGGATGATACCTGGAGGATGCCCAAGCCCTCTTTGAGGTGTGTGGTGATGGGGGGAAAGGTGGAGGCTGACAGAGGAGCTGTTGTGTTGCCTCCTCCTCAGGCAGCTCCCGATCCCAGTCGCGACTCTCAGGGACATTGTCTCTGTGGCAATTAGTCTCCAGGACTCTAGGAGAATCTTATCAGTATCTCTGTCTGCCTGTGTCTGCCTCTGTCTCTGGCTATCTCTCTCCTTTCCCTCCCTCCCTCTGTCTCTATCTGTCTCTCTTCCTCCTCCCCTCCCTCTCTCTGTCTCTGTCTCTGTCTCTCTCTGTCTCTGTTTCTCTCACCAGTCCTTCTTTAGGGAGGCTGTGTCGGAGCTCCATGAGATAAGAGCAGAGGAGGTGCTGGGAAAGGCTGACCAGCCACACCTCCTTGTTATTCCTCAGTAGCCAGTTAGCCCGCCCGTAGTGGCTGGAAAAGTGACTCAGCCTCGCCAGATTCCCCAGGATGACACGCAGCCGAGGCTCAGTCCCGCCGGTCTGCCCTCTTCTCTGCCCCCTCCCGTGGGGCCTGCGGAGCATCTGGGGCTCCGTGTGAGTGAGGAGCGGAGGCCGGGCGTGGGACAAACAGACGCTGGAGCTGGGAAATGTTCCACTACAGAGGCAGGGAGCAGTCACATGGCACTGGGGCAGTGCCAGCTCCCCCGACTGACACTCAGGAGCTCTGGGGAGGGGCGGTGTGCGTTTGGGAGATACAGACAGAGACAGAGAGACACAGAGAGAGACAGAGACAGAGAAACAAAACACAAAGAGACAGAGAGAGAGAGACAGAGAGACAGAGAGACAGAGAGACAGACAGACAGAGAGAGAGAGAGAGAGAGAGAGAGAGAGAGAGAGAGACAGAGACAGAGACAGAGACAGAGAGACAGCTAGAGAGACAGCTAGAGACAGAGACAGAGACAGAGAGAAAGAGACAGAGAGACAGAGACAGAGAGAGACAGAGAGACAGAGAGACAGCTAGAGAGACAGCTAGAGACAGAGACAGAGACAGAGAGAAAGAGACAGAGAGACAGAGACAGAGAGACAGAGAGACAGAGAGACAGCTAGAGACAGAGAGACAGAGACAGCTAGAGACAGAGAGAGAGATAGAGAGAAAGAGACAGAGAGAGACAGAGACAGAGAGACAGCTAGAGACAGAGAGAGAGATAGAGACAGAGACAGAGAGACAGCTAGAGACAGTACTGTCAGAGTCCGTGGGCCCTCAGCAAAGCCAGGCCAGTGAAGCAGGACGAGGGCACAGCAGCCTCACAGCCAGTTCTGAGGGCCAGCAGAATGAGCTGGGCAGAGTGTCCGGGGCCCAGGCCCAGTGCTGACCACTGTGTGATGTAGGGACCACTCACGCCTCCTCTTCTCCCAGTGAAAGGTGGGCCAGGAAAAAAAAGAAAGAAAGAAAGAAAGAAAGGTGGGCTAGGCCTGGCTCTTGGCCTTTTTTGCTGCAGGTTCACTCTGGGCCAGCCCGGAGAAGCCTAGGGAAGCCTCCCAGAATCACGTCACAAAGGCATAGAATAAGAGCCATCAACTGCAATGGAAACTGAGGAAACAAAAATCCAGTTATGACGTTAAGAACACACGTTTATGGCCCAAATGGAAACTCTCTAAACAAGGCGATCTCCACGGCCCTTTCAGCTGCATATCCTATAAAAGAATGCCGGAGTTTCTTCTCTAATTAGGATTTCTTCTATCTGACTCACAAGCGAGATAATAATTCCTTTCTCCAGGCCTCCCCATGAGTGGGGGTCTGGAAGGTCTGAACTAAAGGTGGCACCAAGTGGGAGAAGGTGTCAAACACAGGACATAGGGAAGACTGAGTGTCTGTCTCAGGGCCCTTTTTGTGCCCTGGACCCCTCGGGCAGCTGGGAAAGTGCGGCTCCCCTTCTCAGAATCACATCTTTAAATGGAGGCTTACAGCAGTGACCACTTATATCGACAGACCCAAGAGGGAGGGAGGAGTGCGGCCGAGCCCGTCCACAAAACGCCTCTAAACAGAACTAGAAAATCCTGACGGGCAAACCCAGAAGAAATCACAGAGTCACTTGTTCCAGGGAAACAGGGCAGGCTTTGAACCCTGGAAACAGAGTCAGAGCAGGAATGTGTGATGGGGAGCACTCCAGCACCTGGAGAAAGGCCTCCCACCAGGCAAGATAAGCTTCCCTCCTCCCTCGAGTCTGTCAAGACACCAAACAGGTGCCAACTGGCATCTTTGCTACCTAGTCCCGAGCCCAGAGCAGTGTGCCGGGGGGGGGGGGGGGGGCAGCAGACAGACCTTGCTGTGATCAGGCTCTTCGGGAGCTTGAGCTGTCCCATAGAGCCTGAGCTAACCCACAGCACATGACCAGCTGAGGCTTTCCCTCCAAGAGGGCCGCAGGGGCCATCGAACCTCTCCATCCCAGCATCAAGCCTGGAGCTAAGACAGGAAGAGTGAGCAAAGGAAAAAAGAAACTATTTAGTGGCCATGACACCGACACAATTTAAATTAAATGTCTCTGTTTCTTTCCCTGTCTCTGTCTCTCTCTCTTTCCTTCTGTCTCTGTACCTTTGTCTCTGTCTCTCTTTTCTGTCTCTCTCTCGCTTTCTTTCTTTCTCCCTCTGTCTCTCTGTCCCTGTTCCTTTGTCCCTCTGTCTGTCTCTCTTTCTCTCTGTCTCTGTCTCTGTCTCTCTGTCTCTGTCCCTTTGTCCCTCTGTCTGTCTCTCTTTCTCTCTCTCTGTCTCTGTCTCTGTCCCTCTGTCTCTGTCCCTTTGTCCCTCTGTCTGTCTCTCTTTCTCTCTCTCTGTCTCTGTCTCTCTCTCTGTCTCTCTTTCTCTTTCTCTCTGTCTCTCTGTCTCTCTCTCTGTTTCTCTCTCTGTCTCTCTCTGTCTCTGTCTCTTTCTCTCTCTTTCTCTCTTTCTCTCCCTGTCTCTCTGTCTCTGTCTCTCTCTGTCTCTCTCTGTCTCTCTCTCTCTGTGTCTCTGTCTCTGTCTCTCTCTCTCTGTCTCTCTCTCTCTGTCTGTCTCTCTCTCTCTCTCCCTGTCTCTCTGTCTCTGTCTCTCTCTCTCTCTCTCTCTCTCTCTCTCTCTCTCTCTCTCTCTCTCTCTCTCTCTCTCTCTCTCCCCCTGTCTCTCTCTCCCTGTCTCTCTGTCTCTGTCTCTGTCTCTCTCTCCCTGTCTCTCTGTCTCTCTCTCTCTGTGTCTCTGTCTCTGTCTCTCTGTCTCTCTCTCTCTCTCTCTCTCTCTCTCTCTCTCTCTCTCTCTCTCTCTCTCTCTCCCTGTCTCTCTGTCTCTGTCTCTCTGTCTCTCTCTGTCTCTGTCTCTCTGTCTCTCTCTGTCTCTGTCTCTGTCTCTCTGTCTCTCTGTCTCTGTCTCTCCCAGTTTGGAAAATCTCTTTCAGAGTTAATTGCACTTCAATGAAATAAAAAGATGAAATAAAATAGAGACAAATCCACTTCATATTGTTGGCACTGTGGGTGTCTCTCCCCTTATCCCCCTCAGATTTAAGCAGCCCGCAGGATTTAGATTAGTTCCCCAGCCGATCCGCCGTGTACAATGCTCTGTCTGAAGACAGCCTTAAGCCACGATCTCTGGTGATCCTTGAGATGCGCTGTGGGGAGACTCTGTAATTTGAGCTTAAAAAAAAAAAAAAAAAAAAAAAAAAAAAAGCAGATCTAAAGGCATTCTTGTAAATGGGATTAGGTGTATTTTAGACAACCTACATGACGCATTTTTAGAAGCAAGGCCTCCGTTCCAAATAAATCAAGGTGAAAAATAAATGAAGGCGGCTTAGGATGAAGTCAGTCCAAGTTTGTGCAGCCTTATGTAAATGACAAAAAGCAGCAGCCCCTTGTGGAACTTGAGGTCAGCTCGCTGCTGAACTTGCTGGCGGTCCTCCTTTTCTAAACCATCCTTTAAGAAAATCCCGGCTGGCGGCTCAGCGTCGCTGCACCAGCCCAACGGGGCCGCCCTCTGTGTTCAGGCTCTATAAATGTTATCTCATGTGATGCTCACGACAACCCTAGGGGAAAGATGCTGTTATTTCCCTTTTTTTCAGATGAGAAAACTGAGGCAAGTAGAGTTTAACTGACTTGCTCAGAGTGACATGGTAGTCTCTATGGGCAGATTTGAACTTGGGTTCTTCCTGACTCCTGGCCCAGGACTCCATCCCCTGGACAAGCCGCCCCTGGACCTAGTTGGCAGCTGTTTGAGTGCAGTGCCACCAGGTGGACAGATGATGTGTTACATCTCCCACTGATTAAATAATCAATGAAGCTATTATGATTATACTGTGGGCTTGTGGAAAGGGATTCTAAATCGTTGCCACAGACAAAGTCCAAAGACCAAAAGTGTTTGTGCTTTCTCCACCTTTCGTGTGCTTGATTTATCCCACTAGCACATGGCAGGGTCCTTGCAGAGATCAATTCATTCCATCCATCAGGCTGTTCATCAATAAACAAGCATTGGACACCACTGTATACACTGTGCTTAGGGGGAGGAGCAGAGAGTGTGGATGAGGCACCTTCTCTGCCTCCATGCTGGTCAGGGAGCTGTGTAAGTGGAGGAACAGGGAGTGTGTGAGTGATTATGATTGTGTGTGTGAGTGATTGTGTGTATGATTTTGGGTGTGAATGTGTGTGTGATTTGAGAGATTGTGGGTGTGAGTGATTGTGGATGTGAGTGTGTGAGTGACTGGGTGTGACTGTGTGATTGTGTGGGTGTGAGTGATTGTGTGTGATTGTGTAATTGTGTGTGTGTGTGTGAGTGATTGTGTGTATGATTTTGGGTGTGAATGTGTGTGTGATTTGTGAGTGTGGTTGTGGGTGTGAGTGATTATGGATGTGAGTGTGTGTGAGTGACTGGGTGTGACTGTGTGTGTGATTGTGTGGGTGTGAGTGATTGTGTGTGAGTGTGTGTGAGTGAGTGGGTGTGATTGTATGCATGTGAGTGACTGTGTGATTGTGTGTGTGAGTGCTTGTGTGTGTGATTGTGTCTGTGTCTGTCTGTCTTTCTCTGTGTCTCTCTGTCTCTCTCTCTCCTCTCTCTTTGTTTCTGTCTGTCTCTGTCTGTCTCTCTCTGTGCCTCTGTGTCTCTGTCTCTCTCTAACTCTCTCTCTCTGTCTCTGCCTCTGTCTCTACCCCGGTTATCCGTGGGTAAATGTCGAGCTCGGGCTGTGAGGGCTCAGAGCCAGCCCCGCCGCGCCGGCGCCCCTGTTACGGTTTCTGAAGCCTCCTCCTCCCCACTCCTTGGGGGCGGGGCGGCTGTGGCGATAGTCACAGTTCAGCCATCACTCTCCTCCCCCCCCTCCCCAGCCTCCACTTGGGCGCCTCCTCCCTCTTCTAACCCTGCACAATCCCTACTAGTCCTTCAAGGGCGTCTTCCTCCTCCAGGGAGCCCTCCGTGATACCCCCTTAGCCTGCTCGGCTTGGCCACTCCGAGAGCCACGGGCCCGGTATCCACGCGGCTGTGGGAGCCACGGGCCCGGGATCCACGCGGCTGTGGGAGCCAGGGGCCCCGGCATCCACGCAGCTCCGGGAGCCAGGGGCCCTGTTCTGCCGGATCTTTTCCATGTCCCCTCCACAGCGGGCCCGCGGCCTTCTGGAGGACCAGGGGGTCACGGGCCGGGGCCGGGGATGGAGCTGGGGGGCCGCTCCGAATGGTGGGTGACTTGGGCATAACCCTGGCGATTGCCGGGGCAGCGGGAAGGAGGTACAAGAGAGACTGCGGAGACAGAAAGGCCAGGATACCCGGACTGGAGGATTCCGGCTATTCACCCAAGCCCCGGCAAGAACAGAACCCTCCCGCTGGAGGCCCGTCCTCTCTTCTAGGCCTAGTTTATGTGAAATCTCCTTCAGGAAGAGCCTCCGATCCCTCGGGTGGCTGTCCCCCCCCCCCCCCCCAAATGCTCCACATTACGCGTTTCCTTCTCTCGGCCTGTTGCACTCTCCAAGCACGTTCAGTTTCCTTCAGCATTCTCTCCGCCGGTTTCTCAATTCTAGACGAGCAACAAAACCACTAATCAGGCCCGACTCGTACCTTCTGTGGACTCATCTAGTGACCGCCGGCCCTCACCGCCGCTGCTGTAGCCGGCAGAATAAAGCTCCTTGAGGACCGGGCTCTCCGTCTTTGTCCCAGTGTCCGGCACCTCAGCACCGCCGGGAACATCGATGATTAATGTTTCTGGAATTAACTGAGTTGGCGGTTTCCAAGGCCCGTTAAAAAGAATTAACTTTTAATTATTCTCCAGCTTCCTTCAGCTTTCATTAAGCTTAATTAATGCTAATGGAGGTAAATTGTCCATTACCTCAGGCAAACACTTAGCGGGTGTTCTTTTATTTCTCTCCTAGTGCAGCGTTTATTTTTAATTCATTTTTTAAGTCCTTCATTACATAATCATCAGCGAACACAAACCTTTCTTTATCCAATATGTACAAAATATACACAATATACAACATATACAAAAAGAGGGTTACATGTGAGGCTTCTTAAGGTGTTTGTGTGTGTGCACAGGCCTTCAGGTCTAAGCTTTATTAACTGGCATTCCTCCTGGGCTGAAAAAGGCTTCCCGCATAGGCCCCAGAACAGCCCATTTTTACCGCTCAGACATCAGCCTTGTGGGAAGGCTGACAATCCTGAGCCTGGGGGGGGGGGGGTCGTTCTATGAATGTATCAGCTAGGGAATTCTCTGCTAAGGCTCCCAGAGGGTGTCCACTCCCACCCCCACCCACCCCCCTCCAGGATGGACCCACAGCTCTGTGCATCACTAACGGCTCATTCAACTTCGCTTTCCACTTTATAAAATGTTCATGTCTTTAAAGGGTTGTTCTTTTCATGCAGCAAATGGTTGTGTGTGTGTGTGTGTGTGTGTGTGTGTGTGTGTGTGTGTGTGTGTGTGTGTGTGTGACATAAACGTTTCACAGGGTGATGAGGGAGTGGAAGCTCAGGGCTGAATAAAAACATCTCTTATCTTAGCTTGGAAGATCTTATTTTCTGCAACACTGATCCATAAGCCACATTATCTTTATGGGGGTCTTTTTGCTTCTCTTACCAAACACCGTGAAACCAGATGATGGGCGAATGCTCTGCGAAATGATCCTTTCTGTGGCCTTCGGATATACAACTGTGGCGCTTGTCGGGTCATTTCGGTCGGGCCTGACTCCTCATGACCCTATCAGAGGTTTTCTTGGCAGACACTGGGATGGTTTGCCATGCCCTTCCCCAGCTCATTTTACAGACTGGATACACACCCTACTTGTTTTATTTGTCCCTTCAAAGAGAACCTGCAGGTCATGCTTCAATTTATCTGTCATTTCTTTTACTTTCTGGCTTCATTTACAAGGAGAAAATCAATTTTCACATGCTTTAGTTTCTGACTGCAAAGTTCTTATATTGTCCCTTAAAAAGAAATCAAAGGAACCTACCATCTTTGCAGAAGTGGGGGGAGGGGGGTACTACAAGTGCGAAATAGTGCACATGCTATCAGACTTAATGGATGTCTGTGAGTCGGAGGAGTGAAAGAGAAGGGAAATGGAAACAAAGATGATGGAAATGGTATTAATGACATATACAAACATCTAAATGGAGAGAGGAGGGGGAAGAGAGACAGAGTTCAGAGTTCAGTCCCCCGAGTGACACTTGGACTGATTAGCTGCTGGACCAGGGTCTTGCGCTGGAATTATCAAGTTATGTCTTTAGGCAGTGCACACACTGAAATGACTGAGAAACAACAATACTGGGTAATTATTACAAGGCCTCTTTTGCTATTCTCCCACTGCAGAAACAGAAGGCACAAGGGACAGACAGCAGGACATTTTCCCCCCATTTTCCTTTGTTTTGTGGATCTCCAAGAGCAAGGAATTCCTCACTGAATGGTCAGCTATTGCCGAGGCGACGGGTCTCTCCCCATTTAGAAGAGTTTCTAGGACTATTCTGGCGTGGGAGAGGCTGTCATTATCTTTGCTCTGCTGGCACAGTCTTTAGGACCTCAGGATCCTACCTCCAAGCTGCAAGGGGGCAATGCGGGAGAAAGATTTTGTGGAAGGCATTTTAACAAGTTGGAGTTGATTCTGGTGCACATTTTTTTTAATGTAGAGAGACCACCATGATGGTGGAGGCTCCATGAGGTTCTTTGGATTTGGGGATGTTTAACCTTGAAAAGTGGTGGTGTTGGGGAAGGTGGTGAACATGCCCCTTGATTTCAGTTATTTTTAGGGTTGTGATGAGCAGCCATCAGACTTGTTCTCCTTAGCAGGGGGTAACAGGAGCAATGAGTGAAAGTTACAAAAAGGTGAATTCAGGTAGAGCTATACTTTCTCTGACCTTCCCCATCTTGATCTCTTAGTAAATTAGTTCATTTCTAGATTGCTTCTTCTCTTGCCCACTTATCCCATGGTTGATCCAGCTTTAGAGAAGATCAAGAAACCTGGCTGGCTGGGTCCAGCACAAGCTTGTTACGTATTGTCCACCGGGCCCTCCCTGCTGTGAGGCAGTTCTTTTACTCCTGCCTCACCGAGTCACTATTCCACTTTTCACAGCAGCTCTTCCAGACCATTCATCCCTTCTAAACCTTCATGACAGACCTGGGAGAATTCTTAAAACAGAGAACAGGAATGGGAAGGACTGTTAGGGGTTTTGACATATTCCAATGAAACTTCTTCATACTCGAGAAAGAATTGGTCCAGAGATTTAGAGAGATTTAGAACCCCTATGCTAGGGCCCAGACCCCTGAGTCCGGCTGACCATTCTGATTGAGAGAAACTGAGGTTGAGAGTAGGAGCAGGTGGATTAGAGAAGTCTAGGGACTTAATAACTGATGATTTGGAATAAACTCTCATGACACATATACCATCACTAGCCAACTTCAACACCTTTTTATGTTTTTTCCCCTTCATTAGAATATAAGGTAGCAGATGGCAGGACTATTTTGCTTTTTGCCTATCAATCAGTATTCCACATACTCTGCACAGAGCTTGGCACACAACAAGCACTTAATAAATGCTTTATCTAGATGTTCTGGGTTCTAACAGAGTTAGCCCTAGACTACTACACCCGATTTCTTGACTCCTATTCTTTCTTTAACTCCAGCTTACTTACAGTGATTATTTTAATTGCATAGACAGGGAGAAAAACAAAAACAAAAACACGGAAAGTTACACAAAATTAACATATTTTATTTTTTCCTTTAATATTACAATTCTAAAACTTCACTTGAAGACTGTGCACATAGCTCCAAGTAGAACATGAGCCAACGAGGGCCTTCCTTTAAGGCAGGTTACTTCAGACATCTTTAGCCAGCTCTGGGGCTGGAAGAGGGGCAATGTGATTCTCACATCACAGATTCCAACTACACAGGAGCATCAGATGCTCGTGTCAAAATGGCCACCCCTGAGGATTTCTCCCCATTCTCCTGCTCTCCAACGATCCGGTCAAGCTCGAACTGCCAGATCCACCCTTGTACACAGGAAGAAAAATACTGCAAGTAACATCCTCCAGCCCCAAGTCCCAAAGCGGGGCAGTTTATACAATATGATAAATCATTATCAAAGAAAACAAAACAGTAATACTTGTCTATAATACTTGATATTCCCATACACAGTATAGTTGAAACCTGAATTACTATCAACCCCACAGCTCTTCTCTCTGGTATTACTCTTAATATTCCAGCATGAGTAACACAAGGGGGTACTTGGGGCCAGAAGTTCATGCATAAAGTGAATGCTGACCAAAGACAGAGGAGAACCGTAACTCAGTGGTTTGTGCTTACATAAATACACATAAAGGGAATCATGCATTTGCCATATAAAATAAAATGTCCATTACCTAGAAAAACCTTGATAAAATTGGCTATAAAAATATAAACTGTAGTGAAAATAAACAAAAAGTACTTATTAACAGATATTCATTGCATTTATTTATCTTTTTCATCTTGAATACTGGATTTCCAAAGCACTGGTTTAGAACTGACCAGGACAACTGCGGTTCTTCCAGCTGAAATGGGAGACCCAGAAGCTAAGGGGCTCTGCATGATCTCTGGGCTCCTTCACTGATTCTCCAGTCTCTGTCTGCCAGCCCGTTGACTCTATTGTAGGATGACAGCAATGGAGCCCATTCCACTCTAGGATGAACAGAAGGAACCTCTAGACACACTAAGATGAATTCTGAAGAAGTTCAAGCTCCATCCTGCCAGTTCTTTGGTAGAAAAAGTGAATGTTGGGGCCAGGGAGAAGTCTATCCCTTCCTTTCCCCATCCCACCCCCCAAGCTCTCCTGGGACTTCGGCGAGCCTGTTCCTCTCCACATTCTCTTCTGGTGTGGTTCCGGAGCAGGAGGGGATAGACAGCAGGAGGCGATGGGGCTGGGCCCAGGACTGCCAGAGTGAGAGCTGCCCTTGCCTCCTGTGTTTCTAGGAGAAATTCCAATACAGACAGCCCTGCAGGGATCTAATGATCCTGTGATTCCTTCTGCTCTAAAAGAGCATCACAGTAGGGAATCAAAGGATCAAATACCATTCCATTAAGACATATGTGGCAGTTCTCTCCAGAAACTTTCTGGAACCCCTTTCAAACAGCAATTGCAAGATTTGTTTCTAGAAACAGTACCTCGTGAAAAGAGATAAGCAAATTCCCAAGTTAGGAATCTGGCTTTATAAGGGCAGAGGTCAGTGACTGCTCAGTGTGTATCAGTGGCTGGGAAGTCCCAGAATGGCTCATAAGGGCAAGGCTCGACTTTCCACTGACTTCTGGAGAGGTCTGTGCTCCACTAGCTCTAGTCTACCCTATCTTTCCCCATCTCAGCCAAGGATGAAGTTTCTAATGCATCTGACATAAAATTTAACATCTGAATAGAGAATAAGACTATAGCATTAAAGGTGTGGTTCACTCTAGAGTTTCCTCAAGAAAAATAACCCAAATCTTAACATCAGAAAGACTACACTGAGTCTCAGTTGATAGGACAATTAAAAAAAAAAAAAGGAGTAGAAATATAAAATTTTTTTAAATTACAAAACAGAAATTCTAGAAATCACTAAAAAATTTGATAGCATTTGCAGGATATGTATCATTATTTCTAGAAGTTTTTAGTCCAGGTAGGGACTTGGGAAAAAATGTAATTTTAAACCCCAATTTTAAAAAATATTCCTTACCATGTTCACAAATTAGAGAGGAACCACGGGGTAAAGCACAAAGAATTGCCTCTAACCCAAACTGCATATATATCTTCTACTATAAACTAAAGAAAGTCTCCCACATTCTGATGAGGTTTAGAACCAATGGCAGCCACTTTGTTACCAAACTGCTTCTCCCGGGAGTTTCTGTAACAGCTGCCGCAAGTGAAGATGGGAAGGACACATGGCTCTCTGGGAGACACCTGCTCTCTTCTCCAGCTTCTCACAAAGGATGTGCTGCTCTAAGACTAGCCAAGAACCAAAGGGACCATTCACTCTGACAGCGGAGAGCCGGGCCAGTGCGGGAGACCTGGATTGTGGGGGAAGCCCCCAGAATTAGGGAATGCAGGGAAACTAACCTGGAGCCAATTCGCTCTCTGGGGCAGAATCTTCGGAGTAAAACTGAAAGGGGCGGCCCGGGGCTTCCTGGTCACCAACACCCGGGCTACCCTTATCTGGGTGATGCGGTTTTTTTTGTTACCTCTTTGGGAAGCGCAATCTCACCCTGATCAGTCTCGCCAAAACTCTGCCTTAAAGCCTCCTCCCCCAAATTGCGCCATGCCCGCCTTGATTGGCGGCCAGCCGGCCCCGGGATCTGCCATGGCCGCCCCATCTCCACAAGCCGCAGGCCCCCGGGAGCCTGTTACTCCCAGCACTCCCAGTAAATGCGATGGGTCGATGGGAACCAGGGAGGGCTTTGCAAGTGGCGTGTTCTGCGGTTCCAAAAGTTGCCTTGGACCTCTGGCTTGAGAAGATGGCCACAGGACAAGGAGAATGGCTGAGATGGCCGTCCCTGGGGGCTTTGCCATGAAGCATTTCCAGGACTTTCCACAGGGAGGCGGCAGGCTGAGGCCTTTGGGTTCCTGCGGGCTAAGGCATGGTCCCAGGTTGGGGTTCTCCGCCTTCAACCACGGCGGGCACTGACTGTGAAGGCGGCTGTAAACAAGGCAGAGGGATCCTGACTCGGCAGGAGGGGGAGAGGGAGGGGGAGCTCACGCGTCGGAAATGTGTCCAGCAGACTCCCAGACGCGCCGTGTACATTCTCGGGAGAACAGACCACCCGAGCTGTGTCTGCTCCCCTCACTTTGGTCATGACACCTGGGGGGGGGGGGCGGTGGGGAAGAGGGGCGCTCAGCTGTCCTCGTCCTCGTCACTGATGAGGTCGCGCTTATCCACGTCCGTGTCGCGCTCCCGGACAAAGTCCTCCCGGATAGCCTCCAGCTCCGAGAGCTCGAGACGCACCTTCTCCAGGTGGTAGCTCCTCCGGTTCCGGATGGGCCGCAGAGGGAAAGGGTTCAGGTCCCCGAAAGCGATGCTGATCAACTTCCTGGAAAGCAAACACACCAGAGCCAGCCCGGATCACTCAGCTGCCTCCAATTGCAGCTTCGTTCAGGCGAGCATTTATTAAGCACCTACTCTGTACCAGGCCAGCCCCTCCCAGAGCTCTCGGCCCACTGAGGGAACCCAGCTGTGGGCAAATAAGCTGTGGGCAGGATGAGCCCGGGCTGAGGAAAGCCACTGATGTAAGGGCGGATCTCGAGCCTGAAAAGTCCGAGCACCATGAAATCCCTTCAGAAAGCTCCTAAGAAAACAAGGGCCAGTCTGCCTCCCAGCTCTCTGGGGAAGGAATACCGCCAAAGAACAGTCAGAGAACATTCTGAAATGCAAAAAGTTTTGTACAAACAAAACCAATGCAGCCAGATTAGTAGGGAAGCAGAAAGCTGGGGGGAAGGGGGGAGGAGCTTTACATCCACGAACTCTGATAAAGGCCTCGTTTCTAAAATATATAGAGAATGGACTCAAATTTATAAGACTGTAAGCCATTCCCCAATTGATAAATTGGGATAAATTGATAAATGAAGACAATTTTCAGAGGAAGACATTAAAGCCATTTCTAGTCATAAGGAAAAAATGCTCTAAATCACTATTGATCAGAGAAATTCAAATTAAGACAACTCTAAAGTACCACTTTACACCTCTTAAATTGGCTAAGATGACAGGAAAAGATAATGATAAATGATGGAGGGGATGTGGGACAACTGGGGCGCTAATACATTGTTGGTGGAATTGCGACCTGATCCCATCATGCTGGAGAGCAACCTGGAACTGTGTCCAAAGGGCTATCAAATTGTACATGCCCTTTGAACCAGCAGTGTTTCTATTGGGCCTATATCCCAAAGAGATCTTAAAGGAGGGAAAGGGACCCACATGTGCAAAAGTGTTTGTTGTAGCCCTTTTTGTAATGGGAAGAAACTGGAAACTGAGTGGATGCCCATCAGTTGGGAAATGGCTGAATAAACTGTGGCATATGGATGTTATAGAATATTATTGTTCCATAAGAAATGACCAGTAGGATGATTTGAGAGAGGCCTAGAGAGGAACTGATACTAAGTGAAGTAAACAGAACCAAGAAGAGAACATTGAACACGGCAACAACAAGATTATGTGATGATCAACTGTGATGGAGAGAGCCAGAGAGAGGACTATGGGGACTGAATGTGGATCACAATGTAGTATTTTCACTTTTTTTGTTGTTGTTTGCTTGCTTTTTTTTTCCCCTGGGGCTTTTCCCCCCCTTTTGATCTCATTTTTCTTGGGCAGCCTGATAAATGTAGAAATGTTTAGAAGAATTGCACATGTTTAACTTATCTTGAATTGCTTGCTGGCTGGGGAAGGGAATGGAAAGAAGGAAGACAGAAAATCTGGAACAAAAGGTTTTGCAAGGGTGAATGTTGAAAACTGCCTTTGCATGTATTTGGAAATATAAAAAGAGCCAAAAAAAGAAAAGAAAGAAAAATAAGTGTTCCTAGTGCATGGGACGGCAGAGAGCACATAGGGTTGTGGTACTGAAGGCCTGGGTGTGAAAACCAGTTCTGTGATGTTGGCAAGTCTCTTCTCTCGGGACATGGATTTCCCTCTTTCTAGCTCCAAATTCTATTAACTGTGATCCCAGGGAAGTTGTATGGAGCATCTGATTTATACATTTATTCATTACAGAGCACCATTTAAGGCAACTAGAAAAACTCGGGGGCATCTAGATGGCACAGAGAATAGAGCACCAGCCCTGAGATCAGGAGGACCTGAGTTCAAATCTGGCCTCAGATACTAAATAAACCTGTGTGAGTCACTTAATCCCAATTGCCTAAGCAAAAAAACAAAGAAAAAAAAAGTGCAAAAACCAATTTCAACAATTTGAAAAAAAAAATAAAACCCCAAAGGATTTGAGGAATTCCTCTAGATTTCTGACACTCTCTATTTTATCTATTATGTTCTCGTGGGCAAAAGCCTCCTTTTAGAAGGTAAGAAGCTTTTCTGCCAATGCTGGCATAAGGCACAGCACAACGTAAGAATCAGCACAACGGCACCTGACGGGGCCATGCACTCCTCAGCGTGGCTCTGTTCTGGAATCTGCTCTTTTCTCTCTAACTCCCCCCTGGCAATCTGAAAGGCAAGGAACTCATGTTTCCGTAGGTGCCTCCCAAGTCTACACACACATTATCTTCCTTCATATCTTTGTAGCCCAAGCTCATTAACCCAAGAGTTTTGTCTGTACTTCTAACTCAATATATCCAAAATGGACCCAATCCTCTTTCCCCTCCACATTTTCCTATTTCTATTTCTACTGTTTTTCCAGTCACTGGTTGGAAAGCTGAGTCATCCTGGGTCCCTCTCTCTCCTTTACAGGCCTCCACCCGTGTCCAGTCAGCTGCCCTGTCCTGACTGCTCCATGTCCGCAAGCCCTTCCTTGCTCTTCCCGCGGTCAGCGGTGGACCACGACCGCCTCTGTATGAGGCTCTCTGCCCACGGCGAGCGACCAAAGGGATATTCTCTGAAGCCCCACCCTGCAGTGGCCCCTCTTGTCTAGGACAAAATGCAACCCCCACTGTCAAGAACGCTCCAGCTCCAGCCAAGCAAGACCTGTCCCCTTCCTATGCTCTGTGCTCCAGCCCAGGGATCCGCCACCTCCTGTCTGTCTTTGCCCAGGCTGCTCCTCTTCGACTCCATCTTTCAGCTCAAGCACCCCTTCCCAGTGAGGCTTTTCTAGACCCCTACCTCGGGACCTTGTATTTGTTTTGTATGTACGTCACACTTCTGCATATGTAGAATGAGTGCTCCTAGTACACCTGATGACTAATTAAGTGTTTACTGACTGACTGGGTCAGAGTTCTACAGATTATGAGACCAAAAGAAGTCAAAGCCGTAAGAATCACCAGACCTCAAGCATGTAGTCCAGAGGCCCAGAGGGAAGAAGCCATCCACGGCCTCAAAGCCAGCTGGTACCAGAAACAGAGCCAAAGGCAAAGCTCCTTTCATGTATTTTCTACTAATTCTTTTTGATGAGTTATGTGAAGAAGCAAAGTCACAAAGTTGTCTTGGACAAGTGACAACCTCTCTGAGCCTCTGCTTACTCACCTGTATGATCAGGGATCTTCAAAATCCCTTTGAGCCCCACAAATGTCACGCTAAAATCCCAGGCTAAATTACCTCAAAAACACTAGACAAGCAATTCCACAGGAATTCACAAGGTGGAGCTCTGCTGCCATGTTTAAGAAGCAAAGCAATCCTGGGTTTGACAGACGGCTGAAGGCCCGAATCCCGGCAGAGATGCACCAACACGGGTGAGTCGGCCCATCTAGGAACTTTGTGCTGGGAACCAAGACAGCTGAAAACAGCTCATTTTAAGAGAAGAACCTACTGCTTTGGAGCTCAAACTCTGTCAAATCTTCCTAGAAACAGAGAAATGACGACAGCTCTCACAGTCCCTCAGGCCTATGATTCCAAAAGTCAGAGATGGCTTCTCCAAGGTCCCCAAGAACATTTATTTAGGCATCAGCTCAATGAAGAAAGCTATGCTGTAGCTTCTGAAGAATTATCTCCCCCCCCCCCCCCCCGCAATCTGTTGCTCATCATCGGGTAGAGGCAGCACCCATAAGCTTGGCCCAGTCCCGCCAAGTCCTGGCCCAGTCAAAATCCGTGCACTCTCCAAGGGCTCGGACAGAAGGGTCACTGCAAGGTTAGACATGACGAATATTTTCAGGCCCATCAGCTCGGAGAATATGTTATATTACCGAGAGGCTGACACCTCATCATGGAAGCCATTATTGTGGAACTCAAGCACAAAGATGAAATTACTCCCAGGGCGGCGTGACTAACCCTACCTGAACATCACTCCCAATTTCCCACCAGCTCCGGCACCTCCATATAGCCCCCACACAAGCCTCTCGGCGCAGGCGCCCGCCCCTCCTGCGCCCTGCCCGGGGAACTCTCTTACCCACGTTCTCCAGACTATTCCCCTGTGCCCCTGACTGTGTATTACTGAACTGCAGGAGAGGCTCAATCACTGCATCATCTACATCATGTTTCTCTACTATGGTCATCAGGCCAATAAGGGCCTCAAGGTCCCCAACCTCAGAAAGAGGGGGGACCAGCCGATAATGCCCAAAGTCTTTCCCCATGCACTTGACAAGGGTTACCCCATTACACCCAAAGGAGAAAGCTAAGCTCAACAAGCAAGAATGGGAAGAAAGCTGCTTCTGAGACCCAGAGAAACTAAAGGGTGAGCGTGCAGCAGGTCCCAACACAGACAGGGAAATCTGCCCGCTCCACTCGGACCCTTGACTCGGGGCCCTCATGGCCACAGGTAACCCTGGCAGGAGCTGGATGGGGGGCAGGGGCACGAGGGAAGCCGCCCAGCTCCTGGGAGCAGTGAAATGAGTATCAGGCCCTTTTCTGGCCCCATGCCTGGCACCATCTCCCCATTCTCTGTTGCCCCAAAGACTCTGTGGGCTCCAGAGACAGCCTTGAGCCCAGCCCCTCCTCACAAAGGGAGATTTCTTCATGAAGGACCATTAGCCATTAGCCAAGATTTCTAATCCCTCCTCTGTCTTGGCAAGACCATACCTGGCATCAAGAACTGTGCGGGTGAAATGTCTCAGGTACTTGAATATGGACATCGGATCGTGTAACTTCAAGATCGCTTCTTCTTTGTACTTAAAAAGCGCTAGAGCGAAGCGGAAGATGACCTGTGGATTCAGTGACAAGAGTCAGGGCTCTGGGAAGGGTCCCCATTGCCATGCTCGCAGCCCAGGCCCCCCTCCTCCAGCACACGGAAAAGACATGGGTCTCTGTCTCGGGGGGAGCGGCGAGGTGCAGGCCATATTTCCCGAGATCCATTCTGGGCGCTGCCCACGTGTGCTCCACGAGCCGAGGGAGAGTGGTCGATGTCAGGGCCCTTCTTGGAGGGCGGAAGAAAACTGAGCTTACTGGTTTCCACTCAACTGGCTTTCTTCTAAAACCCCAGCGTCATCCACTTCACTTTGGCCAAGGTCAAAAAGCCTTATGACGAAACATGGTTTAAAATTTTTCTTTCATAACCTAATGCTTTCCCTGTTGCTAACACTATGGGGAAATCGGAAACGACTTTTCTTATCTGAATTAATGGGTTGTGGATTGAGGGGAACACAGAAAGAACGCTGGATGCTGACTGGTTAGCTAACGTCCAGCAGAGTCTTTAGATTCCCTAGGTCTCAGATTTCTCCTCCATACAAAGAAGAAAATAATCTTTTTGCTTTGGAAGCAGAATGCTGGGTAAGCCCCCAGCTTAATGGGAATTGTGATCACCATGGCTGTCCAGGATTCAAACAAGTAGCCCCCAGGCCAGATGAGGTCTCCCTTTTGGGTATTTGTCCCTTCAAAGGAAAGCACAGAAGCCAAAGGGCCAAGGCAGTTTCTCTACCTATTTGCCACCATCATTAAGTTGACTTCTATCAACGTTAGGCTTGTTCCATTCAATCAGTTAAGAACTATAGTTCAAAATAAATGTTACTGACTAGAAATTAAAGTAATGGAGCCCTAAACTCATGGGTTTCATATCACGGGGCACACTACTACAAAACTTAGAGTGGGTCCTGCTAACACGGGATAGTTACCTCTGAGGCATAGTGGGGGACCATCTTACTGATGAACCAGTAAATAAATTCTTCACTTCTGGGCACTTTAAAAAACATTGTTTTATTTATTCTGGGTAATTCGATTTTCAGAACTCCCAGAGGCAAAGAAATTCCTTTGTGCCCTTCTTTTGCCCTTCTCTCAACCAAATAGCTTTAGGGGTCTACTGTAATATGTTTCCTTTAATAATCCAGAAAAAAGTCACTGACATCTCACACAATGTAGCAAAAGCCCAGAGCTACAAGCAGGGCTGCTGTCTACAAAAAGGGTTAGTCTTGTTTTTCTTACCATACTGGGCAGAATTAAGGACAATGGACGGCAGATTTAGACAACAAAAGGAAAACATTTCTGACAATCCTAACAGCACAAAAACAGACTGGGCCACCTCAGGAGAGAAAGGGTGGGTTTTAAGCTACGGGTAGATCCCCATTGGTTTCATGACAAGAAAGATTTCTGATTTCAGGATTACAAAACTCTAAAGTTGTTCCATAACTCGCAGGCTAAAATAAAAGATCATTTGCTAAACAGTTCTGATTTCAGCCAAATTGACAGACTGAGGTCACACAGACCTGCCTGGAGGAGGCCTTCAGAAAACAGTCTCAGGAGATGGCCCACATGAATTCAAATCAGACCAGGCTTCAACTTCAGCTCTGGGGTCTTCCCTTCGTTTCCCTATTGCACTTCCTATTTGGCTCCATCCAAAGACTTCTGATGTGAAGTGTAACAGTATGGTCATGAAATGGCTTCAAATATAAAAGTTAGGAGGCAAACATACCTTGGGTCCTTCATAAAGGAAAGAGTCCCAAATTTTGAAGAGGATGTCACTGACCACACTGTCCACAAATATCACCAGGAACCAGTTGAAGGTGATGAGCGTATAGTCCACTTTGTACTGTTCAAAGTGGGCATGTAACCGAGGCAGCTTCTCACTCATCAGGTCCTTGAAAACACGTTGGTCAACCTGCAGAGAGAGGAGAGAGTGGTGAGGATGGAGAAGGAAGCGGGGCTGGGGGCGGGCTGGGGGTGAGGGAAGGTTTGGCAGGGGTGGACCTTGAGAACTGTCTTCATGTGTGTTTGGAAGATAGAGAGCTATTATTAAAAAAAAAAAAAAAAAAAAAAAGGAGGAAGTAGCAAACCATTCCAGCATTTTTGACAAGAAAACTCCATGATCAGAGAGCTTTGAACACGGCTGAACGACTCCAAAAATGTCAAGTTTTGTGACCATTCTGAAGGTAGAGAAAGACAGGCCAAATATCTGAGCTTCCCACTGAGCTCCATATATCCCATGAGCCCCAGTCCTCACCTTTGCCCCTGAAGGAAGCATCAGGTGGGAAAAAGCTGGTTTGTGTCAGCCTGGAGAGGCTTTGTCCCAAGGTCTGGTGATCCAGTTGGAGAGATAAAAGAGTCTGCCTCATGCCCATCCCCCCAGCACTTTCTCCAGGGACACTCTTGGGTTTGGCCAAGCCAGAGCATTAAAGCCCCAAACTCACCTCAACTGAAACCGAGGGGCTTTGTGGAGCAGAAAGGGGGGAGGGGTGCTGCAAAGGATAGAGGACCAGGCTGTAGGACCCCGGGCAAGTCACCTAACTCTGTGCACCTCAGTTTCCTCATCTGTAAAATGAGCTGGAGAAGGAGATGACAAAGCTATCTTTGCCAGAAGATCCTAAGCAGGATCATGTGGTCAGACATGACCCAAAAGCACTGGGCAACACAAGAACCATCAATGACAAAAGACATTTAGAAAAACCCAAATTCAGCATTGAAAATATTTAGCACTGGCCAGGTGTCCCAGGGGCAGGGGGATAGGAGGCGGGGCTTTCTGCATGGTTCTGAGTGCTCTCTCCTTCCCAGAGCATCCCAGGGGCAGCGTCCAGGCCCTGCCCTTTAACATGGAACGTGGCTCCTGGGTAGCGGGTAGCAGCCAGCAGCCATAGGGTCCAGTGGGATCACCTCTTCTTTTCGAGTCCCTGCCTTCTTTCCTCAGAGAGGACAAGGCTGCATTTGCTGGTTCGCTACAGTAACTTGCAGGCCTGACAAAGTGGGGTTCAGCCTTTCTGGCAGAGGTTTGTGAGACTCTTTACTCTTTGGACGGCTTATGAGCTCCTTTGGAATACGTTAAGAAAGACTCAGGGATCTGCTCCATACTGTGTGGAGATGGGGAGCTCTGCACTTGATCAAAGAGTAAATCATGGGGGCTTTTGATGTGAAAAAGAGCATGGATTGTTCCTGGGTTCATGTCTGGGGCAGACTTGTGGTAATTCCGACTCTGAGTGTTTGGGGTGCGCAGGGCACCCTGTAGATCCTCATTGATGATTTAGATAGCTCTGCTGCCTTCAGAATTCTCCAACTCATTTTACTAGTGAGGAGCCTAAGAAAAAAAAGGTGAAGTGACTTGTCTAGTCACATTGCAGATAAGCATCCAAAGCTGGATTTGAATTCAAGGCTCTTGACTATTGGTCTGGTACCTAAGTCATACAAACATCTTTCTACTAGATTAAAAAAAAATTTTTGTTTATATTTTTAGCACAGATTGATGCAAATTTTATCTTTGAATTCATATTTCAGAAAAGATTTGTTTTTTCCTTTCTGCTAATCTCTAGCTGGAACAAAAGCAACAGGTTTTTTACCCTGAGTCACCTCACACTTTGTCATTTGGTCCTTCTAAGTCATTCTTTTGTGCTGCAGAGTGACAAGACTTTCCTCCTGCCTTTAATTCTGTTTTCTTTCTCACATAATGATGCAATAACTGGGAAATGTCACCAAAATGGATCTGCAGATTCGTCAGCAAATTGTCTATGAGCAGATCCTCTTCTCCTGGGATGTGAGCAAGCATCATGCACAGAGATCTTGGAAATAATTAATCCAGAGCCGCCTTTTTTAGGCTGAGCAAACTGAAGCCCACAGAGCCAACACAAACCGTAATACTAGATTTCATTGTCTTTTGATCTGGCAGCATTTATAACTTCCCTGGACTCCTCCCTCCCAAAGAACCATCTTTTATAATAAAGAAGAAAAGAGGAGGAAGAAGAAAACTTTGGCCGGCTAAGCCATTCGTCATAAAGGTTTACCCTCACGCGCCTAGGGCCCTGCTGGGGGACGTGTGCCCGTCCGGCCACTTTCTCTGAGGGAGCCAAGCTGGGCGGCTCTAACACTCAGTTGTGACCACTGCGCTGTTCTTTCTGTCTCCACAGCCATGGCCCCTGCACAACCTGCTTTTCTAGCTCTGTTGACTTCACTCTCCATCAGTCCCAAAAGTCTTTCCAGGCATCTCTGTGCCTATCATGCCGGGCCTTCATACAGCACCAGAAGAGCCCAATTCATTTGAAGGATTCCATTTGTTTAGCTGTTCCCACCTTGTTCCCAGTTCCATCACAAGAAGGGTTGCCATTAAGATGCAATGTACATGCTGAGTGAAACGAGCAGGACCAGGAGATCACTATACACTTCAACAATGATACTATACGAGGATGTATGCTGATGGAAGTGGAGATCTTCAACATAGAGAAGAGCTAATTCAGTTCCAATTGATCAATGATGGACAGAACCAGCTACACCCAGAGAAAGAACCCTGGGAAATGAGGGTAAACTGCACTATTATCTTTCTACCCAGGTTACTTTTACCTTCCGAATCCAATTCTTCCTTTGCAACAACAACAACAACAAAATTCGGTTCTTCACATATATATTGTACCTATATATTTGGATATACTATAAGATATTTAATATGTATGGGAATGCCTGCCATCTAGGGGAGGGGGTGGAGGGAAGGAGGGGAACAATTCGGAACAGAAGTGAGTGCAAGGGATAATGTTGTACCTATGCATATGTACTGTCAAAAATGTTATAATTACAAAATTAATAATAAAAAAAGATGCAATGTACATGGGCCTTTCTTTTTGTCACTACCCCCCCTGGGCGTATGGGCCTGGCTCAAACAGCAGGGATTCTTCGATCACCATGGTTGCATGACTTCACAACTGCTTTCCAGAAGGGCTGTGGCAGAGGTGAGAAGCTAAGCTCCCCTTCTGGACTCCAGATCTAATGTTCTCCCCACACTAAGCTGTTTATCACCCTCCACACAACTGACTACAAGTGTGGGCCCTTCTGATCTCAATAGCATTCATAAAATATCCCTTGTTTAATTTTTCATGCTAACAATTTTCTCCACACTTTTTCCTGGCATTAACTAAAACCTTTAAAAGAAATGAATAAAATGATAGATTTAAGTGTAAAAACAAATGTAGCATTTGCTGTATCCCGTAGTACCTGTGATCCCAGGAGCGTCTTTGTATAATAATCTCGTGGCATAAAGACTTCCACGATGGTAACAAGACACCAAAAAGCATCTTCTTGGTCCAAGTAGAGGAGAGCGACTGCAGCCAACCTGAAAGTAGACCAAGAAAAATGAAAGAGCTGAGCCTTCCAGAAGAAGACATCTGCTTCCACCCTTTTTACAGGAGACATGTTGTTTCTCATTCCTTTCCAACAGCCAAAATGATTTATAGCTTCCCAATTAAGAATAGCTAGCAGTACTTCTCCTCAAGCCCAGCATAAGAATTGAAAAAAGATTTCCTTTTCTGTTTCCTTTTTTTTTTTTTTTTTTTTTTTTTAAAGAAACTTGTCTTTATTGCCAGGACACCACAAGTCAGTTTTTTCCTTCGAATAGACTGTTTCTCAGGAACAATCATACATATTACATGGAAAAACAATAATTAAAAAAACAAGAACATCTCTCTTCATCTCAGTACTTAAGTTCCTATTCAAAGAGTTCAAGTAGATCCACAAACACTTAACAAGAAATCAGAAACCAAGGTGGAAGGAAAGGGCAGTGGAAGCCCAAAGATCCTCCTGACTCGGTGATTGTGAACAAGGAGGGACCCTCTGGAGCCTGCGCCTAAGGCTTGTGCTATTTATGACACGGGGGAGAAAACATTTTTATGCACACTCCTGAGTTTGGGAGAGGAAGCTTCCAAGGATTCAGAGAAACTGGCAGTCTGATTTCATGGCCTCATATTCTACAAGGTTCTGGAAAAGATAAGGAGGTTTTGAAAATGAAGTTCTGAAGCCACAAAGAGAAAGTTCTGAAGAGAAAAGAAAGAAGGGGAGCGTTTCCAGAGCTCGAGAAGCAGACTCTGGAACAAACTCCGTCCACCTTCTGTTGTCCAAAGACACGCCCAGAGGATGGGAGCCAAGGCAGCTAAGGGAAGCATCCTGGGAGAAGAGGGCCAGAGGAGCTGGGCTGGGGCAGGAAGGGCTCGGGGTCCCACGCTTGCTTTCAGCTGGGTTTTAGCTATTTTGGTGGTCACTGAAGAGAAGCAGGAGGGAACTATGGAAGGGCCTGGATGGGAAGGTGACAAGTCAGGCTTGGGGAGGAGGAAGGCCGCTTTGCCAGCCATGCAGAGGATGCACAGGAGGGCTTTACTTTACTACTTTACTTTGGGGCTTCTATTGGCCCATAAGCTTCATTACTAGGGATTGCCCATCCGTCAACATTCCAGCTCAAGGTCCTGCATTATAATGGGGAAAAAGTGTCCAAAGCAGCACCTTCTGTTGTCAAATGTAAGCAGGCCGGGCCTGGGACAGATCTGACACGTTTGTATGAACGTCTTTCTGCTGGTGCATTATTCAGTCCTTCTCTAGAAATCAGAGGAAGAACTAAATGACTTCAGACAAAAAATTGGCTTTCCTCCATACTACATGAAGAGGGGACTTATTTCTCAGAACTCCTCTGCTGCCAAACTGGATGTTCTATTTCTTTTCTTCCCTTAAAAAGTAGGGAGGAAATATGGCACGATGGGAGAGCATTGGCTGTGGATCCAAGGATATGGGTTCAAATTCACCTCCCATCCTCCTACCCCCACTAGTGACCCGGATCCATCTTCCCCCAACATTGGCCCAGACAGCTTGTGAGGTACCCCAGGTCCCAATCCGAGATCTGGCAAGTTCATACCTGTTTAAACCTTGGCAATATCCTATATCAGGGTTTCTCCACGAAAAGGCCAAGAGGACATTGCGCAGTTTCTGAATGCCTTCTGAAGTTGGGGAGGAGTAATGCTTGTTATTTGGCAACGTTCTTAAGAGGTCCAGTTCGATCTGCTTCGAGGCCGGATTCTGCTTCTCGAGAGCGTTCTGGAGCAGGGTCTGGAAGTATCCGGGCTCTGCCCGGTCCTTGAACTTCTTCATGCGGAGGTCCACGCACCACTTCCAAATCTTGGAGCGGTGCTCATGGGGAATCCCGGTGCGGATGAGGTTTTTCAGTTCAGGGGAGCAGATCATCTCTCGGTTCATTGTGCTGGCAAAATAATTTTCCCACTTGACCCCTGTGGAAATGTCCTGATTTTCCGTGAGCGCCAGGGTCTTCAGATCCAGCGCTCGCACTTTAGCAACCAGCTTCTCTTCCTCGTCATCCTCAGGCACCGTCCGAAACCCATAAATGTCATACTCACTGAGGGAGAGAGAGTCAGAGCTGTGTCAGCCTCGGGGCTACGCTGTCCACAGACATGCGCCCACCATTACCTGGCACACCGGCAAGAGCTCGGCCAGGGGAGTGTGCGGGCACTGAGTCATCTGGGTGAGGGGACAGGGCACTTCCCCAGTTGGCTCTAAAATGGGATAAAGCCCACCATTCTGTGTTGCCTAGAGCCACAGTGCTGAAAATGCTAGAGGACACAGTCTTTGCCCTCAACAAAGGGGTGGGGGAAGAGAAGAAGCATTTATAGAGCACTTCCTGTGTGCCAGGCGCTGGGCTAAGTGCAGCAATAAGAGTTCTGAGGCGCCTACTGGGTACCAAGCACTTCACTATCTCATTTAAATCTCACAACCACCCTGCAAGGGAGGTGGGGCTAGGACCTTGTCTCACAGCTCAGCAAATCAAGGCCACCAGTATGCAGCTGAGGCTAGATCTGAAGGCGGACCTTCCTGACTCTCTAGCCCCCTCTCCATCCCCCGGGCCTTCAGCCTCTTGTAATCCAGTAGGAGAGAATCAATTAAGAAACATTTTGTAAGCGCCTACTATGTGCCAGATACTGCGGCTAGAAGGACAAATGTAAAACAGACCTTGTGACCAAGGACACTATTGAGAAGACACATGTGTACGAAATAAAGTAACTACAAGGTAGTTTAGAGAGAAGGCATAAGCTCCACAAGGTGAAATCAAAATATAAAAACCAGGAATAATGAGTGCACGGACACAGCCTCATCACAGCCTGGCCCACCTTGGGCTTCTTCCTGTTACCTAGAAGCTCGGTGACCATGGGGGCCGGTCCCTCCACCCAGAGGGCTCCTCCCCTCACTCCCCAGAGTCTGGGCTTCTATCCTTTTGTCTGATTAATGAGGCTTAAGAAACTCTCTAACCACTGGGCTCTGGGTCCTGCTGGAGGCCGCAGCTGGGAGGGTGGGGAGTGCATGGCAAATGCTGCTGTTACCAGCTCCATTCCACACAAGCCAGAGCCCTGGGCTGAGGGGCGGGGACTGCAGCCCTCCACATTCTTTCCTCTTCACCTGTAAAATGGGGGCAGGGGGACAAAGGCCCCAGGGTGAGCAGCCCTATCCAAGGAAGAGGGGAAAGCAGGGCAGGCTGGATTCCTGCATGGCCCCGAGAGAGCTCCCACTTACCTGACGAGATGCGGTTTGACAAAAGCTTGTTCGGGCTGCTCGGAGCCTTCCACCTGCAGGGCGTCTTCCAGGAGCCGGGCTATGACATCCCGGGCGGGCCCCTGCTCTTCAGAGCACACGGGGTTCTTCATTTCTTGAAGCAAGATCAAGTACTTGCTCTCTATTTGACACAGCTTGGCTTCCAGGCTAGAATACTGAAGAAAACCTTCTCGTGACTACTCGGTTCAAAGGCAGAGGCAGAAAGCACAAGAATCAGGTCTCCCTTACAAGAGTACTCCTTCACCAATGCGGATCACAACCCATAATCTCGCTCTGACAAGCATCTGCTGGTCTTTAGGCAACACAAAGTCTACCAATGTGACTACACACCTCGAGGGCACTTGTCTCCATTGGCACAGCCTTTAAGGCTCAGTCACCTCCATGCCCAGTGAGGTATCTGAGTGGGACTTCAGCGGAGAAAGACGTAAGGGGAAATAATAACCCTAGCATCCTCAGTTTCCTCATCTGTGAAATGGGTACAGAACTGCTCACACTCCCATAGTACCCTGAGATTTGTGAAGCACTTTACATATATTATCTCATTTTGTCCCATCCCAAGGGTGTGGTGCTTCTCTCCCCTCTCCCAGGACTAATGTGGGACATTTATATTTCCAACTCCAAAACGCTACCAAAAATTGTAATGCAATTTGCTAGAGGCCGAGTTCTGAGCTCCATCTTCCAGATGATGAAATGGCCCGTGTTGGTCTCATCTCCTTTCCATACCCTCAATGCCTCTCCACTTACCCAATTTGATCACTTTAGGGTCTTAGTCACAAGACTAAGAAAAACATTACAACTTCTGAGCAACTTGAACAGTTCTTTTTAAAAGGAGATGTACCAAAATAATATTTTTAACTATTCCCAACAGCATCCCTTAAAATGCCACAAGAGGATGCTTCTTTTCAATTGGGCAGACTGATGGTGTAATTCTTCGTAATTCCCAATAACCATTTCTTCCTCTGTGAGATTTCTGCTCGAACTGGCTCTTCCCCAAACTAATAAACTGGTTTTCTCCCAGGCCTTCCCAAAATAGGGGGAGACTTTCAATCTGACCTTAACCATTAAATCCTTCTCTCGTCTTTCTGCATTTCTCCGAAGAGTTGAGAGTTCCAAAATCTCTTTATTTAGAAATTTATTCTGTGTCTTATACCCCTGAAGACTGTCCTGCAGAGGGAAAAAAAAACAAAACCACCCATGAACATAAACATACATTTTGATTCTGTCATTAGCACAACAATTAGAAATACTTGTTGGGTTTGTCTCTTTTATAGATGGCATTTATGTAAATCCTTTCAATGGTGGCAAAGTGATTTAAAAGTTTACTCATTTGGTCCTCACAACAACTCTATGAAGTAGATGTTGCGCTCATCCCCATTTTACATGTGGGGAAACAGAGGCAGAGAGTAGCTGACTTGCTCAAGAGTTACTTCTCTTCAGAGCTGGCTTGATCTAAACAGTCAGAACTAAAGCATTCCTTGGGCTTCCAATTTAAGGACAGATATTCTGAGTGAAAAGGACTTTGCTTTAATGTGGTGATTTTCTCTACTGTCTGCAACATAGCTCCCCTGTCTTGGAATAACTACTTAAAGTTACACAAATGCTGGGCACATCCAAGTCCCCTTTTGAGAGCAGGATAACAGTGCCTCAGACTGAGGAGAAACGCGCTGTTTATGGACATTCTCGTTTCTCCCTTTCTCAGACACGTGCCCCAGGGAGGCTGTGATCACAGCCCCATCTCCCAGGCTGTGACTTCCCAGGAGTCTCATTGGCCTTCGTAGCACAGCTCTCTAAGGTCAGTGTCCAAAGGGACCCTGGACCCCAGAGCCAAGTGTGTTCACATTAGAATGAACTTCAGAAAAGAGATGGTCAGTTCTGGAAGGGAGGACAAAGGCAGGTCTGAGCTGGAACCTAGCACTGAGGCCCGGGGAAGGGGAAGCTGTAGTTGGTCAGGGCTACGACTAGAACCTGACTCCTCCTCTGCTGTTCTGAAAATTCACAGCAACTCTCAATAGATTAAGAGTTTTTGAGAATCAGCTCCTCCTCTCACTACGTGTCACATGCTCATCTCCATTAAACACATCTGGTTCCATTCCAGGCAGTATCCTTATCATTCCAGCCACCAGATTCTGTTTGTGCATTTAAAAAAAAATATCCTGCCCAACACAATATAAAATCAGTGTGCTGGGATTGGCTGAATTTTAAAAACCTTCTTGCACAATCCCCTCAATTGTTAGGGGAATAAACTGAGGTCCAGGGAGGAGTAAACGGACAGGGCTGGAACCACGAACTTGGATGCCCGGTTTCCAGCCCTGTCCTCCTCTGCCCCGCAGAGCACGCTTTTACGGCCCTTCCCATGGGCTCTCTGGAGGAGACACACGCTAGCTCTAGGTGCACACACAAAAGCAGTTAGCTGAGTGCATTATTTTCACATTCCGTAGCACAAGAACAAGCTGGCGACGAGCTCGGCTGACCTGCGGCTTAAGTGTGGGCTTGGCAGAGAGTCAGGCACACTATCAGCTATCAGTTTCAGGAAACCAAGTCCCTTGGAGCTCTGAGCAGGAAAGATTGAAAGGAGTGAGAAAGAGAATGTGAAACCAGAGTTTTCATGCAAGACCATATGCAAACAAGGTTCAACGCACACAACCACACACAATCACACAGCTAAAAATCAGGATTTTTCAACAGCAAGCTGAGCCGGAGGCTTCCCCTGAAACCATCGGAGCCGCGAGTGCCAGGCTTTCTGCCAGCACTGCTGGTGACACTGCTCAAATGCTTTCAGAGTTCCTCAGGGAAGTATTCTTCACCAACACCCAGATTTATTAGCACGCCCCTCCACACTACAAACAGCCCGCTGGGTGCTTTTCTTTGCTAACTGACCAAATGCCCAGACAAATTTGTGATCCAAATGCCCAGACAACTTAGCTGTGAAAGAAAAAGCCTCTGCAGACTCTGAAGAAGGGGCTCCAGGTAAGGTTGGGGGGTACAAGACTGGGGAGTCCAGATCCCAGCCCTGACACGTCTGGATTGTGTGAAGGCCACAAGCTTCAGTTTCTTCCTGCACGGATGGCTTGTGCCATCTACCCTGGAAGGCCCTTTCAGGCAGGACCTTGGAAAACCACCCCTTGGGATGCCCTGGTGGGAGGCTGACTCGCCCAGCCAGGCCAGAGCTGGCAGGAGGCAGAGCAGAAACCTGACTCAGGGTCTAGGGAGAAGGCAGTCCTGTGCCCAACACACTGGGCCATGGCATCTCCAGGTCACAGAAATGAAGCGATGGAGTGGCGTGGGGCAGCGGGAGCTGGGAGACCTGCTTCTGCCAGCCTTGATCGATTAGAAGGCCAGAGAGAGCTCCTTCCACCCCCCTGGCAAATCCGCGACAAGACATAAGTTAGGGGAGGATTTGAATCCCGGTGTTGCTGACTCCAGCCACCTGGACCTCACTGAGCTGAGTCAAGGGCAGGCCGGAGCCCCCAGCAACAAAGGGCAGCAGGCTCTCTCCCAGAGGGGAAGCAAAGGCCCAGTTTGTGGGCAGTCACCCCCGCAGCGAAAGGGGTGCAGGAGCAGGATCTCACCCTTGCAAGAACAGAGCCCTGAGGGGAGAACGGGTTTCTGGGCCAGACCACACCAACCCACCAGGTAATAAAGGGCAAATCATCGAGGCCGGCCTACACAGCGGCGCCTTGTCCACCCCGTACTCCTCTCACTAAGTCCTGAAACTGGCTCCCACACCGAATCACAGAGGGCTTCCTCTGCCTTCTCCCAGGAGCCCCGGGGAGGGAAGGCAGCTCCCTGTAGGCAGCCGAGGCCGACGGGTGCTGTCCAGCTTGGGCCAGAAAGCACAGGGCCTGCTCTTTCCCCTGCATGGCTGACTAGGTCCTTCTGAACCTGGAACCCTCGATGACCCTATGGACACTAAGCTGACAGTGGCTCCTGAGCTCAGAAATGAGGCGTCCCCGAAACCTTCACCAGGCGCCTCTGGGTGCTTTCCCAATCTGCTCCTCCTCCTTCTATTAGGGCCAGACAATGTTTTCTAGGAGTTATTAACACGGGCAAAGACTTTATAAAAAAACAAATTAAAAAAACAACATATTTGTGTTTAAAATATAAAAAAAAAAAAAATCTACTTCATTCCCTAAACTCCCTAAATTATTTTAGATTCAAGTTCCTTGAGTCCCAGCTTCCCAAGCCAAGCTCAGTATCACGGCTACAATTCCCCTCACGGGACAAAGGCAGCTGGCTTCTCCTCAGAACAAACTTGGGCTGAGTCTGAGGGCCAGCAGGAATGTGTCCTCGTGAAGAGGCCCATGAAAGCAGGGGCCCACTTAGATGGTGCTCCCCCCACGGACATCCACCAGCATTAGATGGTACTCCCCCCACGGACATCCACCAGCATTAGATGGTACTCCCCCCACGGACATCCACCAGCATTAGATGGTGCTCCCCCCACGGACATCCACCAGCATTAGATGGTGCTCCCCCCACGGACATCCACCAGCATTAGATGGTGCTCCCCCCACGGACATCCACCAGCATTAGATGGTGCTCCCCCCACGGACATCCACCAGCATTACATGGTGCTCCCCCCACGGACATCCACCAGCATTAGATGGTGCTCCCCCCACGGACATCCACCAGCATTACATGGTGCTCCCCCCACGGACATCCACCAGCATTAGATGGTGCTCCCCCCACGGACATCCACCAGCATTAGATGGTGCTCCCCCCACGGACATCCACCAGCATTAGATGGTACTCCCCCCACGGACATCCACCAGAACTAGAAGGTGCTCCCTCCACGGACATCCATCAGCATTACATGGTGCTCCCCCCACAGACATCCACCAGCATTAGAAGGTGCTCCCTCCACGGACATCCACCAGCATTAGATGGTGCTCCCCCCACGGACATCCACCAGCATTACATGGTGCTCCCCCCACAGACATCCACCAGCATTAGATGGTGCTCCCCCCACAGACATCCACCAGCATTAGATGGTACTCCCCCCATGGACATCCACCAGCACTAGAAGGTGCTCCCCCCACGGACATCCACCAGCACTAGAAGGTGCTCCCTCCACGGACATCCACCAGCATTACATGGTGCTCCCCCCACGGACATCCACCAGCATTAGAAGGTGCTCCCCCCCACAGACAAGAGCAAGCTGCAGTGATTTTCCTGTCCTTGCAGGGCGAGCATCAGGAAGGCCCCAGCACATTGCTCTATGGACTCCGGGCTGGCGATGGAGCTTTGGAAAGGGAAGACTGGAGGGGGGCAGCTGCCTGCAGCATTTGTACTAGAAACAAACGTCTGTCTGGAAAGTCTCGCCTGCACCTCTGGGGAGCATAGGGAGTGTGGTGAAGGTGACTGCGACAATCCCGGCAGTCCGTGAGGAAGTCTGCTGACCCGCAGCAGAAGGGTAGGCCGCAGGCCTCTCAGACACAGCCGATGCTCTCTGTGTTTGGGACTGTAACATTGGTTACAAGGGAAAGCTCTATGAAGGGATGAAAGGAGACCACTGAAGTGACAGGTGTTTAAGAGCATCAATTACATATTTAAAAAGAAAGAAAACGTACAGACTTGGGAATTTGTGTTTGTTTTAGGAATATCCTTGTTAATCTCGGCTTCTATTAAAAAATCTACAGAGAATCATTTTGGTCTGAATTTGTGATTTCATAAGTGTAGGGAAATAAGTAAGCAAACTCCCTTACAAACAGCCCTTACTCAGGAAGTTGTCTTGGCTGCCTGAGGCATTGAGAAATGGAGCAATGTGCCCACAGTCACTCTGAGCGGCTGACCACTACCAACCCAGGCCATAGTGCCCAGCTGTCTTTCTGATCCCTGGGTTGTAAAACGCACGAGTCCAGCTTTAATTGGGTATTTGTAAGCCAACATCAGGAGAATGTAGCTTAATTTCAAAGCGGGCTGAAAGCTCTGTCCCACTTTGGCCTTAGAGCAGACAGAAAATCTTGGTGATTTCACTCAGATTGGGAGCCTATAATTTCTAAAATAGAGTTTCCATGAATTAGAAGCATGTGCCCTCAGTGAATCAGAATCGTCCAACGGCATGTCATGAGTACTGTTTAGCCCAGCTTCTTTCCTGTGCTAGCTGAATTTCCTATGTAAACTGGGGCAATTTTCTTGTGACTTTTGGTCCACTCAATTTTTTTTTTTCAAATGAGGAGTGTAGCACAAACCCTTCTAGATGAATTTAATCACATCTCATAAACTAAATGATAACTGAACTAATGTCAGTTTTTGGGATCATCACTGTAAAAAAAATTTCAGAAAAAGGATGGGACATTTTATAAATCATTCTACATCCCAACTCAATGACATCATGAAGGATCCCCTCTAGATGTGGAGGGAAAACTCACCAAGCAAAAAGCTCAGGTACTTTAATAAAAACAGAATTCTGGTTTTTATATGATTGGACTCTACAACATATGGAAACTCTGCTAACAGGAAGTCTTGTTCTTGTTCCCAAAGCCCAACCCGCAAGCTCCCTGACGTGCCCACCGTGCGTGGCTTCAGCTGTTGCTGGAATGGGGCTGGAAGCATTGCTCAGAGGCGGCCCCAGAGTCCACGCAGCTCACAGCCTCTGAGAGGAAGCACAAAGTCAAGAAGCGCCCAGAGAACGTGGGTGCCGTGTGGAAGGAGGAAGAAGAGACGGTCAGGGATGCTCAGAACCCCCTGCGGGAGCACCTTCTGCACACACCGGAGCCCCCCTTCATCCTCCACTGCCCCCTCTCCCTCACGCTCACCCCAGTAGTGCTGGGTAGTCCGGGTGCAGTCTCCGGGCCATCTTCCTTCATGAGGGCTGCAGCCACACCCCTTGGCCGCCCCTCCCCACCATTCTGATCCTCCACTTCCCTCCCCTGCAGCCTCTCATCAATGGCCCCCGGGACAGAGATGGACTCTAGGGCACCCAGGCTCTCCCTGGGGAGCAGCAGCCCTCTTTCCCTGATCTTACATCTTACTGCGGGCTGCTTTTGCCCCTAGCTCTTCACATGGGAATGAGAGAAGTCGGGAGAGGCACAAACAGCTGAGGGGCTTCGATTTGTGTGCCTTACAGGGGCTCTTCCAAATCTTGCCACACCCCTCAACTCCCCAGGTAGAGCTCTGATACCTTCTGCCTTTTCTAACAGGCAAGAGTGACTGTCCCATGCTAGTTTTACTGTAGATTGTCCCTTATCTGGCCAATCTTGACCCTCTGGACTGCTGCCCTCCCTCCCCCACCTTCACAGATCCTCACTTCCTCCCCAGGACTACCATCCCATAGCCTTCTTTCCTTTCATGGCTCCCCTCTGAGAGGGCTGGCTAGCCCCACTCCCCACTCACTCCCTTTTGTTCCAACCTCATGGATCTCCTGCCCACCCAAAGTCCCTGGGATCTTATAATGTCCTTTTCTTAATCCTGGCCCTTGGCTTGGCCCCTGACACTGAACCCCTCTGGCCTCCCTCCAGACCACTGCCTGAGGTGACTATCAGCCCCCCCAGTTCGCTCTGGGCTGACTACTACTAGATTTGCCCAGTTCTAACCTCTCTGAGCGGGCCCTCCCTTTGCGCCACAGCTTACACACCCCTCCTCTGGCCGCCCCCATGCCTTCCCGCCCTGTCCTGTTCTCCTGGCTCCATCTGCCACGACCTTTCCCAGTTTCCCTCAGGTGACCTGCAAGAGCTCTGTGCCAGTGTTGCTGATCTGGCTCTTTACAGGCTCTCTCTCACTGGGCCAGTTCCACCTTTCCTTGTACACCAGGGTTTAATAGGCCATGTACGTGGTAGGCTTACTGGTTTGACTTGACTCTTATGTTACATAATTTCTGGGGTGTAGTAGCTTGTTGGCCATAGGTGACCACATGCCCCCCACTGCCCTTCTGGTGCCCCCCAAACTTTTCACCCCCAGGGGCCTGAGGCTCGGACCCACAGCCACACGTTCCACCTGGGGAGCCCTAGGGCTTAAAACAAGCTCCTGACGCCCACTCTGAAGGCCTCCCCTCCGGCTGGGGGGCCTTTCTCTGGTTCCCCTCAATCTCCTATCTCACCATCGCACAAGTTCAGCTTTGCAAGATCTCCTCTCAGCACAGATTCCCTGAGGGCAATCTGGGATATACTGAAATCCAGCGACCTTCCTGCTTGCCCTGCACCTCCGGAAGGGACTTGTCCCGAGACCCCGTGACCTGGTGTGAAGCTTCTGTGGAGATCCTGATTTCCCCCAGGATGTCCTGCCCCAAGCCCACGAACAGGACAGACTGTTATTGTGCAAGCTCCCTCAGAATCCGAGGTATTTGGCAGTTCTACAGATAAAACCCAGTTATGACAAAATTCAGTGGGGATGAATGTGACATTCTATGTTCTAGTTTGAAAAAAATTAATGACAAGAACATACAGTTGGTGAATTATGATCGGACTTTTTTCAAGATAAAAAGAACTTTAGGCTTTAACGGCCCATGAACTCAGTGAGAGAGCAGTGGGAAACGGCAGCTAAGAAAACTAAAACAGCTTTATGGAGGACACCATCCCCATTCCGGAACTGACATCTGGACAACGAGCTCTGCCTGAGGGCTGTGCTTTAGGAAAAATGCTGACTGTCTTATGACTAGTAGATGCGGATTGCTGTGACAGCTAAAAGTCAAGATTACTTGTATTAGAAAAGGATGTGGAAGGTGGGAGTGATCGAAATGGATCTCTGCTCACTCCCAAACGATGCACTGACAAATATTGGGCTTCTTTTCTGTTTGTGGGTCTTTTTAAAACACACACTGACAAGAAGCTACTTTTCTTCCAGAGGAAAGATTCTGTTGTTATTTAAGACCAGCGTTGAAATCAGGAAAACCTCAATTTAATTCCTTACCTTTGACATATTATCGTGTGGCAACTGGCAAGTCCCTCAACCTCTCAGGCAACCATTAAATACGACAGCAATGTGGAAAGACGGATTCATCCTGAGAATTTCCCACACGGATGAATCATTTGCAGGACCACAAAGGGCCTTACATTTACCTCACAGACTCCCAAGATATCTCCAAGGCCCTCCAGGCCTGCCCGCATCTGAGAAAAGCATCCCCTCCCCCTCCTGACAAGTGATTAGATGGTCTTGGCCCCAAGACCTCCAGTGAGGAATGGAGACAGCCCATTTATTCAACTTCTGGAAAGCGCTAATTGTCAGGAAGCTTAGATTTACAAGCAAAAACCTGTCCTATCTGCTGATTCTCTGAGATCAATGGAGCAACCCCATTCTCTCTTCTTCGTGGCAGTCCTTCAAACACTTGAGGACAGCTCTCCTCAACTCCAGCTCAGCACCCCAGTTCCCCTGATTTCCAGAGGCCTTTCACCACCATGGCTCCCTTCCTCAGGATGTCCGTCAGCTTTTCAGTATGAAAATGTGGGGCACAGTTCTGAACATGGGCTGGCCAGGAAAGAACATATCAGGTCTTTTCTTACCTCCTTATTCCTGGAAACTACACATCTTTTAAAGTAAGTAAAGGTTGCTTTCTTGGCTCCCACTACAAGGAACCATTTTCTTGATATTGCACTCTGCTAAAACCCACAGATCTTTTTCAGACTGCCGTCAAGATCCTCGTCACCACTCGGACACTTTAAAAGTTGATTTCTGAACCCAGCTGTGTTAAGACTCTATTTACTACTGTTAACTTTTATCTCTGTTCTCAGCTCCATGTCCTGAGCTATTTCTGAATCCTGACTCTTTCCTTCTGCATCACAGACATCTGCAAATCTGATAAGCACACCGTCTACAACTTTATCCAAGTTAGTGATAAAAATGGTGACTACCCCAGGTCCTTGGTGAGAGACCCACAGTGCCAAGAGAGCCTTCAACCATTAAGGTGGCTCTTGGGACCCTGATCCTTTGCTATGGTATCATCCAGTCCACATTTTTCCATCTCTTCAACAGGCAGAGACACTTTATGCTTTCCAGAACCTCTGTAAGCTTCATCTACAGGCTTCCCCTGATTTACTAGTGTAAAAACAAAGGAAGGGGGATAACGAGACTAGTCTGCCTTTTTTAGATGGTCACTAATCAAGCCCTATAAAACAGAATGTAAAACCTTAAGTCAAGGTCACTGGCAAGGTCTGTCCACTCTGGATTCTTCCCTTCTCACTAACCAGTACAGAATCTTTGGTCCCTCGCCATCTTCCACAATCCTTCAGCAAACACACCTGCTAGGTATGAATTCCCAGAGCCAGGTGACCTGAACTCAAAAAAGGCAGAGCTTTGTTCTCTTAGGAATTCCATATTTACCTCCAGTATCAAATATACTATAAGCCACTTTATTATTCCTTTCTGACACAAAGGTCGCTCTCTTTGGCAAAGAAAAGCAGCAGAATGAGTGAAGCAGTTCTTTCTCTTCCTCCTAAGTGACAAGGTCCATCCTGCCTTCCCTCTATCACTCTGTTGTCCTGGGCTTTCCAGGGCAGCCTCCGCTCACTCTGACCGTCAGCACTTCTAACCTTACTCTGGCAGGACTGGACTTCAGGTCTGTGCTCATCCTCTGTGATTTTTCTTCTGTATATCTCCCAGTGAGAAATACAAGCGCCTCATGAATAAAGTGCTAGCCTGGAAGACCTGACTTAAATCCCAGCTCTGGGCATAATAGATCCTCTGACATCATCACTTACTCGGTTAACAATCATTTATTAAGCACTTACTAGGTACTAGGCTTAGTGTTAAGTGGTAGGGATATAAAAAAAAGCAACAACAGTCCCTGTTCCCAAAGACTCACAATCTAAATGGAGGGGACAGTGTGAAAACTAGGTAAAAATAAGAGGTATAAACAGAATAAACTGAAGGTAATCCATAGGGGGAGGCACATTAATAGCACCTTTTTATAGAAACTGAGTTTTCAGTTGAAATGTGAAAGAAGTCAAAGAGAGTGTCTTGATCAAGAAACAACAAGGAGGCCTGTGTCTCTGAATCACTGAGGACACAGGAGGGAGGTGGGAAGGAAGCAGGCTATGAAGTCTTCCAGTGCCAAAAGGAGCTTTTGAGATGCTCCCAGAGCCACGATGGAAGGACTGGGTGAACAGGAGGGGGATGATGGGGTGGTGGAGCTGAGCAGCAGAGAGAGAACGAAGGCCGGAAGACCGGCCTGGAGCAGAGAGACTGCACGAGGGTGCAGCAGAAAAGGAGGCAAATCCGAGAGAGGCTATGAAAGGAGGAGGGTGAAAGTGGGTGGAGAGCCAAGGAAGGCAAACAGCTTGTAAACCTGGGGAGCCAAGAGGACAGGCCGCTGGTACCCTTGATAGTAGCAAGAAGATAGGGAAAGGGGGTGGGGTTAGAAGAAAAGGAAACTCCATTTTGGAATCACAGGCTACACAGTCTGCAATGTTTCACGGGCGGGTGCACACGTGTAAGTGGAGACTGAGTGGAGAGAGTTTCATAATCCCTCTATTCTGAGACAGCAACAAAGAAGGCTGTGGATACCTCAAGTAATGAGCCATTGCATCTTCCCTGCTTGGTTCTGCTACTTTTTGGTCAACCTGGATTAGAGTAACCTACACGCGTAGCCCTGTTGCCCTTCAATATCATTTCTTAAGGAAGTGTGGAGCATCCCCACTTAGCTCTCTGGTCAACTAAGCCAGATGAAGAATTATGGCACAGTATACAAACTGAGGAGAGGCAAGAAATCATCACTGTCATGGTCAAAATGTGATATAACTATAAAACAATACGGCTTCCCTGTGTGATCCAAAACCATTTAAGCATGAGGAAGTCCACAGCTGTGGCCTTATTTCCCTTCCTTTCCTCTTCAGTCCAACCAAAGTGCTGCCCTTGCTATTTCTCACCTAGGACGCCATTTCCCGTCTCTCATCTTCATGCCCTGCCTCAGCTGTCTGCTTATCTCGGTCTCTTAGAATGTTTTTCTTTCTTTAAAACTCAGAACAAATGATGCTTTCTCCACGAGGCCTTTCCTGACCTAGAGGTGTGCTCCTCAAGGGCTCCCCTCATCACATCAAATCCTTCTCTGCTTCTCTAAGCATGAGTTTTCTGAAGTTCGTTCATCTAGTACTACGCTCAGCACGCAGCAGTTACCTCATCGATGCTTGCTGACTGACTGAGGGCCTCAAACTGATTACTGAAAGCAGAACCTTCACTTAGATATGAATGACATCTTGAAAGTTCGCTAAAGACAATCTCGTTATTTTATAATCACATGGAGTGGCCAATTTCTCAAGCTCATCATCAACATCAACCAATTTTTCCCAATCACTTCCAAACAATGTGAGTTTCTGGTTCCTCTTTTTATAACAAATAAGAATAAAGACTATCTTTTACTTGCTTACTTTTAGTCTGTCGAGCTCCTGGAGGTCTTTGTTGACAGAAGAGGACGTGAATGTGCCGAGTGTTTGGGAAGATGAGTTCCCTTCACATTCGCTGAGCTGTCTGGAGAGTTTAATGATCACTTCATCTTTGGCTTGGATTGTTTCCAATAACATGCCCAGCTGTTCGTTGAGTTCACCAACTTTGCATTTCAAGTTCTTTACTTCCTGCTGGAGACTGTCTTTTTCCAGATTGAACTTTTCAAGTTGGTTGCTGAGACCTAAGATCTGATCATCTTTTTGGTGCAGAAGCTCAAGTTTCTCTTTTGGGACTCCATCACAAAGATGGCTGCTAGTGAAATATTTATCATATTGGGATGACCTGACCGTCTGCTGTAAAAGTCGTACAAGTTCCTGAGGAGAGGGCGGGGGTAAGGGAAATAACAGAAATAGGCTGAATTATTAAAACCTAAAATGAAGAAAAATAACAGCAACTTTTCTCGAAGCAATTATCAGTAAATAAAGAAACTTTACTGATAATAATAAAACCCAGAATGTCTCCTTGGTGTACTTAAGAAAAAAAATATTTACTTTTTAAAGAAAGCAATGAGGAAAGAAAAAAATCATAATGCATGCATAACTAAATGAATAGTAGTATTATGGGAATATTTATATGAGTATTAAATTCATAGGATCTAAGGCATTTTTAGCACTTGAATTATTCAAGTCCATGTAAGTCATAAAATATATCTTTCTTTTCCGATTGACCCAGAAATTAATTTTGTATCTGGCTTGTCTCAGCCAGACATAACTAAATTATCATTAATTCTAATGACTCCTGAAAACTGGAAGCTAGCAGTTCTTTGAGTCAGGAAGATTTCTAAAACCTATTAAAATCAATAATCAGATTTGTGGATGCAGACCAAGGTAGGAAATAGGAAGCTATTCCTCTTTTAAAAAATTAGTTCAATGTCAATGAAAATTCAAGGTATCACGCTAACATTATTGAGAATATTTGTACCTGCAACATTGGCTATGGGCCCTGGAAATTTTAACATAAACTCACTCTCTGGGATTTAAAATGCCTTAAATATTTACGTGTAATATGGAAGCTCTTACTCATTTCTGGTTCTCTATCTACCATGCAATTTAAAAAAGAAATAGTTACCTTTTGGCTAGAGAGTTCCTTCTTCAGTCTTTCTAGCTCTTCTTGCTGGCTTTGAAACTTCAATTGCATTTCAGAGACTGATTTACTGCCATTGCCTGAAGTCCATTCAACTGGAGAATCACCACTATTATTTCGGTTCTTGTATGACCCAATCATATCTTTCAAAGGTCGCTTTCCTTTATAGGGGATACGGCCAAAATCAAAGGGGAACGCTGAGCCAATCACTCCTATGCAAAAACAAAAAACATTTGTCTAGCAGAGGACAAGAAACTCAATCTGAAACTTCACAACTGCCTTTCATCCCTGCATAGAGGGGGCTTCCTAGCAGTCCCTGGTGACCCCAGTAGTGCGCCCACTTTCACAGACAGGAGAGCATGGCCCCTGAGGAGCATCACCTCTTCTCTCTGCTTGGGACTCTCCCTTAGCTCTGGCACCTGGGGATCTTCGGCTTTACTGATGAGGGCAATGACCACCACTAACTGCCCATCCCCGAGCCCAGCTGGGAGTCACTCACTGCTGTGACCAAAACAATGTGTCATCACCTAGCCGCTCATTCCGCCAGATGAGATCTACGGGGAAACCCAGCCTTCTCACAGCCTCCGCCCTCTCCCCCAGGGGCCCACCAAGTGCTCATTGGTTCCCATTCGGCTGCTTGACAGGACTTTATCTCTCTAGAAACTCATCATTCTGCCAGATGAAACCAGCTCAGAGACCTGCCCCCCTGTGCCAGGGACCTGCCCTCCAGCCCCACTTTCTTGTCTTATCTTCCCCCATAGACGGGATGCACCTTGAGGGCAGGCCCTACCTCATGCCTTGCATAGCATCTAGCACAGCGCTGGGGATGCAGGGGAAGGGAGGGCTTCATCAGTGATCAGGGACTCTTACTCCAGATCTCGTCTGGGTGAGGAGCGTCTCTGAACTTAGCTCTCAGCCTTCACCCTACACCCACTTGGCAGGGCCTGCCAAAGCTTAGCCTTGGAGGGCACAGGCTTCTGGAGCCCGGAAGCAGCACCCTGCCAACTGTCTGAGACACTAAATGCCAATCTGCTTGTTCAGAGGCAAGCAGCCGTGCGGGTGTTCCTTTCTTCAGTGGGGCACGATGGAAAGTCCCCCAGAAGAACCCAGAGACCCAGACTCTAAACCCGCTGGCTCCCTAGGTTTACCCCAGAAGACCTTGGAAGCCCCTGCCAGCTCCAGAGCCTGTGCATGTTCTACCCAAAGGTGTTTCCACTTCAACCTGATAAAAGTAAAGGGGGCAGTGAATACCCCTTAAGTAAATAAGGTATGGTGAGCAAGCTGTTAGGGGTACGGGCCTTTTTCAGGGGTGCAGCCTCCAGCAGTGTTATCTCAGGGATGATAGAGGAGGGGCAGAGAGGGGAAACGTCAAACACCTGGAGAGGGGCAGAGCTGGGACCAAAATCCATTGTTTTTTCTACATATGGAGCTAAAATGTCTTTGTGTTTCTACAGCTTTCTCTAAAATAGGCTCCATTAAAAATTCATTAAAAACAATGCCTAAGAAGTAAAACAAAGCTATTTCTTAATAAAACCTACGTAGCCATATAATTTTTCTTTTGATGGTGCTGGGGCCCCTGAAAGTTTCTGTTACTCTGAACTCGGCTCCATTTCTCTCATTTTTTACTTTTTCACTGCTTATGTCATTTTTATGCACTCAACAAGCATTTAAGTACTTGCTAGAGGCTGGGGACATAGAGATCCAACACTTAAGGAGCTTGCATTCTATGGGAGTAAAGGAAAGTTCTACAGAGACCTTTTTGCTGGACGGCTACACAAGCTGGAAGCAATCAGGCCAGGTTTCAGTTGGAGAAGACTCTAGAAAGAGAAAGTCTGAGAGTTGGAAGGAGGACACCAGGGGGCTGGGTAAGCAGGGAGGTCTGGCTGGAGGGCAGAGGGAGGATGTCCAGAAGCTGGCGATGACTGCGGCCAGAGGGAAGGAGAGGGCCCCATGCTGCCTGGCCCAGAGCAGGAAGTCCCCAGCTGGATCTTTACCTTTGTTTCCCTCACAGGTTTGCTTCTTCCCTTGTTCATGAAGCGCAGATTCCTCTAAATCCTTTGGATTGGGGTCTATAAATTCCCACTCTTCATTGGTATAAAACACACTCTTCCGGCTGTCATTATTTCCTCTTCCGGGTCGAAATGAAGACATCGAATTTCTGTGAAAATTGGAAGGAACGGCTACTTAAAACCTTTTACTATACCAAAGAGAACATAAATCACTCTTGTCAGCACATTTCCCATTTTGGTAAATATCTGAAAGAAGTTAGTGTCACTGTGTGAAAAAGAGAGGAAGAGAAAGAAGGGGAAGACAAGGGCCAAGGAAGGGAAGGGGAAGAACAGATGGGAAATAACCGATGAGCGGAAGGCCACCATCAATTACTTACAGCTGAGGTCAAAATCAACATCAGATTAAAGAATAAACATATAAAGATGATGCTCTATACCTTTCCAACATCTCTAACTGGACCAAATGGAGCAAGCTACTGTTGCTAGAAAAAATGTGAGAAAATGGGGAAAGGCAGGAATACTGATCTCAATTATACCATCTTATATAGAAGTTTAATAAGAGGCAGTAAGGGCAAGTTCCAAAGAAGTCAGAAACCCCCTCAGCCAACATTTCTCTCTTTGCCAACTGGAAACCAAAGACAATAGTAGTTTAAAAAATTCAATTGTGAAATGTTACAGGAGATGGCAGATAATTACAAGCAGTTTTATCTCAAACAGCAAATAGAAGAATAACCCAAAAGAAGAGTATATACAGCTCAGTACGAGAGTTGATAAACTCTAAGTTAATAAACAACTAAGAACATTCAGAAAGAAAAAGTACAGAAAAAAAGAAAAATTGAAGAAAATAACATGCATTTTTACAAGTGATTTTTTTTTATAATCAGTGACAGCGTAACCATCACTTTTGTCCCCAATGTCTACTTGAAGAAGAAGTAGTACTTAAATTATCCATACAAATTACAGCTAGATCGACACTAAATAGAGGAGAAAAATGTGCAAAAAGAGATCATTTTATAAAATATTTCAGTGAGGAAAAGATACCAAAGATATTGAATGGAACTGACAAAAGGACAATAATATTACACTTCCCAAAAAAGGCCTCTGAAAGTATAAAAATAACAACCAACTTAGACTCCTTCCAATCTTTCTAAGAAAATCTATATAGAGAGAGTTTTTATTGATGACAAAATGAGAATTGAACAGGTGGGCTCTCACTTATTTTGAGCTACTATACCAGGTCACATTTTTATAAGTATTCAATTCAGAGGAAAGTAGAGTGAATGCAATAACCAGTTGTATTTGTTGACTAAATAAAAGCATTTGACACAATCATCCAAAATGTGGCTTTACAGGTTCTTCTTCAAAAGAGGGTTCTTTTCACTTGCATTTTAAGATAATGTGGAATTCTTTGATAAATTCAAGTTTAAAGATGATTCTGTTCAACAATGCTTATACGATACATTATATGTTGTCTGTCTTTGTATCCCCAGTACCTAGCACAATGTCTGGCACATAGAAGGCACTTAGTTGTTATTTGTCCTCTTTTCAAAGAGGATCATGGCATCAGGGAGGTGATATCATGACATGCAAGTGAATTGGAATGAAGTGAGGGTGGACTGTGCAAGGTTACCTGCACTTTCTCCTCGAATAAGCATTTGTTAACTTATTGGAGGCATAAAAAATTGGGAAGCTCAAAGACATTTACCAAAGTCACGAAGGATGTCTTATATGGGGCCTCAAAGGAAGAGATTCTTATAGATGGTAAAATACTCCAGATTTTCAAATGAAATTACATGAATTACAGTAAGACCCAGAATATACCAGAATCTCTTCAGTGAGAATCATCATCATTAAAAAAAAAAAGAGCATCATTAAAAAATAAGGATGAAAAATGTTTATTGTCTAGGATATAGTGTTTGATGGCCAATCCATTGATTTAGTGCATCAGTATGTTTTTATAAATGACAGGCACTAACAATTTATTAGGTCCAGAACTTTGTACAGGAAACCAAACAAAAAGGGTCAATATGGAATTGATACCCTATCTAAATATAGTAAAAGAGCACTAAGATGTCCTTAATTAATTCAAATCAACAGGTTAGTTTAACTAACTACATTACCAAGTCATCATCAATAGTCTTTGAAAGATCAAATGAATGACAGAATTGCAAGATTGAAAAAGGGCGAATATCTTGATATATCATACCTTTCTTCCCCTCAAGCAAAGAATATAATCTGCAAATTCTTTCAGTGATTTTCAGTTATGTTTCACTCTTCATGACTACATTTAAGGTTTTCTGGGAAAAGATAATAGTTTGCCATTTTCTTCTCCAGCCCATTTTACAGACAAGAAAACGAAGCAAACAGAGTTAAGTGACTTGCCCAGGATAACACAGCTAGTGCCAGAAACCAAATTTCAACTCAGGAAGTTGAGTCATTCTGACTGCAAGCCCAGCATTCAAACCATGGTCCACCTAGCCACTCTCCTGAAAACTCTAGGTCAGAGAATTTGACTTTTTAGTCCAGTCAAAATTCCAGAATTTATTATTAACAAGATGACTAGTGAACAGCTAGAAAAGAAAATAGGTCCCATCAAGAGTAAGGATGGCTTTGGCAAGCCCAAGTCCTGCCAGATAAACCTTAATGTTAAACTGATAGAAAATGGGAATGCTGCAATTTACTTATTCTTATCAAAGCATGACAAAGTTATTTCATGCTCCTCTTATGGAAAAGCTGAACACATATGGAATAGATTAAATAAAGAATTAAATGGCTACATTCAAAGTCATTAATGGTTTGATGTCCACTTGGAAGATGGTCTCTAATGGATCCATGCTTGGCTCTTCACTGCTTAACATTTTTTTTATTCAATGATTTGGATAAAGGAATAGAAGTAGATTTATCACCTTTACAGATGACCCCAAATTAGAAAGCATATCTAAAATAATGGCTCAAAAAAGATCCTCATAGGCTAGAAAACTAGACTGAATTTGAGATAAAACCTAATTGAGGTAAAATGTAAAAACTTATATTTTGGCTTTTTTTTTTTTAAATTGATTTCACAAGACCTGATGGAAGTAGTATGGCTGAACTTCAGTATGTTAGAGATTCGGGGGTCTTGTTGGACTTCATACACACACACACACACACACACACACACACACACACACACACACAAACAGCTATGTGAGGGGGAAAAAAAGTGTGATACTAGGCTGAATTAAGAGAGGCTGAGCTTCCATCCCCCTGTCCCTGGTCCTGCAGGGGCTGTATTTGAAGGATGGTGCTCGTCCTGGATGCTGCAGATTAGCAAGATTGTTAATAAGTTAATGTACATCTAGGAGCAGGCCACAAGAACAGCCCCATAAGGACTGACTGGAGAGTATTACTCTGGAGAAGAGAAGTCTCCTGGGGTCCTGATAGCTGCCTGCAAGTTACTGAAAGGCTGTCCCTTAAAAGCTTGATCTGTTTTGTTACAGAAGGCAAAAGTAAGAGCAAGGTATAGAAAGTTCAAAGTGATAAATTTAGGCTTGATCTAAGACCAAAAGTCAGAACAATTGGTTCTGGTAAAAAGTGGAAGGTATCAGGAAAAGGGGTTGTTCAAGCCTCAGAGGAATAATCCAGCTTCTTTGTGGGTAATTGCTCCCTGCCTACTTTTTGTACTGAAAGGTCTTGCTCTTGGTCACTTGGAGAATCTGTTTCTGAATTGAACTGTTAAATTTAGTCCTATGTGTCTAGAAGTTTGCAGGCTTGGATTTTTTTTTCTGTAGGCAATCTATGTATTCTTCCTTTTCTGTGTTCAGAAGTTCCAGATATTTTTCTTCTATTAGTTCTTGAATTATGGCATTCAGGTTTTTTGACTTGGATTTTTCTATATCTATAATCCTTGTGGTGTTGCTTGATGACCTCTCTTCAAGACCAATGTTTTTCTTGAAATAAGAATATGTTTTCCTTCAATGTTACTGTTTTTTCCATTTCTTCCTCTAGACTGTCCTTTACTTCGTTGTGCATTCCCAATCAGCTGCCCTTTTTTGTCTATTTCTTTAGGCAGACTTGGCCACTGTAGATTCAAATTTTTCTGTTCTACCCAATTATTACTAACCCTAAATGCTGTTCTCACAATTCTCAATTCTCTTTTGATACACTCAGGAACAGCAGGCTGGAGTCCCATTTTCCCCTCTTTTTTACAATCTACAGCTCAGATCCCCAGGAAACTTGAAAGAGGGAGGGGGCACAAGAGTGCAGGGCCCATGGGTTAGGCAGGCACTGAGGTGGGTGATGAGGGAGGGGTTGCTGAGTGACCTGGAGGGAGGTGTTGGTTCATGGGATTTTTGTTTTGCTTTGCCTTCTTTTAGATTCCTGGTGTCCTAGACCAGACAGATGAAGCATGGAATCCCAGTGCTCTAAACTGGGAAATAGTTTACACAATAAATAAAATTACAGTAGCATAAATGATGTTAATATATGGTTTTCTAGTTAAGATGCAATCCATGGGGTCCCTATATATAATTAAATGGCCCCATTTCCATCTGAGTTTGACACTTCTGACCTAAACCATGGAAATAGCTGAAGTAGCGTTATCTTTGCGGCATAACTTCTGTTTTGGAAAAGATTGAGAGGCTGTAAGGATAAGAAAAAATGTCTAGTCTCCATCTCATTGGTCATATGACCATTAAGTCTTGTGACTTCTGCAGTGCATTCGATAACTCAAGCTGTTTTTGACAAAAAATCTCATCTACTGAACACAAGTGTTCTTCTGGTGGCAAATATTGGGATGGCACATATTCTCCAAAGACTTAGAATTATACGTGACTCAAAGGGCAAAGGAGATCTAATAAATGGTAGGTATAAGCAGGTTGTAGCAGATGAAACAATGATATGCAATAAGTAGTATAGGGGATATTTTCCTAGAAATGTATCATCCAGAAAGGAAGTAGATCAGTCATATTGTAAAAGCAAGAAGTAACATTTGGCCAGCCCAGGCATTGCTCTGGTACACTTCCCCCACTCCATTTCCCCCAAAAGAGGAAGGTTTCTAGCCCAGCGGGTAGATTTTATTGAAGAATCTACTGAAGAACATAAAGAAGATCCAACTCACTTCCAGCTGATCAATGATGGACAGAAACAACTACACCCAGAGAAGGAACACTGGGAAGTGAATGTAAACTGTTAGCACTAATGTCTTTCTACTCAGGTTACTTATACCTTCGGAATCTAATACTTAACGTGAAACAAGAAAATTGGATTTACTCACATATACTGTATCTAGGTTATACTGTAACACATGTAAGATGTATGGGATTGCCTGTCATCTAGGGGAGGGAGTAAAGGGAAGGAGGGGATAATCTGGAAAAATGAATACAAGGGATAATGTTATTTAAAAAATTACTCATGCATATATACTGTCAAAAATGTATAATTATAAAATTAATTTAAAAAAAAGAAACTACTGAAGAACAAGTACAAAAATAAAAAAGAACAAGAAGGCATGACAAGGCTACAATTTGCACCAATTTGGACCAATGAAGGTCGGCTTTGTCAATAGCTAATAAAGGTGGTTATTATTTAGGAGTAAAAATCAATTAATGTCTCCTTGAATAAAGAGCATACTTATTAAATGCTATAAAAAGAAATACAAGAAACCCTTCCTAGACAAAGTAAGCAATACAAACTTCTAACAGAGTTCTTGACCCCAGAGAGCTTCTCATCTAATAGAGAAATTGCATGTATACAAGTAGGTAAGGCCTAAAATAAAATGTTCTAAGATAAAGAGGGAAGAGAGCACGTATTTAAGTACCTACTTACTGTGGGCCAGGTATATTAATTGCTTTCCAACTACCTCCTTTCATCCTCACACCAGCTGTGAAGAGCAGGTGCAAATATCATCTCTTTTTTATGGCTGAGAAAACTGAGGCAAACAGGGTTAAATGACTTGGCTGGGGTCACACGATTAGAATATGACTGAGACTGGATTTGAATTCAGGTCTCCACTAGGCCACCTAGATGCTAAAGAGCAGCTCTGCCTTTTTGCCATAAAACAAAGATAAGATCCAAGAAAATACAATTTGAGGAGAAAGTGATTACTTTGACTCATAAAGAACCTGACACGAGTCTTCAGTAGGCTGAGGTGTGCAATGAGGGAAACAGTGGGAGAAGACCTGGGAAATGTATGGAATTAGAGGGTAGGAAGAGCTTGGGCAGCAGCAGGTGGTCTTGCTCAGCCATTAACAGTCTGTGAAGGGGAATGGCATGAAATAAAGCAGTAAAGTTAAGTTCACAATAGGTTTAAGCGGAGTCTTTCTATTGAGAGGGTTAATACAGTCAATATCCTGGTAGAGTACCCGGATACCATAGTTCCTATAATCAGTTCATTCATTCAACAAATAATTTGTGATCATCTACTAGGCAGGATGAACATCAGCTTATTTCCTTGCATTTGTTCAAAAATAGGCAGCTTCTATGATCTACAACACAGCCCAAGATGGTTAACAGCTGACTTCTGCCAAATGTTAATATTCTATCCAGATTTTCATAGGCAAATTGCATGGTTCACTTTTTAAAAAAATCTTCCTTATTGCTTTGTTATGTTTGGATCTTAAAAAGTTCACAGAAGCATTAGACAAACAACTATCAAATTTCTCAAGGGCCTGCAGCCATATGAATTCCACCAAGAAACTTTTCAGATTCCACTGAAGTCCAATGTAACCAAACCTCTCAATGGGATTAAAAGATGTTAACAAAGAAAGGGATATTGCCTCACTAAGAACTCATTGCTTAAATTCTCCCTTCTAGCAGGCCACTGACACCTTGCCTGCCTGCCAACAAAGTCTCTCAATCAGAGGCCTAGGAGCACACTTTAAAACAAAGCCCTGCAATGAGATTTTACCATTCAAGGAACTTTTCTGTCTGTGGACAAACTGAAAGACTCCATTTTTCCATGGTCCATTTCTTGTGGGATTAAGTTATAAACATCAACTTTGGAACTTCCAACGCATTTACATTGGCCACAATGGAGTTTACTTCTTTTGGGAAAGCTGCCTGGCCATCAAACAGACTCAAGGAAAGGCTGACCAAAATGGGGCACGTCTAAGATACTTGAAAAGAACAACATTCTGTAATGGACAATGTATATGGAACTCTCCAAAGTCATTTCTGTCCTCAAAGCTGTCCCTCCTCTTCACAAAGTTGTTCTTATTATCAGGAAACAAAAGCTTTAATGAAAAAATGAAGCCTGCACCCATTTTTTAATAGAGCAACAGAACCAGCACCATCTAAAAGAAAAACCATAGCATTTCCCATGAGAAATTTTAGTTTTCATTCCAGGTTACACTTCTTACTAGCTGTTAGCTGGCCAATCTCATAACCTTCCAGCCCCTACACTTTTCAGTGACAGTAAGGAAAACCCTTAGAAAATTGTAAAATGCTACGTAAAAATGTGATATCATTAAGTAGAACTCTAGGTCTAATAATCACAATGATCTTAACTTTTGTCATGCAAAACATATTTCAACTCCTGAACCAAGGGCCTTAATTAATGGAGATAAGTTTATGGCAGAACAGAAGGGATGGGCAGGAGAGCAAGAGCCACCACTGAGGGTTAAAGAGCACAAATCTGTATTTCAAAGTAAGCTAACAGAGACACTGAGCTTCAAAACAAGCAAGACTCAAAGCAAAAGCCAGTTGTCTGCAAATATTAAACTCTGAGGTCATGTGGTGGCTATTGTATATTATGCCTTATTTAAAAAAACATCTGAATAGCCATCATGACTTTGAAAATGCCAGTGTTTAGCACACGGAAATTACATTTAATATCGCTCGAGATAAAAATACAGTTGTACCATATATCATCATGGGCATGGGAGCTTGCAATACAAATGCCACCTTATAGTAATATAAAATGTTGACCTTTCCGAAGCTCTCTGATAGTTTATCTCACCGGCCCCCTCCCAGTAGAAAGTATGAAAAGCAGGCATTTTCCCTATTTAACATATGAATAAAATGAGAAATTAGAAGACTATCACTAAATAGACGTGTGTGTGGCCACATGGATGGCTTGATGCAGTTATTTAATAGTGTGGTATAATGGGTAGAGATCTGGGTTCAAAGCTCCCCTGCTGGACTCTGGGCAAGTACTAAGGACTGTGTCTCAGAGCTCTGGTAAAGAAGCACTCTGACACTGATGAAATCCAACCCAGGTCCAGTCCAAAAAATACGCAATTACCAAGCACTGCCAACACATGAAGTCATTAGGCTGGAGGCGTGGGGCCCTGACTCGCAGCCTCCTCTCTGCCTGATCAGCCATGGACAGGTCAATGGGTCAACAGCATCATTTCACAACAGATGCAGCGACTCCCCGCCTCTCCAGCCTCGCTCCATCCACTCTCCCTGGAGGGCACAATATCCAGGGCTGTTCTGACCACAAGCTGACCCCCAAGAAGGGGCCCAAGATGCTGTCCGCTCGCCTCGGGGAGCCCAGGGCCTCCTCCATTCCGGGGTATCTCGCTTTCTCCTCTCACTGGCATTTTTAGAGATGGCAGTGATAGTTATGAGCAGAGTTCTGGATCAGATCCAGAACCTTGTGAGAAAGCCTGACAGGGGCTCAGAGCGACAAGAAAACACTTCCATCCAGCCTGAGGAGAGATTCCCTGACAATGACAGCTGTGCCTGGGGATGGGGGCTTCCCATCCTGAGAGTTTTTCCAGCCCAGGTCCAGACTCGGGCAATCCCTGCCCTGGCACAGCTCAGACCAACTGATGATCTCTTAGGAAGCCCCAGACTGGGAGCCGTTCAATGGACGGGACCAGCCAGCTTGGAAGAGCTGCTGCCCAACAGGAGGATGGGGGCTTCTCAGAAAACAACACAAGAGCCCAGGAGTGAGGATGGCCCCCCAGGGGCCCTCTAGGTCAGGGAGGCACAGGTCCAGAAGCTGCCCAGGTGGCAGGGGATGTACCCAGAGAGAGGGCCCAGGTTGTATATGTCAGAAGCAGGATCTGCCCAGCTCCCCTCCCCACGTCCTGCCTTGGAGCAGCCAGCTCCTTCTGCTCCTGGCCCCAAGCCCCTGGCCCAGCTGTTCCCAGCCCTTCTCTGGGCCCCAATTTAGGATCTCAAGGGCTCTCTCCAGGCTAAGGTTGTGTAACTCTGTGACATCTTTCTCTCCTTTGAACCACTTTTGTGGTTCCATTTTATTTATAAGAGAGTTTTCTCTAGAGAGAAGAGTCTCGAGACAGAGGGTGCCGGGGCTGCCGGCAGAACGCCCACAGCTCCTGAGGAAGGACCCCATCTCACATTTAAAGCCAGGAAGGCTTACCAAACCCTCTGGAGCTTTCCCTCACAACAAATATTGTTCCTACTTTACAGAGGAAGAACTGAGGCCCAGAGAAGAGCAGCAAAGGCCCAGGTTCACACAGGGCCGGACCAGAGCCAGGCCTCTAGGCCTTCCATGCCGAGGCAGCCGTTAAGCTGACAGACTCACTTGATATCGGTGCCCCACTGCTTTAGGGAGAAGTTGCTGGTGCTGGGCTGGGCCGGGGCCGGCTGGCTGGCGGCCTGCTCTCCCACCAGCTCTCCAGGAGTGGCCTCCACAGAGAGGACGTTTCTGGCCTTTTCGGCGGAGGTGTTTGGATGCAGGAGAATCCCATCTGAAAGAGAAGGAACATCAGCATCAGGCAGCTTTAGGTCCCCCCAAAGCCCAAATTTAGAACTTGTGGATCGGAGACGTCTTTTCTATCTATGATCAGCTTCTGGCATTCTTTCAGGGCTCTGAAATAGGTCTTCTCTTGAAAAAAGGAAAAGAGGCTGGATTAACAAAAGTGTGCCATTTTCTGAGCTTTTCGGAATATTATGAAATGTTTCCCAGGGATATGAGAGCAAACTACCAAATAACATCACCAATGACAGATGAAGATACGCTGTCACTAAATATGGCACTGATCACTTACCACAGCCCTATCCCATCTAAATACAACTGTCTGATTTTGCAGAATGAAGAACAGAATTTTTTTTCCAAGAGAAAAGGCAATAATATGAATACACTGTCAAATTTTAGCATGTACTCTCTCTAAAACAAAACCTCTGCCAAATGTTTCCACCTACAAGCCAAAAGAAAAATATGGAAATTCTTCCAGATGAGATATCCAAGGGGAAAATGAGTAATTTAAATTTATCAATAAAATGTGTCAAATTAATCCACATTCTCTCTTTATACCAACATTGTTCAATTTGGGAATTAATTTATTCTTTAGTTCATGAAAAAAAAAAAGAAGCCTAGTCAAGAAACACAAAAGGCACAAAGTGGACTTCCAGAATGGGAAGAATCCCCCACCTCAAGAGTTCAGGGGCATAACAAGCTCCAGAAGCACCATGAAGCCAAAGTCAAAATAACTAGATATTTTTAGTCCAACTTTCACATAAACAGAATCACTATTTTTTTCAGTGGAAACAAAGTTCAAATCAAAAGCAAGATTAACCCAGTGAATTCAATCCAACTGATAATGAAAGCAGTGCAGCAATTATGTAGTAAGACATGAAAAAAAAGTGATCAACTTTAAATCATCCATATTGGTAGGTGTACCAATACCTACACTGCTATAGTTGGCTGCCATCACTGTTGTCTGACTCAGGCTCCAGACAAACTAATACAAGTAGATGCAAGAGAGATAACAGTTTAGGTAGCAGAAAAACAGAAAAAATCCAAATAACAGAGAAAAAGATCCACTATATTTATCAATGAAATTCACAAGTACAATTAATTAGGAAGAAGATAGTTCACTGGACTTGCTTTGTATGAATACTATGCATTTAGCATGGAATCTAAAAAAAACTGAAATATCTCGTCAATGGCAGGATGAGAATTATTCCAAAGAAGATACTTCTAATAAACAAAAATAAATGTTTTAGCCTCATTTGTTAAAAATAATGGTGCTAATTACATCCTTTTTTATTAATTTTTATTTTTCCAAATACATGCAAAGATAATTTTTAACATTCTTTTTGCAGAACTTTGTATTCCAAATTTTTCTCTCTCTCTCACCCACCACCTCCTCTTGAAAATGGCAAACAATCCAATTTAGATTAAACATGTACATATTCCCATATTCATCATGCTGTGAAAGAAAAATTAGGTCAAAAGGGAAAACCCACAAGAAAGAAAAAAGAAGTATCTAGAGATATAAAATTTTCCCTAAGAATTGTGTTGGCTGCATCCCATAAGTTTTGGTATTTGTCTCATAATTGTTATTCTCTTGGTTGAAATTATTGATTGTTTCTATGATTTTTTGTTTAACCCAATCATTCTTTAGGATTATTTAGTTTTCAATTAATTTTTGGTCTATTTTTCCATCATGATCTCAAAAAAGATGCATTGACTATTTCTACCTTTCTGCATTGCAGTGTGAGGTTTTTATGCCCTAATATATAGTCAGTTTTTGTTTAGATGTCATGTAACTGCTGAGAAAAAGATATGTTCATTCCTATCTCCATTCAATTTTCTCCAAAGGTCTATCATGTCTAACTTTTCTAAGCCATTGCTTGACATATCATATGCAAAACAGCTTTGAGTAATTCCATTTGAAAATAATACAGTGGGGGGAAAAACACCCATATGTCTGAAGTCCTTTGTAATCAATTAATTGAGAAATAAAAATTTTCAGATTTTCTATTGAGAATGGATGAAGCAAGAGATACATTTAAAGATGTTCATTCGATTACATGAATATGATGTTATTGAAAATGATGTTAGAAGTTAGTCTAGAAGTTAGTTGTCATTACTTTGCAAAACTATTGATGGCAATGCAATATTTTTTAATTAAAGCTTTTTATTTTCAAAATATATACATGGATAATATTCAACATTCACCCTTATAAAACCTTATGTTTTAATTTTTCCCCTTCTTTCATCCTACCCTTCCCTTAGACAGCAAGTGATACGATATATGTTAAACATGTGCAATTCTTCTATACATATTTCCACAATTATTGTGCTACACAAGAAAAATCAGATCAAAAAATTTTAAATGCAAGCAAACAACAACAAAAAGAGTGAAAATATGTTGTGGTCCAGTTCAGTTCCTATTGCCCTCTCTGTGGGTGCAGATGGCTTTCTTAAAAACAAAATCATTGGAACTGGCCTGAATCATCTCAGATAATAAAATATTTAAGAAAATTTTTCAGTAAAAGATGTGGGGAAAATATCAGATTCTGTAGTGACATAGCTCTATCAATGTCAAGGTGAAAAGGTTTAGATTTAGAATGTAAGGGCTGAAAAAGATTGCTATCTCCTGTAATTTAATCATATTTCATGCTTCAAAGACAAATACTTGTATTGAGAAATATGAAGAGTTTTACACTTAAATAAAATGAAAGCTACATACAATTTTTTAAGTTGAAAAACGTACCAATTTTTTACATTGGTATAAAAGTAATCAACTTTAAAAAAAATAAATTGAAAACTCTATAAAATTATGATAATATGGGGACAGAAAATAGGACACATATTATAAAACATTGTATTTCTTGCATCAAAGCTTAAAAAAAAGGAAGAAAGAAAAGAAAGAAGAAAGGAAGGAAAGAAATGTCTATTTTTCTTCATGGTAAAACAAATTTATTTTGTAATGAATATTTTCACCTTAAAATTTAGTATATGGCCAATATTTTTGAAAAACTGGATGCTCTAAAAAAATCAGTTGAGATCTTCAAATTCAAGATCTGATCCAGAAAAATGAAGTGACTAAATGCATGGAAAATTTATTATAGACATTGAATTTAACAAATTTTTTTTAAAAATTTTAATTTTAAAAACTCTTGTTCTGCACATCAAACAGAAGAAAGTAAAGACTTTCTTTAATTGCTGCCTGATCTATATGGAAGTCATTACCATTTTATTTTAAAGGCCTAAATATTTCTAAATAGTGATGGATATATTCAAATTGAGTTTTACCCAACAATAGAGCTCACACTCCATTCATGACTGTCCATCCTAGATGACTTATCCATGTTCTCCCAAAGGTTTGCCACAGGAGATCTATCAAACACACTCAAGGTTGTCCTTTTCTTCCAACATATTAATGACCCAGTGGAACCCTCTGCCAATCTGATTTTTATGAGTAGCCCATTTTCTTTGCCTTTCCTACAACTTCCTGTTCCTCTTTGGAATTTCCCACTGTCCATGTGCTACAGCCTGTCCATCCTCTTCCTCATCCTTTTTTTGCTCACTTTATGATACTTATGCTTAGTTCTTTGGAAGCAAGGGTGCCCCATACCTCACTGCCATATAGCAACCCCAATAAAATGCTATCCTGAAAAGAGGGACCTTTAGCTTTCATAGGCTACTTGAGGCCATTAAAAGAACCTGGCAAATTCACTTCCTGAATGCAATCTAGCCCATCCTCAGTTCAAGTCTGGGCCTAATCTCTTATCTATCTGTACTGTCTGTCCCAAATATATGTACTATTGGGCAAGCTCCATTAAAGGTGGATAGAAATCCATTTGCCACAGATTAATCTGAAACATTTTATTTTACTTCAACTGAACAAGAAGAGAATGTCTTATGATGGGACATTGAAACAAGAATTTAAACTGGAAAATCTTTTAGTTTGGCTAATAGTCAATAAAAAGTTCTCTGGTTTATCAAACAAGTGGTTCAAATTTTACTATCATTTGAACATCCTGTCTGCATAACAGGATTTTCTGTTGTAAATATTATAACAATAAAATATCTATCTCCATTAGTGTTTGAAAAAGAATTATGAGTAACCATATCAATGATGACCCATTTTAAGGAAATTTATACCAAGAAACCCCGATACTTCATATTTATAATACTATTGTGGTTATTATTTTTATGTTATAAAAGTGAAAATTATTAAGAATGTTATATCAAAAAAAACATCTGTACAAATTATGGTATATTTAAAGTTTGTTACCTAAACAGTCATAAAAACTGTAAAGGTACTAATGAAAAAAAGTAGAACAGAACAGGTTCTATTAGTATGTATCACACCCCAAACTATACTATAAAGCAGTAATTATTAAGAAAAACAATTTGGTACTGGTTAAAAATTGAGAGTTTGATCAAAATATGATATCTACTGTTCAATAAACCCAAACACCACAGTACTAGAATAAAGACTTAGTATTTGACAGTAACTTCAGGGAAAACTGAAAAGCAGTTTGGTAAAACCAACCTTTCACATCAACATCATGATAAATTCCAAAAGGATACAAGAGACTTAGCTATAAAAGATGGCCTCATGAGCAAATTACAGGAGAAATTAGAGAAGAAAGTACATCTATGAATGGGGGGAGAGTTTATAATTAACAAATAGGGAGAATCAGAAGAGATAAAGTGGATGATTTTTCTTTTTTTTTTTTTTTAATTTTTTTTATTTTATATATATATATATATATTTTATAATATTATCCCTTGTATTCATTTTTCCAAATTATCCCCCCCTTCCTTTATTCCCTCCCCCCGATGACAGGCAATACCATACATTTTACATGTGTTACAATATAGTCTAGGTACAATACATGTGTGTGAATATCATTTTCTTGTTGCACAATAAACATTGAATCCGAAGGTACATGCAACCTGGGCAGACAGATATTAGTGCTAACAATTAACATTCACTTCCCAGTGTTTCTTCTCTGGGTGTAGCTACCTCTGTCCATCATTGATCAACTGGAAGTGAGTTGGATCTTCTTTATGTTGAAGATTTCCACTTCCATCAGAATACATCCTCATACAGTATTGTTGTTGAAGTGTATAGTGATCTTCTGGTTCTGCTCATTTCACTCAGCATCAGTTGATTTAAGTCTCTCCAGGCCTCTCTGTATTCCTCCTGCTGGTCATTTCTTACAGAACAATAATATTCCATAACATTCATATACCACAATTTACCCAACCATTCTCCAACTGATGGACATCCATTCATCTTCCAGTTTCTAGCTACAACAAAAAGAGCTGCCACAAACATTTTGGCACATATATGACTCTTTCCGCTCTTTAGTATTTCTTTGGGATATAATCCCAGTAGTAGCGCTGCTGGGTCAAAGGGTATGCACAGTTTGATAACTTTTTGGGCATAATTCCAGATTGCTCTCCAGAATGGCTGGATTCTTTCGCAACTCCACCAGCAATGTATTAGTGTCCCAGTTTTCCCACATCCCCTCCAACATTCATCATTCTTTGTTCCTGTCATCTTAGCCAATCTGACAGGTGTGTAGTGGTATCTCAGAGTGGTCTTAATTTGCATTTCTCTGATCAGGAGTGATTTGGAACACTTTCATGTGAGCGGATATAGTTTCAATTTCTTCCTCTGAGAATTGTCTGTTCATATCCTTTGACCATTTATCAATTGGAGAATGGTTCGGTTTCTTATAAATTATGGTCAGTTCTCTATATATTTTGGAAATGAGACCTTTGTCAGAACCTTTGTTTTTAAAAATATTTTCCCAATTTGTTACTTCCCTTCTAATCTTGTTTGCATTAGTATTATTTGTACAGAAACTTTTTAGTTTAATGTAATCAAAATCTTCTATTTTGTGATCAATAATGATCTCTAGTTCTCCTCTGGTCATAAATTCCTTCCTCCATGGATGATTTTTCTTAAGAAAATTTTAAAAGATTTTGTACTTCTTTTAAATTAGAAGGGAGGTATTTGGGGCAATATCTTTGCAGCAAGTACCTTTCTCTGAGAAAGATCCCCTTTCTAAAGATAAATAAGTAATTGATTCCAATTTAAAACCAAGGACTATTCCCCAATAGATAAATGGGCAAAGGATATAAACAGGTAAAGGAAGAAATCCAAGTAATCAAAAGCCATATAAAGATGCTCCAAATCACTGATAATAACAGAAATCCAAATTAAAGCAACTCATGACCTAGTTTGACAAAGATGACAAAAGGAGAAAGTAGCAAATGCTGGAGGTCTACAGGAAAACAGGAACATTAGTATACTTTTGGTGAAAATATGAATTGGATCAGTCATTCTAAAAATCAATTTGGAATGACACCCCCAAAAATGAGCAAACTGTCCATATATCTTTACTAGGTCCAAAGAGATCAAAGAAACAGGAAGAGAACCTATATGTACAAAATTTCTTATAGTAGCTCTTTGTAAAGTAGCAAAAAACTGGAAATTAAAGGGTGGCTTGCTTTTGGGGAATGGCTAACCAAATTACAGTCTATGAATTTAATAGAATATTATTTTCCATAAAAAAGTGAAAACAAAGAACTTTAGGAAAAAACTGAGACCTCGATATATTGCTGTAGAAGGAAATGAGCAGAAATAGAACAATTTATATAGATATTATTAACTTTGAAAGATTTTAGAACTCTAATGAATGCAATAATTAAATTACAAGTCTAAGGGATTGAAAATAAAACATACCATCTAGCTACCAACTAGAAGTGATGGTCTTAAAATGTAGAATGAGACAAATTTTTAGACATGCCAATGTGGGGGTTTGTTTTGTATTTCTGTGAAAGGGCTTTACTGATATTTTTTTCTATTCAATTGGGAAAAATATTGAGAAGGAAAGATACTAAGTGCTTGTAAAAACAAATAATTTTAATTACAATAAATTCTTAATTGTATTAAATAAAATAGATTAATATTATTTTCATTTATAAGCTTCCTAAGATTATCAAAGGATAAGTTAGAATGACAAACTGGCTCACTTAATCAATTTATGTTTGCGTATACATCATGTTAAACATTAACAGTTAAAAAAAAAAAAAGTGCAAAAAAATTTTAGAATCTTAAAGCAAGAACCTGAAACATCCAACTAGTCAACAGCAAATTATTTATAGATGATCACTAACTGGCCCCTAACTGGCACAACCAGGACTAGAATGAGGTTAACTTCTAGGCTAAATAATTTTTCTGCTGGGTGATGCTGGGGGGAAGGGTCTAATGATGCATGTGTTTTATAGGAAAAAAATAAGTAATGAGAATAAACTTAGATGCCTTCCCACTAATATCAATGCTAAAGTATAGATGGGGGAAAAGTGTGTTGAAACAAACTGAAAACTCTACTTTCTTCAGTCTTAAAAAGAATTAATTCTTTAACTTCAATAAACTGTTCTTTACATTATGTCATGAAGTGTAAAGTGCAAAAGGATGGGAGGGAGAGATGGAGATTTTTGAAGGAAGGAAACAAGCATTTATTAAGCACTTACTTATCCTAGACCAGGGTAATAAGGAAGCCATTACCTAAAGAACACTGATTTCACATGCTTCTCTATTTAAAACTTTCAAATGCTCTTTGCTCTTTGTAATAATTATGATGTTTCTGGAATTCTATTTCCCTCCAGTCTTCTACTTCCTTAACTGTCACATGAAGAGGTAAGACAGAAGGATCTCTGCAGACCCCTCCAGCACTTCCAAATGTTAAGGCTTTTAAAAAAATATTAGTAATCTTAAGTTTTCCAAAGTAAGCTCCCTAGGCTGGAAGGGTAACAGTCGTAGTTATCACTTCTGACATCAGTAAAAGCAATTCCAGTAATAACAAACCAACCTCTCCCTGCAGGGGATCACAATTACAGAGGACTTTACAGCTTGACGAGCAGGTCTCTGACAACAACACAGTGAGGCAGGAATGAGAAAGTATAATTGTCCCCAATTGACAGATGAAGAAACTGAGGCAATAAAGAGTGGAACAGTGCCCAGTGCCACATAGCTCATCTGTCTTAGAGCTAAGGCTAAAATTCTAACCCTAATCCCACTCTAAATATCTCCCCACTCTAACCCTAACCCCAAGATCAGTGAGTCTATGGTGCTTTATCATGTTGCACAACTATGTCCTTAGGGCATACTTTGCGTTCCCTAAGATAAATGATTAGCATCTAAATGGGTTCATCAAAATTAGTAGCCCATGCAATGTAGCCTCTGTCACAGTTAGGTTTACACTTAGGATGGACTGTGAGATGGGGAACAGACAACAGAGGTCTGGAGTCCTATTTCTGCTTGCAGAGACCAGCCAGAACCTTTCTCCAGAAAGAACTCTGGTTTCTTGGAGTTGATTCTTTAGACATTTCAAACACGGTCTAACAAATCATTCCCTGGCCCAGGGCTTTTACAAAGATGCCTCTTGCTGTGTCTGGCTCTCATGTCCCAGGCCTCTGAAGGAGCCTCTCCTCTCTACGTTCTCCAAGGAAAGGATCAGAGGCGCACGAACGTCACCAAATGCTCAGTCAGCAAACCCAAGCACGTTCTCCCTCCCTGCCAAGCAGGGCTTGCGGAGGAACGAGGGAGTTTTCTTGGCTGAGCCCAGTGCATCGGTCAGGGCCTGAGGACCCCGAAGGCCTCTGAGACCCCAAGGACTCTCCTGTACACAGTGAGCTGCCCTCCCTGGCTTACACAGTGATTCTTGGGGCTCCATGGCGCAGACCTAACTGCCCCGTGTTTGCAGGGCCCAAAGCCTCAAAAGCCCAGCATTTTTGCCATAGATTTCTGAGGTTGTTCACTTTTCCAGCTTTACAGAATCAGAGAATTTAAGAGCCTGGAGGAAATGTGAGCCAATCACTGTAAAGAGAACCAAGGCCCAGGTGGGGACACCAGGGCAGAGCCAGCTTCTATGTCACACTGAACAACTGGGGCGCGGCAGACTCAGCCCCGCCAGGTGAATGACAGGAGCAGAGGCGTTGCCATCCCAAGCGCACCCAGTCTGGACAGCGGCAGCCTCGGCCCTCTTCCCCATGTGCCCTTCTTCAGCCCGATGCAAAGGGATCTTCCTGAGGCTCAGGTCTGATCAGGTCACACTGCTACTCATGGCGCCAGCACAGGGATACTTTCCTGACCTCCATCTAGTCCAGCCAAAATGGCTCCCTGGTGATCCTCCTTTGTCCATGTCTGCTCCCAAACCCACCTCACCTTGATCTATGAGAACCCTAGTTTCCTTTAAGACTCAGTTGAAAGACCCCTTTCTGCATGAAGCCTTCTCTGATTCCCCCTAGTGGTGACTCCTTCACTCTCAAGTTACCTTTCACCTGCTTTATATGGGCTGTGCATTTACCCATAGAAGGGGTGATATTCAGTATCCTAATACAGGGAGGAGAAAGGGCTGATCAATAGTCACCTCTGATGGGAAGTGGCCAGGATGACAGAAGGAAAGGAGCAGGTCACATGGACAACCAGGCGTGAGTTCTCCTTTTAGGAGATAAGAAGAGTTTCTTGAGTTAAGCTTGATGGACGTAGACAGCTGCTAGCCCTGCTTAACAACTGGCCGCATTCCCAGGGGTCTCTAAAAAGCAAGACCCTTGCTAGGGAGCATGAGCCGGGAGACGCTCTGAAAGAGCAAGCCCAGGAGATGGAAGAGCCCAAGCCCCATGGGGATGTTGCTGCTGGCTCTGGGGGCTGCGGGTGGCTGGGGGAGAGCAGGAAGAGCTCCCCTTCCCCCCTCTCCATGGGCCATGTTGGCCACAGCAGAGCTACCAGCCCAAAAGGAACACAGGACCCAGAAGATGCCCCAGAGCATCAAGGCAGTTTACAGTAGAAGCTCCATGAGTAAAGGATGTGCCCTTTCTATGGGGAAGACTGCACCCTAGAAGCAGCTGAGAGGCCCCTATACCCCCCTGCCTGCTGCAGCCATGTCCCCTCCCCCGCCCAATGCAGCTGTGCCCCCGGTTCAGTGCAACCATTCCCCTCTGCCCAGTGCAGCCGTGCCCCTCACCTAGTGCCCCCTGCCCAGAGCAACTGTGCCTCCCCCCAACTAGTGCCTGCAAAGACTTCATACCCGCTGCCTGTGACATCCTGATGGGAAGTGGGCCTAAGTTCTTATGCACAAGCCTCTCCATGACATCGCCCTCCTGCTGGATTCGTGAGTCTTGTCCTCTTTCTGATGATGCACACACTGGGAGAAATGCCCCAAGTGAGTGTGAGGAACATTTCATTGCTGTTTTTCTCTCTGTGACATTTCACTAGAGGTTTTTGCTTTGAACTAATTGTGTACTCTGGCTGATCAGTGATAAGAACCCGGAGCTGGTTTTTAATGGAACTGGGGCCCAGAGCACCCTTATGTGGGGGACACCCTCATTCTTACATGCCAGCTTCCCTCTGGACACATAGACATCGCTTTCCTGGGTCTGAGAAAAGCACTGTCCAGTCAGTTGACTGTTTCAACCTCATTGAGAAATGTGGGTAACATGAAGACAAAAGGTATCAGTTAATTTTAACCAGTCAACACTAAAGATCCATACAAGTTCTCCTACATTCCCTTGATTCCTGACATTACCTGTGTTATCTTTGGCAACAAGACCTTTGGAAAAGTCACCGGGATTTGGGAAGGTCCTGCTGTCTCGCTTCACAGGATCAAGACTGTTGCAATATTCCCACCTCTTCTGCTGTAGTTCTTGTAACCAGTATGTCATGAGTTCACGGTTAGGAGCCTAGAAAAGGACAAAAAGTAAATAGAAGATAATTATGTACTAAGAAATGTATAAAGAAATGTGGATTTATTCAGTCACAGCCAGTTATATATTCAAGAGAGAGGAAGAAGAAAAGGGTCAGGGAGAGAGAGGGAATCTAGTCAGTTTTGGGAGTTAGAAGCAGCAGGATACAGTAGGTAGCACACTGGGTTTGGATTCGGAAGAAAACTAGGCAGCAACCAGAAGTCACACAATTAAATAGTTAATTAACACTGACCACACTGAAGAAGGCAAAGTACACATCACCATCAGTCCTCCAAACAACTATAAAATAACACTTCAAATCAAACTTGGGAACAGCAGAAACAACAAAAGGTAAGAAAAGAGTTTTCTAACCTGACACAACTTAGGTCTGCAGGAGCACCTATGTTGGCCTTGGAGGTGGCTGCTAAAGCAGCAGCAACTTTAGGAACTCTCAGCCCAGAGACAATAAAGGGGTCAGGCAACTACTTAGAAAGAGATTACAGAGGACCCCTCGCTGGCACAGGATGCAGTTGGTGCTGGTTGGCAATTCTATTGCAAACATGCAATTCTGGATCACCATTCCAGGGGTTAAAGAGTATGTCTGTGTTGGTTGTAAGATGGCAGGGGGCTCTAGTCACAGTTCCAAGGCCAAGAGGAATGCTAATGCTTGCAGCTGTAGGGGAATGGGGGTACATACCAGAAGGCAGACCAGGAGGTCAATGACCACACTTTTCCCAGGATACCACCTTGAAAGAATCAAAAAATTAGACCCCCAGAACTAGCTCTGAAAACAGGAGTCGCCACCAAAAAACAAACAAACAGAATTGGCCTAATAGGATAAGAGATACAAAAATTCACTGAAGGAAAAAAATTCCTTTAAAAAAAGAATAAGCTATTCCACAAATCACTGAAGAAAATAATTCTTTAAAAATTAGGATTGGGCAAATGGAAGCTCATGAAACTTCAAGAACCAATAAAACAAATCAAAAGAATGAAAAATAGAAGAAAAATGTGAACTATTTCATTGGAAAAACAAATTATCTGGAAAACAGATCAAGAGGAGATAATTTAAGAATTACTGAATGACCTGAAAACCATGTCAAAAATACTTTCTAGATATCATCTTTCAACAAATAATGACAAATTATTCCCAATATCCTATACACAGAGGAAACCACCAATCACCTCCTAAAAGAGATCTTAAAATGAAAATCCAGGGAATATTACAGACAAATTTCCAAGTCAAAGAGAAAATATGCTTTGCATGATTTCACACGTATAAATGATATACTGTGTGCTCTCTCAGTGATGGAAGAGTGGTGAGAGGCAGGAAGAGAATCTGAAACACAAAATGTAAAAAAGAAGATTAAAAATAAATAAAAATGATCGTTTTAAAAAGACTGAATAGCATTGTAAATGAGGGAAAATCAAATAACAGAATGATTTTCTACTTGCATTCATGAAAGGACAGAAGCTTCAATGCTGTCAGAAGAGGAAACACTTCCTGGACAACAGATGAAAGCTTGTGTCATGCAAGGGACATTTCTCATGACTCAATTTCTCAGCAACCAGCTGTGTCTCACTGGTTCTTGTTCCTTTTTGCCAAAAAATCTGTCTTCCCTTGCTACTTTCATTTCTTATAGGACATCAAGTTTGGGATAATACTCTCAAGAATGCTATTAACTTACTTAGCCACCTCCTGAAACAAGAGCAAAAGCTGTTTAAAAACACCACCACCACCTCCTTTGCAGCATGACGTTGTGGCAAGAAGACTGGACTTGAGCTGACAATCAAAATGGAACGTTGCAAAATTACAATGACCAAACCTGGTCCCAAGCCAGCAATAGGGGAAGACACCTACACTAGCTTCTTTGCAGAAGTGGGAGACCATTGGAAGCCTATACATAATGTCACACTTTTCCATTGTACTGATTCATTTTGCACCTTACTACTCTCTTAGTTGTGCCATCCTGGCAGAAGAGAAATATGTTACTTGCAAAGACATATGGTAACTTATATTGCTGGGAAGAAACAACTCAAGTATCTAAACTAGGGGTCTGCTCTTGCTTATGTACTATTACTTTAAACCTGAATACAATATTATATGTTTAAAAATCTCTTGTGACTCTCACCACAACCTTATGAAGCAAACAAGGAAGATATTGTCATTCTATTGAAGAGTCTCAAAGGAGACTGATATAGCCGAGGTGGTCCCAGGACTCAAAAGAGAGTGGAATTTCTTTATTTGTGCTTCAGAGAATGGAGTATTTCATGACTCAAAGCTATACATCACTGAAAGAAAAGCCTCATTAAAGAGATGGACCTCTCTTTCAGGAAGAAGTCTAAAATCATTACAAGACTTTCGCAGTTACCACAGCAATCCAACCTATTTACTTCCCTCAGTTCCATTCAGAATTAGGTCAAGTGAATTTCTTTCAACTCCTGGCAATTAGTGGGCCAAGGCCCACTGTGATGAATCTAAAAGAGGCCCTTAGCAACGATGGAACTAGAAAGTAGAAAGCTAGCCATGAACTCCTGGCCAAGATGGACAGATAAACAGATAGACAGACGGACAGATGGATGGAGACACAGATATTTGTATACATCCACATTTAGATATATTGATGTATATAAATGCATATTGTATATTGTATACAATATACTTATATATTTATGTATACAAGTATGTATAAAGAAACGATCTCCTATATCCCTTCTACAATATACCTGATAAACAAACAGTCATCACTTTCATGTGGGGACTTCTTTTGGATAGAGGTTTAATTATTAAGAAGCTTTTTACTTATATCAAGTAAAAAGGCACTTAGTATAAATTATAGGGAAACTAAACTAAGATATATTCCAGTGGCAGATACATCCAGCTAGAATAGAATTCAAATGGAGTATATTTTAATGTTGAATCATTTTTTAAATCTATATTTTATTTATTTAAAAGTTCTTTGGCTAGAATTGTATAAAAGTAGGCTATCCTTCATTCAGAGTGCCTTCTAGAAGGTGCTTAATAAAAATGGACCTGAAAAGAAGATGGTCTAATATGACTTAAGCTAGATTATAGGACTGAACAGTGGGGCCTTGAGCCACTCAGATTCGCTTTTCCTATTATTCTCGAGGCAATAAGGGTCAGGAATGGAATCTACTGCCCTGCTTCTCCCACCCCCTCCCAAAGCCATGTGCCATGGGAGCAGTCCTTTTAGGAATGTGTGCCTGCTTCTGTAGGTGATACAGTTTCTGCCTCTGCAGTCCTCAGAGCTAGGGAAGAGCCAAAAGCTTTTTTCACCAACATCCTTGTCATTCATTAACTGGTTCAGCATGAAAAATATATAAGGTTCTAGTTAAGGTTTTGATATTTTATTATTCCCTGAAAAAACTTTATGCATTCACCCCTTTGTTTCTCTATTAGAAACAATACAATAGGGGGCAGCTAGGTGGCGCAGTGGATAGAGCACCAGCCTTGAATTCAGGAGGACCGGAGTTCAAATCTGATCTCAGACACTTAATACTTCCTAGCTGTGAGACCCTGGACAAGTCATTTAACCCCAGCCTCAGAAGGAAAAAAAAAAAAAAAAGAAAAGAAAAGAAAAAGAAACAATACAATAGATTGGAGGGAGCGTGGACTTGACCCAATGATGCAAAAAAATGAGGCACTGCTGCTGTCTTGGCTCTATTAGGCCTGTCCATTGTAGCTGAACTCGTCTGAGTGTTTTCTCCTCCATCACAATATAGGTTTTATCCACCCAGCCTTGGAGAGACCAAAGCCCTCATACAAGTCAAGAGTATGACAGTTATCCCCAAAGTTCATGAAATCTCAGGCTGCATTAAGAAAGGTGTGATGTCGGAAAATCACTATCCCACCATACTCTGCCCAGATGAGAAAAAACCTAGAGTCCCAAGTGCAGATCTGGGTACCAGTTTTTAGGAAAGATGTGCAATATGAGAAGGAAGCCAAAGGAAGACAACCTGCCGATGACAAGTCTTAAGATCCTGTCACAGAGAATCAACTGAAGAACAAGGAAGAACACAGGACGCCTGATCTGGAGAAGAAAGTGCTTAGAGAGCCATGAGAGCTGCCTCCAGGTATCTGAAGGCACATCACATAAGAGACTAGACTTTTTCTCTTAGATTAGACTCGTTTTGTTTGGCTCCAAAGGGCAACATAAGGAGCAAAGTGGGAATTGTCAAGGCAGATTTCAGGTCACTAACAATTAGAAACGTCCCACAGAGGAGTGGGCAGCCCCAGGGTCATGGCGCCACATTGGAAGGGGCCTAGAGGTCAAAAATCCAATGCCTGACTTTCACAGATAATTCAGTGCCATGCCTAAGGTCACAAAGCAGAAGCACCTAAACCCAGGTTCTGTGACCAGAGCAGGCTCTCTTTTCACTGTCTTATACTCTCTATCCCAGGTGTGTCCCTCCTTTCTGAATCTTCAAGTACAGGATAGATAAAAATAATGCCCAACATTGAAATGCCACGCAGCCTATGCAAGGCACTATACACAGTATCTTACAATCATTATGTCATGAGGAAACTGAGGCAAACACAGGATAAGTGATTTGCCCAAAGACACACAGAAAGGAAGTATGTTAAGTTGGATTTGAATTCAGGTCCCCCCTCCAGGCCCAGCACTCAGTCCACTGTGCATGCATCTGCATGCATGTATGCACACACATGAACACACTCAATACAGCACAAGTACATATGTGCATGCATATATGCAAATACACAGTCACACACATGTGCACACAATGCACTCATACAAGGCAGGTACACACACACACACACACACACACACACACACACACACACCACCCTAGAAATTTCCTCAGGTAGTACAAAGAAAGTTTGTCTTAGATCCCATCCAAATGACTTGCTCCATGTGCCACTAGGACAAGTTTAGGAATCATATTTCTAGGGTCAAATATTCTAGGTTTCAGAGAAACAAGAAAACTTTCTCTTTCAAAGCATTTACATTCTGAAATCAGATAAGACAATTATAATGGAAGCTAATGAGATGAAGATTATGAGACATCAAAAATCAGTCAAAGAAACTAAAAAGAAGGGGGGGAAATGGAAGAAAATGTAAAATACCTCATTGGAAAAACAACTGACTTGGAAAACAGATCCAGGAGAAACAATTTAAAAGTTATTGATACACCCGAAGGCCATGACCAAAAAAAAGAGCCTGAATAGCATTATTCAAGAGATCAAGGAAAACTGCTCTGATATACTAGAACCAGAAGATAAAATAGTCCTTTAAAGAATCCATTGATCACTTCCAGAAAGAGATCCCACAAGGAAAACCCCAAGAAACATTGCTGCTAAACTCCAGAACTACAATCTCAAGTTAAAAATACTGCAGGCTGCCAGAAAAAAAACAAAAAACAATTCAAGTATCAAGGAGCCACAGTCAGGATTAGAGTCAGGCAGCTTCTATAATAAAGGAACAGAGGGCCTGAAATACCATATTCCAGAAGACAAAAGAATTAACCACCCACTGAGACTGAGCATTCAATGATTTCTATTGAAAAGATCAGAACTAAACAAAAAATTTGCTCTCCAAATACAAGACTCAAGGTAAACAGGAAAGAAAAAAAAACATTATTTAAAGGTTAAACTGTTTATATCTCTAGAGGGAAAAATGATACTTGTAACTATTGAGAAATGTATCTTTTATCAGAGCAGTTAAAGGGAGGCATACATAGACAGAGGGTATGGGTATAAATTGACTCTGATGTAATATTAAAGAAAAAGACATTGAGGGGTCATAAGAAGGGGAAAAAGAAAAGAGGAGATCAAATGGGATAAATGAGATCACAAGAAGAATATAAAAGACCTGTTACATTAGAGGGAAAAGAGGGGCATGAGCATTATCTGAAACTTAACCTCATCAGTTTGGGCTCAAAAAGGAAATATATTCATTCAATTGTGTACAGAAACTTTTTCCTCTAAATGAGTAATAGGAAAAAAAAGGAAAGAACGGGAGGAAATGGATAGAAGTAAGAGTAGAAACACTAGGAGAAAGATTTAAGAAAAGAAGGGAGGGGGTATGATAGGAGGGCAAGATGAGGACAGGGGAGATCAGAAACAAAACACTATTAAGGAGGAACAGGATAGAAAGAGAATAAAAGTATATACAGGGGAGAAAATAGGATGGAGGGAAATACAGAGCTGGTTATCATAATTGTGAATGTGAATGGGATGAACTCTCCCATAAAAGAGAAGCAGATAGAGTGGATCAAAAACCTGAATCCTACAATTTGTTGTTTACAAGATAAACATTTGCAATAGAGAGAAACATACAGAACAATGGTTAAAGGGTGAAACAGAACTTATTATAGTTCAGCTGAAGCAAAAATAAATAAATAGATAGATAGATAGATAGATAGATAGATAGATAGATAGATAGATAAAGCAGGGGAAGTAATTCTGATCTCATACAAAGCAAAAGCAGATCTAATTAAAAGAGATAAGGAAGAAAATTACATTTTGTTAAAGGGTACTATAAACAATGAAGTGATATCAATACTAAATGTACCCCCAAGTGGTACAGTATCCAAATTCTTAGAGAAGTTAGTTAAGCAAGTTACAAGAAATAGACAGCAAAAGTACAGGAGTGGGGGACCTCAACCTCTCCTCAGAATTATATAAATCTAACCACAATAAAACAAGAAACTGAGAGGTTAACAGAATCTTAGAAATTTAGATATTTTAGACCTCTGAAGAAAACTGAAAAGGGACAAAGAAATGTACTTTTTCTCAGCAGTATATGGCACCTAAACAAAAACTGACTATGTATTAAGGTATAAAAACCTCATAATCAAATGCAGAAAGACAAACATAGTAAATGCTTCCTTTTCAGATGATAAAATAAAAATTACATTCAATAATAGGCCAAGAGTAGACTAAAAAACAATTGAAAAATTAAATAATCCATTCTAAAGCATGAGTGGATCAAACAATAAGTCATAGAAACAATCATTTCATCCAAAAAAATGACAATAATCAGACAACATATCAAAATTTATGAGATGCAACAAAAGCAATTCTTAGGGGAAATGTTATATTTCTAAATAGTTAATGAACAAAACAGAAAAAGAGGAGATCAATGAATTTGGCATGCAACTAAAAAAGCTAGAAAAAGAACAAATTATTAAGCTCCCAAACCGAAAAATAACAGAAATTATATGATAATCTCAATAGATGCATAAAAAACTTTTGACAAAATACAGCACCTGTTTCTATTTAAAGAAACACTAAAGAGTATAGGAATAAGGAGAGTTTTCCTTAAAATGATAAACAGAATCTACCTAAAACCATCAGCAAGCATTATTTGTAATGAGGAGAAGTTAGATATATTCCCAGTAAGTTTAGGGGTGAAACAAGGATGCCCACTATCACCACTATTATTCAATAGTGTACTAAAAATGTTGGCTTTATCAATAAGAAATGAAAAAAGAAACTAAAGGAATTAAAATAGGCAATGAGAAGATAAAACTATCATTTTTTTGCAAATGATATGATGATACTTAAATATCTAGGGAATCTATCAAAATTTATTTAAAACAATTAACAACTTTAGCAAAGTTTAAAAATATAAAATGAATCCACATAAATCATCAGCATTTCTATTTGTTACTAAGGAAGCCCAGGAACAATAAATACAAAGAGAAATTCCATTTAAAATAACTTTAAAAAAAAATACTTGAGTGTCTACCTGCCAAGGCAAACCTAGGAACTATATGAACACAATTACAAAACACTTTTCATACAAATAAAGTCAGATCTAAACAAATGGAAAAATATCAATTGTTCATGGATGGGGTGAGCTAATATAATAAAAATGACAATTCTAAATTAGTCTACTTGTTCAGTACCATACCAATAAGACTGCCAAAATATTATTTTATAGGGTTAGGAAAAATAATAATAAAATTTATCTAGAAGAACAAAAGATCAAGAATATCAAAAGGACTAATGAAAAAAAATATATAAAGAATGGTAGCCTAGCGGTACCAATTCTAAAATTCTATTATAATTCAACAGTCATCAAAAATATATGTAAGAAATAGAATGATGGACCAGTAGAATAGGGTAGATATATATGACACAATAATAAATGATAATAGTAATCTACTATTTGATAAACCCCAAAACTCCCAACTTCTGGGATTAAAACTCACTATTTCAAAAAAATTACTAGAAAAACTGGAAAATATTATGTCAGAAACTCAGAATAAAGCTACATCTCACACGCCACACCAAAATAAGGTCAAAGTAAGTACATGATTTGGGTATAACGAGTGATACCATAAGCAATTTAGGAGAGCAAGGGTTTTACATCCAGACAGAACTAGGAAAACATTGTAAACACCAACAGCAAGATTGTATGATGACCAATTATGACAGACTTGGCTCTTCTCAGTAGTTCAGTGATCGAAGGCAATCCCAACAAACTTTGGAAGGAAAATGCCATCCACATCTAAAGAGAGAACTATGGAGACAATATAAATCAAGGCAAACTATGCTCACTTATTTTTTCTTTTATTTTTTTCTCTGATAGTTTTTCCCTTTTGTTCTGAATTTTCTGATTTTGATTCATAAAGAACTATGTTTTTAAAAAAACAAATATACATGTATAACCAAGAAAAAAATTGGTTCTTAAGAATTCATAAGGAAATGTTTAAAAAAAACATTGAATATACATGTATAACCAAGAAAAAATCATTTTTACATGTAACTGCAAAATAAAAAAAATTTAAATTAAAAATAATATTTCTTCACTGTAAACCAGATCTTAATAGTTCCAAGGATCAATCAAAGCCATTAAGAGACTTGAGGATGTCTTAAGAAATCTCTATGAAAGGAAGGAGTTATCTGAACCAGAAGATTCCAAAAGTCTGGAAGCTGAGAAGGGATAGTGGGATTAGATGGATTGAGCCAAGAACTGGCAGCCCTGGGGCAATCAGTGAAAGTAGAACTGAGTTATGGCAGGGAACAGAGACCTAAAGGAGAGTCATTGTCTAGACAAGCATCTCAGAGCAGAAGTCTGATACTTATGTCACCTATAGACTCACCTCCTTAAGGACAGTGGGAAGTCCTGACAAAAGGGATGCTTTTCCCAACTCTATAGTTAGTATAACTTCTGTTCTTATTATTCTTACTGTTCTTAGTATATAACTTACTGTTCCTAATCTAAACTTTCTAGTAATATGAATTTTGTCTCAATTACAAAGAGGCCTTATCTTATTAACTTGTATCTTAACTAAAAATAGAATTCCTTAGATTTGGGTAGAGGTTGGACTCTGTGCCAAAATTCATCCATAAATTCATCCATCCATCTATCTATCTATCTATCTATCTATCTATCTATCTATCTATCTATCTATCTATCTAGATTTTACTTAGAGGTTTGGAGTGATTGTGACTCAACTCATAACTTCATTTAAAATAAACTCCCTAAAAACCAGCAGCAGGAATAAAACTGACTTTTAAAAGTGATTCTATTTTGGTCCTAGATTTAAAATGAGCAACGTAGGGTATTATATATAAACTTATAAATAAGTAAATATAGTGATATTGGGGTTATATGATTAAATCTTTCTTATAGATAGGGGTAAGACTACTATAGAAACCACTGGTCTAAAAAATAAAATATGACCCGAGTTCAAATCTGGTCTCAGACACTTAACACTTCCTAGCTGTGTGACCCTGGGCAAGTCACTTAACCCCAGCCTCAGAAAAAAATAAAATAAAATAAAATATAAACTCCTCAGCTTGACATTTAAGACCTTCCAACAACCTAGACTCTTAATCAATGTTTACCTGATCTGAACCTATCTTCCCAGACTTCTGTTTTTCAGCATATACCAGCCAATCTCCAGGCTTTGAATGTATCTATAAACTCATCTATAGCTTTCAGAAGACTTCTTTCTTCAAGGAGAAGTGCTACCATCTCTATGAAGCTTCCCAAGCCCCCCAAAGAGAAAATATTCTCTTCTTACTTCAATTGTCCCAGAGCATTCTGGATTGCCCTTTTGCCTCTACCAGAGCCTAACTTCTGTTATACTTAACTATGTCTGTGTTGTGATCACCAACACACACACACACACACACACACACACACACACACACACACACACACAATCACACCAGTGAAGCTGACTAAATCCCTTGAGGCCAGGAATGGTAGTATTGTTTATCTCTGGATTCCTTATGATGGTGGTATTATTTATCTCTGGATTCCCAGCATAAGGCCTGGATCTTTATTAGGCAATTAAGAAACTTAATTGAATCAAACCAAGATAAAGAAGACCAAAGCCATTTTATGTTTTTATTCTTTTTCGTGGAGTAGGAATTATTAAAGATTGTTGAAAATTCTGTTTCCAAAGAGCATGATAATATGAACTGTTAAAAAAAAAAAAAAAGTGACCACATGTACATTCCAATGGATTAGGAGAGCAGCTGGGTCATTTGGGTGAATCTGAGCTGAATCTGTAGCTAACCACTATCCGATCTAGGACAGTCAAAATGCATGTGCTCCACTTTTGTTTATTCCAGATAAATAAAAACTCATATGGCCACACCCAGTGTCACACTGGGACTTCTGCTCTTGGCTCTGTTGCTAATAGCTTCAATGTGCCATTACAGATTGCATTACATGATCTTAGCTTTTCCAATACCATCATATTTTTGGAAATACATGAAAATTTAAAAAAAAAGTGGAAGAAGATGATAAGGCTATACATTCTAAATTAATTTGCATCTGCTTCTAAAAGAAAACATTTCAACATCCTGACCCCAAGCTGAAAACTCGAACTCATCTCTGCCGCTATGCACTATAGGTTCAAAATAGTGTCACAGAAGAGCGTTTGTTATCTGATGGAGAAGTCAAAAGACCAAAGGTTCCAGAGCCACTAGCCAGAGCCTTCTTGGCTCTCTGGTGGTGGCCATGGCAAACCCACACTGGCTGTATGAACTGCTGGGCCGCCTCTCAGCTACAAGGCCTTTGCACTGCTGTTCTTGATGGACATTGCTGAACACTGGAAGAAAGTCACACTTTGAAGGCACCAAGGAAACCAGGCTAGAACTGAGCCAGAACGCCTCAAATGCTGTATTAGCTGTGCGATCCGTGCCTCTCTGTGCTTCATTTCTTCAACTCTTAAGTCAAGGGGCTGCCCCAGAAGATCTCACAGGACCTCCCGTTTTTAAAATTCTACAGTCCTGTGAGTCCCAATAACTTTTGTGTGTGTGTGTGTGTGGTAGCAATACCTACAAAATAAACCATGAAACTATTTGGGGAAGTGTTGACACAAGAGTGCAGAGATAAACCTGAAAACCACTGGTCTAGAGCAAGCTCATTTGGATAAGACATTCAAATACTAACCACAAAGGGTTCCTTCAACAAGAAATATGTTCATGATTCATTGAAGATGCTTACCACCTGTTTTGTGGTCCTTTAAGAACCACTGGGCCTTTCTATCTGTCCCATAACTGAACCTTCCTATATGGGTTGTCTCCCCATCTCCCTATTGAAAGGTGATTTCCTGGAAAGCAAGACTATTGTGCTTTTCTTTTGTAATTCCAGGGTTCAGCACAGTGATTTTCACACAGTAGGCATTTAATAGATGCTTTCTGATTCCTTTGTTTATAATATGGCAGTGGCCACATAACATGGTACCCAACTCTATTTTTCATGAAATGGCTCACTTAACCCTAACCTGCACTGGGAGGTGGTAACCAAGGGCAGTCACAGTGCTAGCTCCCTTTCAAGGTCCTAGAACTAATCCTGATATGGGAAGGAGGAAGAGAGAGAAGGACAATACAACAGTTCTACTGATCACCACTATAGCTCCCGAACCCCAACTACTGTGCTCCCTATTTATACAATTAGTCATAATGACACTGTTAACACTTAAACATGAAATATATACTTACAAAGAAGGCAAAATCAAGAACAATTATAAAATATACTTAAAAGGTAAAAATGAAAATCATTGAAACATAATAGTCCACTCATTAACCTGAGTTATCCTCTCCCAGCAATGCACACAATGTCCACATCAGAAAGGAACCTAGAAGTGAGGCACATGAGAAGAAAAAGCCTGCTCAGGTCTATCCCAGCCCATCCCTGGATATCCCAAGTCACCCTAGGGAATATTCACCTGCTGAGAGAGAGTCTCTTCTGGCCCTTTCCCCTGTCCAGGTGGACTCAGACCACAGAAGAAATGCTAAGCTCATTTAATAGTCAGCCAACACTGACTAACTGTTTCATGCACTGTGCTAAGCACAAATCACACAATGACAAAAAGCAAGTGCTGCTTTCAAGGAGCTCCTCATTTGGTGGAGGAAATAGGTAAACAGCTATGTACAAACAAGCTGTATTATTTAAAAAAAAAAAAAAGTTCCTATTCACAGGATCAAGACCTAGTACTTTATATTCAGGAGGCAATGAATGTTTCTGACAGTCAAAGTGATCCCTAAAGAATGTTACTCATTAAAATAGAGCACTACTTCTTTTCATTTTATACAGAGCACATACAGGTCTGAATAGAAAGGAGAGCACTTCAGAGTCAAGAAGACTCAAGTGAGTTTTGAATAAACCATGAAACTATTTGGGGAAGTACTCAGTTCTTGGGAGTATTGTTTTTTAGGAGAGGAGGAGGATTTCTCTCCTACTTGTCATTATTTCCCCTAAACTGCTAGTCCTTCCTTGCTGCAAACAACTTGGAACCTCTCCCTAGCTGATTCCTTACCTTGAAGATTTAACCTTCTATGACACTCATAGTTCTCTTACAATCCTGCTTGGAGCCAGAGCCTCCCTTATAGCTGGAGAGATCTCCAATCATAGCTTTTCCTGGACAAGCACCTCCTCATGCTTCAGCTTCACATCCCTCCTAGCCATGCAGCCATCCACGGTCTGCCACACGGCACTTTTTAATATTCTTTTCCCACAAAAATGCTTCTCAATGTCCACAGAAGCCAGACAGTTAAAGCTCTCTTTGCCACATAGAACATTTGAAATCATGAATTTCTGATCTAGAAGAAAATCCTTCAGATGAATTCTCATCATTCTATGATTGTTTTACCTCTTTAACTAGATCATAAGCTCCCTGAAGAGGGGATTCTTAATTTGTATTCTCTACAGCACCTGTTACATTATTAGCACCCTTTCATTAGCCAGATATGGTATTCAGCAGAATGCACTGGAAAAGCCATACTGAATTTTTTTAATAGGATTCATCAATTTTCTATTTCTATATGGTATTATTTAAAATTTATTGTTTGAAGAGAAAAAAACAAATAAACTCCCATCAAAACATTTCTGACAACTGGCTATATGCTGATACAATTTAAAGGCACATTCAATTAAATGTACAGCAAGTGCCATGAGGGAGGTCAGCTCAATACCTCTGCCCTATATTCAGTTCACTCCTCCCACTGCTTCATAAACTGTGGTCACTCTTAAAAGGGAAGGAAATTGGGAAAGTATGTGGTCTTGCACTACTTACTGCAAGGAGCAAGAAGAGTCATTAAAGGTTAACAGCAGAAAAGTTTTATGTTAGCAAGGCTTCATAAAAGCAAATTAACTGCACAATACTTGTGAAACCACATATTTCATCTCACCTTTTGAGTTATATTAAAGAGAGGTTCTACTTATAATTTTGTGACTAGATACATACATGCATGTATACATACATACATATATATATATATATATATATATATATATATATATATATATATATATATATATATAGACTTCTCTGAAAATCATGAAGCAGAGCAAATGACTCCACTAAATGAAACACTTCAACTGGTTTTTAATAAGCACCTACTATGTGCCAGGGACTATGGCAGACCCTGGGAATAAAATGAGATACCCCAGCAAAACCTACAGATGAATATGAAATCCACAAACTACATACAAAATCATTGCAGGGCCAGCCACCAACACCTGGAGGATCAAGAAGCCTGTGGAAGCTGAGCCTTCAGGGGTATGGGCAGCAGGGAGGGGGAAGAGAAATCTAAGTGAGAAGCTAAGAGGACAGCAGCCGGGACAGAGTCTTGTGTGCAGAGAAGGGCAAGCAGGTGCAGGCGGCGAAGCGCTGAGGTCCTGGAGAGGAGCAACAGGCAAACATGGAAAGAAAGCCGGAGCCCAGCTGAGAAGGGCTTTCGATGCCGAGTGGAGAACAGTGCATTTGATTCTAGAGGTAGGGAGCAGGCACAATAAATGTCAGTCGGACCTGACTGTTTCAGTAACATCCCTTTGGCTGCTGTGTGGAAGCTAGATACAGAAAGATTACTCAGAAAACTTCTGCAACAGAACGGGCAAGAGGTGACAAGAGCTGAAGCACAGTGGTTGTGGTATGTATGAGAGGCAGGGGACGGACGGATGTGAAAGGTGTTGCAAAAATAAAGTTTCAAAAACATGTTAGTGCCAAATACATCGATCCCATTGGTGGAGCCAAGAATTGGTCTAACCATTCTGGAAAGCAATTTGAAACTGTGTCCAAAAAGTGAATAACTTGTGCCTATCTTTTGACCGAGCTTTAGTACTGAGAAATCAGCCAATAGAATGATGCGCTTTAATTTTTAATTATTTTTGCTAGAGTAACAAATGGTCTAACATCAAACAAAACTCAAATCAAATATAAACTAATCATATAATGTGTTGAAGGCACAGGATTGTGTATGAGTCTGTCGGAGCAAGCAAAGAAACGGAGGCGGGACCAGCATATAAGAAGCCTCCAAACTTTGGGGGGAAACAGGTGAGGCAGCAAAAAGCAGCAGACTTAAGCAGTAGTTCAAGACAATAGCTAAAAAGTTGTGACCAGAAAAATCTATAATTACCGATTAAGTAATTAAATGCCAAACTACTGACTTCTTTTGGATAAATTATATTTTCTGTGATTACAAAAGCCACAAGCATCTGCCAAGAAACAAGATGTTTCACAGAAAAGTTGTATCTTTCACACAAACATGACCATGTGACTACTCAGTTGTAGTGACCTCACCCTGCAAGGCAAAGGACACATAAAATCCCAGTGTATACCTCAAGGATACTCAGACTACCCAGATGCTTATACAGCATGAAACATTCTATCTTCCATGGGTTCCTTTATCTCTTTAACAGCTGTCATCTTAATGATCTTTATTATCTGAGAGGTCTTCGCATCCCAAGGAGAAGTCTCTTCTGTAGAACTTACCACTACTAATGTCAAATGACTCTATGGTTGCCCTCCCCCTTATCACACATTTGAGCAAGGCCTGGCGATCAAGGTGGGGGCAAGGAGGCTGGATTAAGGGAATCCAATGAAAGTCCACAGTCATTCAGTAAACCCAGACTGGGCCCCAGGCAGGGCCGGGGAAATACCCCATGAAGTGAGTCCTCTCTCCAGCAGGCTCGTCCCCACTACCCTCCTGCTGTCCGTGTTCATTTGTCTCGTCTTATGACCTTATTTCAGGCACAGGAACAAGGGGACACTTTGCAGGAGGCCTAGTCTGCACGTCCACAAAGCAGGCACTAAGCCCTCCCCGGCGCCAAGCCTGGCCAAGTGTTCTCCAACTGCCGGGCTTGAACTGAACAGCTCTGGGCTTTCCACTTGCAGGTAGAAGGGGACCTTTGGTTTACCTAATCTAACCCCTGGTTTTACAGAGGGAAACTGAGGCCCTGGGGCCTGACCTGTCCTGTCCAAGGTCAGGAGCCAGGCAGAGTGAAGGCTCCAACCCAGGTTGTTTCAGAGATATCTGACTTATACTAGTCATAGAGAAAATGATTCCTATCCTTTATCAAAAAAAAAAAAAAAAAGTTAAAAGAAAATCCCTGAATGAAACAGCAAGAAACCACACACTAAAATACCTCCGCCTCCTGTTGCTGCACAAGGACTGATTCCCAAGGAGCTCTGGCTTCTGGCAAGAGGGGCTGCAAGTGGGCTTGCCCCAAACCCCCACCCCCGCATGGCGGTTCTCACACAGGATGTTTACTAAGCATGGTGAGCCATTTGTCAAGGCTCCTCAAGAGGTGAAGTGTCTCAGGAAAACCCAGAAACCCCCAACCACAGGCACTGTGCTTCCTACAACAACCCCAGGGGAACAAAATTAGCATCATCAGAGTCAGAGAGTCCCAACTGAATCCCCCTCACCCACACTTCCTACTGCTGTCACCATGGACAAGGCACCCAGCTAACATCTCTTCTTCCAAAATTACCAGTAAGGACTAGAGAGTCTCTAAGGCACCTGCTGATTCATCTGGGTCCCCTTATGGGACAGCATGCAGGGCAGGTAGGTGGGCCAGTGCATAGAGCACCTGGCCTGGGGTCAGGAGGACTCATCTGCCTGAAATCAAATCCAGTCTCAGACACTTCCTCCCTGTGTGACTCTGGGCAAGCCCTAAAGCCGGTCTGCCTCAGTGTCCTCCTCTGTCAAATGAGCTGGAAATGGCGACCGCTCCAGAGTCTCTGCCAGGAAAACCCCAATGGGATCATAAAGAGTTGAATGTGACTGAAACAACTCAACAATAAAGGGGATTATAAATAAGTTCATAAAAGGAAAGCTCTTTTATATCAAATGTTTATACATACACATATGGAACTTCAATTTAAACAAGGCAGTGCAGGATTGCAAAGTCCTTTTGAAAACGGAGTCTACCTTGTGACAGGCTGGGCAATGGCTAATCAAACTGAATTCACTTTGAACCTGGAGTCTGAATCAAAAGTTAGGAAGAATGATTTTCACTGAAACTTTTCACTAAAACTTCACTACCAAGGCAACGCTAAAAATTACATTATGATTCACTCTTAAATCCCAAGTCTCATGTTCTCAGCTTTTTGTTGCTGCTTATTGGGCTCTCACTTTGTCTTCATTTTAAAAACATTTTTAAAATAACTTAATTGTTTAATTCCTTTATGGCCTTACTTTGTAATCAGTTTGAGGCTAATTTCTTACAGTGTGTTTGTGTGCATGTGTAGAGACAGAGCAAGAGAAAGAACTGATGAATTTAAGATCCTTTGCCTTCCAAGCTCAAAGTCCCTCTCCTCAATCTCAAAAGATCATTTCTAGTAGTACACATTTGACTCAGAACTTCAGAGCTGGAAGTGGTCTTAGACACTGCCCAACGCCTTCAATTTCCAGATGAGGAAACTCACGGCCACAGTCGAAGTTACTGTCCCTCTAGAAAAAACACGGGTGAAAAAGTTTCTTCTCCTAGACACCAAAACTAAGGGCCAGTCCTTACTTTATATACACAGTTCTGCGATACACACATGCTTGGAGAGGAGGAGTCATAAAAGCAAGCCCGAAAGTAATCAAAGAAAATTTGAAACAGGATACCAAGACCTCGTGATGAGAAGCTTCTATTTTCACTTTTCATAAACAATTCCACAGGAAATTAAATTTTCGTTACAGTGGCAATTTTGTTAATTACTGACTTCTGGGCAAAGGTCCTCTGAAGCCGATGGACTGTTCCTAAATTTACCCGGGGAGTTTGGTAAGCACTCGGACTCTGAATCTCTTCTTTGGAGAAAAGTTCCAAGCATCTAGAAGAGCAGCAGAGAACGTCTGCTGGACCCGCAGGCCACAATCAAAACCCGAGCCAAACGATAAGGAAGAATAAAAAGCCAAACTTCGACAGTGACCTCGAGGGTGGGCCGAGGAAAGAACCCCTGGCTCCAGCGGTCCCGCTGACAGGTGCTGCTCCGCGGCCCGGGCGCAGATGACTGAGTAAGGGACACCCCAGGAGAAAGAAGAAATGGAAAAGATGAGGAGGCTGGACAAGAATGAAGGTCACGGCAAGGGACAAGAAATGGAGAAGGGGGTGAAGCAGAAGGGCTGAGCAAGCAAACTCGGCAGCGATATTAAGGGGGAAATAAGGCGAGGGAAGGGCAGGATAAAGTTCGGGCAGAGGCCGCGCAATCCCTGGGACACCCTGGAGGCCGCGCGTCCCACCGCCTCATTTTACAGATGGGGAAACTGAGGCAGAACCCGCGAGCCCAACATCCCGTCCACTCCTCCCCCTCGGGTGGGTTACAGAGGAGCAGAAAAGGCACAGGGCGCCCAAAGGTGGGCAAGGAGGCCCGGGCGAGGCTTCCAGAGAAGGGCGCGGGGCGCGCAGACACGGGAGGCTGCGCCCAGGGCTCTCAGGCGGGCAAGGATTTAGTGGTGGGAATGATCTGGGGAGGGCCACGAGGGTCTGTGCGGAGAAGGAGCTCGGCCTCCGAAAACTGAGGGACGCAAAGGGAAAGCGGCAGAGAAAGGCAGAGGCGGGAGAGTGGGAAAAGGAACTGGAGGGGAAGAAGGGGCTGGAGGGGGCAGTCACGGAGGGGGAAGGAAGAGGAGGGAAAGGGGAAAGATGAAGGCGGACTCAGTTTTCGGAGAGTGCGCGCTGGGGAGGGTCCGGGGGCGCCCGCCGGGGAGGATCCTCCATTGGGGAGGGTCCGGGGGCGCCGCCGGGGGTTCCCGCGCCTACCTTGAGCACGGTGACGCCGCCTCCGCTGTGCACCTGGAAGAGCGCGGCGGGGGGCTCTTCGGCGCTGGCGGTCGAGGCGGCCCCGGCTGCTCCGGCCGCGGCCGCGGGCGGCTCGTCCGGGCCCTGGTAGCTGAAGCAGGCGTCGGCGATGTCCAGGTGGCCGAGCGGCAGCGCGTCCTGCGGGCTCTTGAAGTAGTAGAGGTAGCAGCGGCGCGGGTCGAATACGAACCAGCGGCTGCGGTAGCCTCGCAGGGGGCCCTTGCCAGACAGCTTCTGCAGGTAGCCGCAGAGCCGCGCCGGCTCCCGGGCGGCCTCGGGGCCCCCGCCCTCCTCGGCCGCCACAGCCCCGGCCTCAGCCCCGGGCATCCCCGGGCGCCCGCAGCGCCAACGGCCCGCCCGCCGCGGCCGATCCCGGAGCCGAGCCGCCCCGCCTCCGCCCTCGTCCCCGCCCCACTCCCGACTGACAGGACGGCCGCCCGCCGCGCGAGGCAGCCTGGGACACGTAGTCCTCTCCCGAGCGGGGAGCAAGGCAGTCTGGGAAGTGTAGTCGCTCCCGCGCCCGCGGCCTTCCCTACGGCTCCGCAAAGCAGCCTGGGATTGATATCCTGTCTTTCCTACCTTCCTTCCCCCTCTCCCTCCTCCCTTCCAGATTCTCTTAGTCCTAAAACCGGCCGGCGCCAACGCGCGGCCTCCTGGGACTTGTAGTCTCTCCTCCCTTCAATCCCTCGCTTTCCCTCAGAGAGCAGACGCGAGGCTTCTCCGCACCCCATAAAGCGTTTTGCAAAGCCCCAGTAGTTGTTCACTTGGCACCTTGAAGCGCTTTGCAAACCTTACAGGACTGTAGAAATAAAGTTCCCCCTCTCCCTGAAAAAGGCGCCTGGTGGTTAGAGAGCTGACTCCCAGAGTGACGGGTTCGAGTTCTGCGCTGACAGGCCGCGTGCTCCTAAGCAAGGCCCTGACCTCCCTGGATCTCCAGGGAGCCGCGGAACCGTAAATGGCAGCTGCCCGCCTGAGTCCGCAGGGAGAGTGCTCCCTACGGTGACCCCTGACCTCCGAGCCTCAGCTCCTCCCCCCAAGAAACGAGAGGACTGGAGCAGTGAGAGGCAGGAACTGGCTGTCTTGTCTGGCATATAGTCGACGCCTAATAAATGCTTGCTGATTGACTAAATGAGATCGGAGATCATCTCTAAGGTTCCTTCCTAATGAAATAGACAGTGCCTGGCATATAGTCGGCGCCTAATAAATGCTTGTTGACTGTCTGATTGGACTGGATCATCTCTAAGGTTCCTTTCTCCTGAAATGGACAGTGCCTGGCACACAGCAGGTACTTAATAAATGTCCGTTAATTGATTGCTGTGTTTCTTCAGATCTATGGTAAACCTCTGCCCAGGGCAGGCTCCAGATCTAGTCAGCAGAAATCTGACCAAAACCAAAAATTCAAACCCCAAACCGCCCAGAATTAGAGTCCAGCCTCTTCATTTTCCCCTTGGCCAAGGGAGCTCTAGAGAGGGAGAGTGACCAGCCGGAGGCTTTATTTGGGGCGCCGCTTCTGGGGGTGCCTTTCCAGGGCACCGCCCTGGCTCTCATTTTGACAGAACGCATTTTTTTATGACAAACTGGGGGGGGGGGTAGCACAGGAAAGGAAGGGCCTCCATGGGGGGGCAGAACGGAGCATGGGGGGCTTCGGGTCAGCCGCAGGCCAGGGCTCCCCCTCCAGCCGGGGGAACTGGCTAACGAGGCTGCTGGTTAAAGGTCCCCGCTTGCCCGCTGTTCCCCACGGTTGACGCCTCTCTCTGGCCCTCCCCGGCCCGCCTGGGGGTCTGCCGCCCGACGTGGCCGCCCCGACTCCCCAGCCTCCCTCCGAGCGGCCGCCTCCCGGGCCTGACCTCCCGGTTTCTAATCCCAGACTCGGGCCGCCCCTATGGTGAGACCCTTCTCTGGACAACTTGAGCCGCCGCTCTTAGCTTAGCCCGCTCTTCAGGATGATTCTGCGGCGGAAATCGGACAACCGCAGCAGTTAGAAAAGGGACAAACAGCGCACAATAAAATGAAGTTGGGGCCTGCACCGCAGCCTCTCCGTGTCTGGGACAGACGGGCCCAGGGACGATGGGGAGGGGGCCAGCTGGACGGGGAAGAGTGGGAACCGCCTTCTGAAAGCGCCAGGCTCCTCGGCGTTCGCGGCTCCCCCCCTTCTTCCCAGTCTCCTGCAGGGGCTCCTCTTCCGATCACTGGCCATAGGGACCCCCCCTCTTCCAGACTTCCCTGGCGCTGCCAAGGACACCGCCTCTTCCCGGTCCCCAGGCCCCTCCACCTGAACACCGAGCAGTTCCTGATTCCTCACCTTTCTCACCTGCTCGTATCCAATCCGCCACAAAGCCCATCGTCCGCAGAAAGCTCAGCCCGGAGCGTCCGCCAACCACTCCGTTTTAAAACAGATTTCCTGTTGGTCCTGGACGCAGGCTTGCTCGGGGTGGTTTAGTAAGTCCTCCCCGATTTGCCTTATTGTCTGACGGATTCCAGTGGCTACTTCTCGGAGCTGGAAGGGTCTCCACCTCCATCCCGGCTCGGCCTTTATCAGAATGCGCGCTGCAGGATGCGGTGAGGGGCCGCTAGCCTCTGGTGCAGGAGCCCTCCAGGGGCGCTTTGGGGCTCCCTTAATCTTAGGCCATCGGTTCTCACACAGTCCTGACTCTTGTCACTTCTGCTCATCGCCTGCTCCCCATGCTGCTCGCCCTCCCATCTGCCCCGTGCTCCCCGAGCACTCTCCTCCAGGGACCAGAGATGGGAAGGAAGCGGCTCAGCCCATGCCCCACCAAGGAAGAATCTGACCCCAGCCCGCCTCAGTGCTGCTTACTATGCTGGCCGAGGGGGCGCTGGAGCAGCACGAGCCCCAAACACCCCACGCCCCCCACATCGCCAAGAGGAGATGCCGTTCCTGCCCAGGCTGGTCCCCACATGGCGCCTCCCGGCCTCATCCAGGCCTGATGCCCCCAAAGACTGGGCTCCCCGGGCTCTCACCACCAAGAGCCCATGTGGGAAGGGCCATCAGACTCCAATACAAACAGAGCTCTGAAGAGCGGCTTGTGACTTGGAAAACTTCGTGTTAACACTAGCCACACTATATTACATTTTTATGTATTTTTAGGAGGCATTTTCCAAATTCTGTGTTTGAAAGTTTTACAAGGACTTGAAGTCAATCCATCAGCCAATCAACAAGCAGGTTTGGAGTCAGGAAGATTGATCTTGAGTTCAAATTCAGCTTCAGATACTTGTGACCTGGTGACCCTGGGCAAGTCCAACTCATCATGACCCCTTTGGGGGTTTTCTTGACCAAATTACTGGAATGATCGGCCATTTCATTCTCCAGCTCATTTTATAGATGTAGAAACTGAGGTGAACAGGTTAAGTGGCAGACCCAGGATGAGCAGCTGGTAAGTGTCTGGAGCCGTATTTGAACTCCAGAAGATGAGACTTCCTATTCCAAGACCAGGGTTCTATCCCCTGGACCACCTGGATGTCCTTCCCACATTCCCTCCTTCTATCCCATCCCATCGTTGCCTTTGAACAGTTCCAAAGAGCTGAGCAGAATGCTGGCTGAATGTTATCTCTATTCCCTTTGACACTTCCCTCTCGCTTATTTCTCATGTCCATCGCTGGATCCTAATAATGTTCCTCCATAATATCTTTCCTCCCCTTGCTCTCCCTTTTATACTCTTTGGACTTAACCGTACAGTGTAGGAAGTAGAAAGTGCCTTAAATTTGAAGCCAGATAAGGGTCTGCTAACTTCCTGGTTGGATGACTTGGATCCAGCCCCCTCAGTTTCCTCCAGGACGTCCAGCATCCCAACCATCCCTGACCTGCTATGATGGTTTCCAAGCTGGAGACGTGCTCAAGCACTGCCTTCTATCACCTCTGCAGGGACGTGGGGTTCCTCCCCGGTGCTGTGGTCCCTCTTGCCTCCAAGCCCTGCGACACCCTTCAGCAGTATATTGACCCCAAGGGAGGCTGGGAATTGCCCCTACTCTATCCTTTTATGGGGAAAGACCAATTATAAGGAAATTAGAATAGAGGAAGTAGCCAAAGTTTACTTAAAAGAGGAAACTGGGGTAAGCACATGTATCATAATTCAGCCCTGTGATGGGCAGCCCTCTTGGGCTTGCCTCTCACAGATGCGAAGAATGGCTCATGTAAAGCTGAAAGATGGGTTTTTCCTAGATGCCCTTCAGGCTGAGAAGGAATGGGGGAGGGGCCGCTCCCCTTGGGCTAAACTACCTCCTCTAAGCAGCCCCCTCCACAGGTGAGTTACTCCATGTGGCACCTACTGCCTTCTCAGAAAGGGGGGGCTTTTATCACGACACTGAGGTGAGTGATACTAAAAACACTGTTCCTTCTTATTTCATAATAAAATATCAGCTCCTCAGCCTCCCCCAGCCACAACTAGCTTCTAACTGGTCTTTCCAGGCTTGTTTAATGCGTCCGATACCACTCAGCCTCACACATGCCCAGATATGTCTAGGGTAGGGTAAGTGGGGATTTGTCCTAGGGTGCTAAAATTTAAGGGGATAAAAATGTAGCAGTGTACTTCAGCAATGGCAGATGAATGAATGAATGAAATAAGCACTTACTATGTACTAGGCATTGTCCCAAGTGCTGGGAATACAAATACAAAAGAAAGATATTCCCTGGTCTCAAGAAACTTATTCCCTACTAATGAAAAAAAAACTCAGAGGAAGGTGGTCTAGGTGTACCTGATCTAAAGCTATATTATATAGCAGCAGTCACCAAAACCATTTGGTATTGGCTAAGAAATAGAACGGTAGATCAGTGGAACAGATTAGATACAAAGGACAAAAAAGGGTACATCTATAGCAATCTAGTCTTTGACAAACCCAAAGATTCCAACATTAGGGATAAAAATTCATTATTCGGAAAAAACTGTTGGGAAAACTGGAAATTAGTATGGCAGAAATTAGATATGGATCCACACTTAACACCCTATACCAAGATAAGATCAAAATGGGTCCATGATTTAGGCATAAAGAGGGAGATAATAAATAGATTAGAGGAACAGAGGATAGTCTACCTCTCAGACCTGTGGAGGAGGAAGGAATTTATGACCAGAGGAGAACTAGAGATCATTATTGATCACAAAATAGAAGATTTTGATTACATCAAACTAAAAAGTTTCTGTACAAATAATACTAATGCAAACAAGATTAGAAGGGAAGTAACAAATTGGGAAAATATTTTTAAAAACAAAGGTTCTGACAAAGGTCTCATTTCCAAAATATATAGAGAACTGACCCTAATTTATAAGAAACCGAACCATTCTCTAATTGATAAATGGTCAAAGGATATGAACAGACAGTTCTCAGAGGAAGAAATTGAAACTATATCCACTCACATGAAAGAGTGTTCCAAATCACTACTGATCAGAGAAATGCAAATTAAGACAACTCTGAGATACCACTACACACCTGTCAGATTGGCTAAGATGACAGGAACAAATAATGATGAATGTTGGAGGGGATGTGGGGAAACTGGGACACTGATACATTGTTGGTGGAGTTGTGAAAGAATCCAGCCATTCTGGAGAGCAATCTGGAATTATGCCCAAAAAGTTATGAAACTGTGCATACCCTTTGACCCAGCAGCGCTACTACTGGGATTATATCCCAAAGAAATACTAAAGAGCGGAAAGAGACATATATGTGCCAAAATGTTTGTGGCAGCTCTTTTAGTTGTGGCTAGAAACTGGAAGATGAATGGATGTCCATCAGTTGGAGAATGGTTGGGTAAATTGTGGTATATGAAGGTTATGGAATATTATTGCTCTGTAAGACATGACCAGCAGGAGGAATACAGAGAGGGTTGGAGAGACTTAAATCAACTGATGCTGAGTGAAATGAGCAGAACCAGAAGATCACTGTACACTTCAACAACAATACTGTATGAGGATGTATTCTGATGGAAGTGGAAATCTTCAACATAAAGAAGATCCAACTCACTTCCAGTTGATCAATGATGGACAGAGGTAGCTACACCCAGAGAAGGAACACTGGGAAGTGAATGTAAATTGTTAGCACTAATATCTGTCTGCCCAGGTTGCATGTACCTTCGGATTCTAATGTTTATTGTGCAACAAGAAAATGATACTCACACACATGTATTGTACCTAGACTATATTGTAACACATGTAAAATGTATGGTATTGCCTGTTGTCGGGGGGAGGGAATAGAGGGAGGGGGGGATAATTTGGAAAAATGAATACAAGGGATAATATTATATATATATAATAAAAAATTAAAAAAAAAAAAGAAACTTATTCCCTAATAAAACAAGGCAACACAGGAAAGGGAAGGAGGAGGTGGAGGGATGGGTGGACCCTTAGATCATCAACTGATCTATCTTTTCAGAAACAGAGCAAGTTGGGCAGGTGGGGAGTCAGGAGGGAGATGAAGTTATCATAGCAATTATCTCCCCTCCTTGTTTTATTTTGACATTAAGAATTACACCAATCCAAGAAAAAAAGAATTCCGAAGAGGCATCCCAGTCCGGAGGACAGAGAGCAGACCTGGGATCCAGGAACATCTGTGTTTGGGAACTGCCTCTATGCCATCTGTGTGATTCAGGGCCTCCCAGAGCTCCCTGCAATGGCCAGGACGCCAGGCTGCAGAGAAGGGTGCTGGCTCGCATGGGGAGAGCCAGTCCCATCACTAAGGAGCTCCTTGTACTGGCCCTGAATTTATCCCTATGAGGGACAAAGGGATTGGGTGCTGCTGACTTCCAGTGAGGGTCATGCTGCTTATCCGGGGTGTTCAGCTTGCTGGTTATAGGTCTGCCCCCCCACTTTCAGTCACCTCGAACTTCCCCGTGCCCATCCTTGTCACTATGCCCATTGACCCTCTTGCAATACTGCCCCTGCCAGTCTCTCTGAAAACATGACCAATCTTCCTCCTCCTCTTCCATCTCAAGTCAACAACTTTCCTCTCCATCAGCCACCTTCTCTCAAACACCTGTGATGTACCAAAGATTAAAAACAATGAAGCTCTTGCCCTCAGGGAGTTTACATTCAATCTGAGTAAATCACTCAGAGATGAAGAAGTAGATTCAAAATAAATATAAATGTACAAGGAAAAGCTCTTGTGGCAGGAGAGTCTAGATCTCCTATAGAAAGAAACAGCTGAGCTGGGCTTTGAAGGGAGCCATGGCAATAAGGAGAGAATACACCAGACAGAGGGCACAGCCTAGGCAAAGGTGTGGAGAGGGGAGATTGTATTCTCTACGAGGAGCAGCAAAAAAGGCCAGTTGGGCTAGATTGACTAATACCACATCAGGAAAGAATGACTTCTTCTTCAGTCCTGTCTGACTTTATTTGACCTCATAGGTATTGTCCTTTGGGGGTTTTTGGAAAAAAATGATGGAATGGTTTCCGTTTCCTTCTCCAATGTGTGCCCATTTTATAGAGGAAGCTCTGTGCCTCTGACTACTCCACTCTTTAGACCTCACTCTCTCTGGATCATTATCTCCAAGGTCTGAAACTTAGAAATCCCGGTCTTCTGTCAAATAAGGTGATCATTACAAAGCACTTTGCACAGGTCCTAGGACCTAGTGAGTGCTATGTTAATCCTCCCGTTTTTCCCACTCTCACTCACTCTAAACCTATCCCTCCCCTGCTTTCCAGCTCCAAAGCCCCTCGCCACGACCTTTGGTTCCCAGTCTGGGTCTTCTGGCTCATTTCCTCCCTTGTGGCTCCATCACAAGCCTTGCCGCCATGTTGCCTCATAGCTACAAGAAATCCTAGCTGCAAAAAGTCACAGATCTAGAGATGAACCATCTAAGCCAATCCCTTCACTTACTACTGCACCACCGGCTACTCCCTTGGCGCTCACTAGTCCCAATATGCAAATTCTCATTTTGGGGTAACCCTATAATGCCCCAGTCCCTCTGTGCCAGGCCCTAAGGCTCTCCATCCATAGTGCGTTGTCCCTGCTGCTCAGGAAGCCTTCTAGTCTGTCTTTATTCCCCTCAATTATCATTCCCAGTCCCTTCCTCCTCCTCTTCCTCCTCCAAGGAAGCTTGGACTCTGCCCCTGGAAGTGCCCTGGGCTTTGGCAGAGCAGCTTTTTGGCTCAGTCTCCCGGAGATCCCACTTCCACTATCTTTTCCTGGCCGTCTCCATGCTCTGGCCTCACAGGCACGCCCTCCCCTCCCAGCCGCCCTTTCCTCATCAGAACCTAGGTCCTTGCTGGTTTGTATTCCCAGAACTTGGCACAGTGCCTGAAATCTTGCCCAAACCCCTCAAAATCCGTAATCTTGTAAGAGATGGCCTCACTCCATGATTGAGAATTCTAGCTATCCCACATCAGTCTTCCTTGATTTCATCTCCCTCTTCCCCATCCCTCGGGTCACCAAAAAGGAGATGTCTTCAGCCCTCAGGAAGTCCTTTCAAGCCCTGAATCCTGCTCCATCCTGCCTCATCTCAGCCTTGCTCCAACCAGCCGTCCCCTTCTGATTATAAAGCATGACTTAGTATTGGAGAAATTCCTTTAAATTCCTTTAAATCAGGACGTATGGATCCTCATCCCAACGCCAACATTTACTGTCTTTATGGCTCTGGGCAAGCTACCCCCCTACTTCCTCATCTGTAAATTGGGGGTGCCAACAGCATCGAATCCAGGACCCTAATTTTATATTTTATAGACCAAGAAATTGAAGCTTAGAGAGACTAAACCATAGTCTTACACAGCTAAGTTAGAATAAGGGTCTTCTCGACTCGAGACCCCAACTTAAAAACATTTTGCAAACCTTAAAGTAATAAATAATTGCTTGTCTTTCTTATCATCATTTTATCTCCATCTCCTCTGACTTCTAACCATTGTCTACAAAGATACTCATTTCCCCAGTTAAAAAAATGAAGTCTTACCTCAATTTTTTTAGACTTCAGTCCTTGAAGCAAAATCAGCCCTGGTTCCATCTCTCCCTCCCCCTCAATGAATGCTAAATGTCTTGACCAAGTTATTGACACCCAGAAACCGCCTCCACTTCCCCTCTCTCCTCCCTTTCTGTGTCTCTGGGCTCCCGACCTCACCACTTACTGAAACTGTGGCCAAGGTTCACCAGTGAGTGGCTAAAGATTCTTTTTTTGGCTCTCCTCCTCCTCTTCCTCTTCCTCCTTCCCTTCCTCCTTCTGTTCTTTTTTTCCTCCTCCTCCTCTTCCACTTCCTCCTCTTCATCTTCCTCCTCCTCCTCCTCCTTCCTCTTTGGCTCTAAAGTTTTGGCCATGATCATAAGCTCTTCCATTCTGTTTTTCCTCCCTCTGTTTCAAAGACATCATTCTCTCTCTGTTCTCTCTTTTCTCTAATGGCTTTGGGTTCCTCAAGAAACATCCCATCTGTCAGAGGTGTTGACCTTCTGTGTGCTGTGGGTCCCCTGGAAGTCTCCCAGCCCGGCACACTAATTGTGCTACCTTTGACAAGTTACTCATCTGCTCCTTCTCTGTAACATGAGAGTAGGCGTCTGTGATCCAGAAAATCTCTTGTAACTTTAAATTCTATAATTTCAAAATCATAAAACTTTAGTGATGGAGGGAGCCTTAGAAATCCTCTCATTTTACAGAAGAAGGTACCAAGGGATAGATAAATTAATTGGTTTAGCCAAGGTGACAGAGGTGGTGAGAAGGAGAGTTCAGATTCAAACCCAGGGCTTTGAAGTCCAAATATGGTGCTCTTTCTACTCAATCCCATAATGTTGCCTCAGTTCAATTGAGACCTGGGAAATATTTAGCTTAAAAAGGCCAAAGTCTCCCACTGCATCTAGGGCCCTTTCTAGCTGGCCACTGGACTCCTATGGCTCCAGAGGAGACTTTGGTGATCGGACACAGTCCTCCCTCACCTCAATCCAATTCACTTGCATATCATGACATCATCTTCCTGATATCATGGTAGTCATCAGGAACAAGGGCAAACATCAACAATGTTCCATGAGGAAAAGGCTATTTTCCCACTTATAGGTGAGCACACTGAAGGCTGATTCCTTTCCTCTCTACCCACGCTACTGCCTCTCATACTTTACAAAATTACAAAATCCCATTATTTTTGAACTGGAAGGGGTCTCAGAAGCCCACTAGTCTAATGTATACCCAAGAAATGGTCCTCCAGCCTTTGCAGGAAGACCCTCCAATGAGAGACAGCCTACTTCTCTCTAGCCCATTCTACTTTAGGATGATTCGTTGTTGTCAAAAACATCTTTCCGGGACCTGTATGTGCCAAAATGTTTGTGACAACCCTTTTTGTAGTGGCTAGAAACTGGAAAATGAGTGGATGTCCATCAATTGGAGAATGGTTGGGTAAATTATGGTATATGAAGGTTATGGAATATTATTGTTCTGTAAGAAATGACCAGTAGGAGGAATACAGAGAGGGTTGGAGAGACTTAAATCAACTGTTGCTGAGTGAAATGAATAGAACCAAGAGATCATTATACACTTCAACAATGATACTGTATGAGGACGTATTCTGATGGAAGTGGATATCTTCGACACAGAGAAGAACTAATCCAATTCCAATTGATCAATGATGGACAGAATCAGCTACATCCAGAAAAGGAACACTGGGAAATGAGTGTAAACTGTGAGCATTGTTTTTTTGTTTTGTTTTGTTTTGTTTTTCTTCCCAGATTATTTTTACCTTGCAAATACAATCCTTCCTTTGCAAGAACAACAACAAAATTCAGTTCTGCACATATATATTGTACCTAGGATATACTATAAGATATTTAATATGTATGGGAATGCCTGCCATCTAGGGGAGTGGGTGGAGGGAAGGAGGGGAAAAACTCGGAACAGAAGGGAGTACAAGGGTAATGTTGTAAAAAAAAAATTTACCTATGCATATGTACTGTCAAAGAAAATGTTACAATTATAAAAATTAATAAAAAACAAAATAAAATAAAAAAAGAAAATGAATGAAAATTTAAAAAAAACATCTTTCCTATATCAAGCCCCAGTTTGTCTTGATACCTTTCACTGTTGTCTGTAATTCTGTCTTCTGGAGTGATACAAAATCAATTGGATCATTTATTCACAAGACAGCCCTTCAAAGATTTGAAAATCACTATCTCATATCCCCTCTAAAAAGGGAAAGATCTTCAATGACTTTATGTACATTGCTTAGCATTTTTGTGCCTCAGTTTCCTGATCTGTAAAATGGAGATAACAGTAATATTTGTCTTATTATTGAGGATCAGATGAGATAATTTAGGAAAAGCGTCACATAAGTGTTGGCTGTAATTATTATTATCATCTATAAAATGGAGTTGAACCTGATGCTAAAGTCCCATCTTATCCTTAATCAATGATGCTATGATCCCAGCTCCATCCCTCTAGTTAGTCTCTTAAATTGTGAGATCCTTGAGGGAAGGAATTGTCTTTGGCTTCCTTTTCTATTTCCAGGGCTTAGTGCAGTGCCTTGCACACAGTAGGAGATTTATAAATGTTTATGATAGAATGATTTTATAGCTGTCTCAGTGGCTTAACTCTTAGCTGACTTGAAGGGCGATGATGGCACCTTTATGTGTTCCCTCAACTTCCAAGACCATAGAGATTGCCATAAAAGAATATTTAGCACACCAGAGGCCTCAAAATAAGAATGACTTAATAATGATAGAATTCAGGACTCCTTGATGACCTATGAACACTATTTTTCTTAGATGGGAACAGCTCAAAAGAGCTACAGTCTCAGAGTAAGTAATATTTCTGATCTTCCAGGGAGATTAAATGCCTCTGAATTGCTTGAGCACCCCAGAATCACCTGCCCTGAAAAACTGCACCTCACCTCACTCAAGTTTCTTCTTCTCCTTTAGCTCATAAATTTAAAGCTAAATGAACCTTAGAGGACATTTAGCCCATTTTATAGATGAAGAAACCAAGGGTCAGGGTGATTAAATGCCTTTCCCCACAGGAAATTCATCATCAGAGGTGGAATTTGAACTCAGCTCTCTCTGACTCCTAAGTGCCTCTCCACAGGCCTCTCTCTGGATGTAGGGTTAGTGCAGTGCTCAATGCACTGTATCATAATGGCTCTTAGAGGCTGGTCCCAACAACAGAGACAGGAGGAAGATCCTGACCCAACATTCTGCCTCCTGAGTCCTCTTCCTTTTCATCCAGGACCATCTCCACTCATCTTGATCTGTCTCTGGCCACTGGACCTCGATGGCTCTGGAGGGGAAAGTGAGGCAGGTGACTTTGCACAGCCCTCCCTTCTCTTAAATCCAATTCAGTCACATGGCATGGTATCATTTTCCTGAAGTCATGGGCTTTCTTCGAGAACAAAAGACAAACAACAATCTTTTCATCCACACACTGGAGACAAACACACAGACACATTCATCCCCAGGAAGCTTTATAAAATACTCAGACAACGTACCTAGACCTTTCACAAGCTGGAGAGGTTTATTTGTCTTTGACTGTCTCTGAAAGCAACGGACAACAAGGTTACAGCTGATATAATTACCTAGAAGAAGCATTTCTCATTCTCCCTCCACTTCCCGGATAAACTGCCCCCACCTCCACATATGGAGATAATGAATGTTTGAATGAGGTGTACCTGACGCTAGATCTGAAGCCTTCCCTAGCTATTGTGCTAATGTTACAATAATGGTTTTCCCCAGATTTTCCTCTTCTCTCCCTTTCTCTCTTCTCCCTCTGAGGAGATGGGAAGCTGAGGGATAATAACAAAAGAGAAGAAAATGAAATGGAGACCTGAAGGAATCACAGAAAAAGAGGATAGCTTAGAAAGTTTTGTTTTGAACTTATTATATACTTTAAAATAGAGTTTCATCGATTCAAATGTAGTCTCCATTTTCTGTTCTACAAGGTATATTTGATTTAGTGTTTGTTAAGTTCAGAATGTTGTGGGGTTTTTCTTTTAATGTAAAGTATCTTCTCTGTGTGGATCCCTCCCAGTTCTACATTCTGTAATTATGTGAAATCCCACTAAACAGGTGGCCAGTTCTCAACTGCAGTTATGTGTACATGTAATAATGGCTCTGATGGGTATATTTCAGAATCTCAGAATGTAGGAATTAGGAAGAGAGGCAGCTAAGTGCAGTGAAAAGCCAGATTTAAAGTTAGGGGTCTCAGTCCAAATTCAGGCAGGGCCTGTGTTTCTTTATGAGGGGGAAGGACTGAATGGCTATTTTAGTAATTTTTTAGCCCAATCTCCTCATTTTTTATTGGTGCTCCTCCTCCTGAAGTTTGTTGCTATTTTCATAAAAGAGCCTTGAAGACCCCAAATATCTCCAACCTCAAAGAAATGACTCCATCATTAATGGCTTTGTGATGGATATCTTTCTGGGCAACTGGAATAAGAGAAGGGACTGCAACAGATTAAACTAGGGAAGGGAAATAACTGATTTACAATCAGTCACACACAATATAATTCAGTCTAGAGTTGGGAAGAACTTTCAAGGCCATCTAGTCCAATCCACTTCATTTTACAGATGAGAAATGAAAGTCTCACATGATAAAGACATTATTTCTGACCAGGGCTAACTTCTCTACTTGTTGCAGTGATCCCATCCCATCCCATCTGCTCAAATTGCCCCCCTTTTCATCCCACATTTATCATTTCTTTTCTATATATCTCTCTCTGCTACTGGCTCCTTCCATTCTGTCTACAGACATGCCCATGTCTCTCTTATTCTGAAAAAAAAAACCTTTCCTTAGTCCTTCTATTACTGATAAGTATCATCCTATTTTCCTTCTGCCCTCTACAGCTAAACGCAAAATGGCCATCTATAATCAGCATCCTCACTTCCTCTGCTTACCCTCTTCTGACAATGTGCTCCCAACTTTATTATTCTACAAAAAGGCTCCTCCAAAGGTACTAGTGATCATTTGAGTGGCCAAGCCCAATGGCCTTTTCTCTTCCTCATTCTCCTTGACTTCTCTGTGGCCTCTAACACAGCCGATTATTCTCTCATCTTTGATATTTCCTTCCTTCTCGGTTTCAAGGCACCTCCTACCCATCTGACCACTCCTTCTCTGAATTCTTCCCTGGATCCTCCTTCAGACTGTGCTCTTTAATAGTAGGTGTTCCTCCGGGTTCTGTCCTGGGCCCTCTTCTCTTCTCCTTCTCTCCTACTTGACTTAGTATTCTTATCAGATTCCAAGGAATTTTATTCTCCTATTTATGCTAATGATTCTCAGATCTACCTTTCTTGCCCAATTCTTTTTGCTGACCTCCAACCTTGCTTCTCCAACTGCCCTTCAGATGTCTTCAGCCGGATGTTCAGTAGACACCTTAAATGCAATCCGTCCAAAATAGAATCTATTATCTTGCCCCCTAAACTCTCTTCACCTCCTGTCTTCCCTATAAGTGTAGAGGGCAACGTGGATTCTTCAGGTGTTCAATCCAAGAGTCACCATCTTCCCCTTCCTTTCCCTCTATAGCCATCCTGTTGCCAAAACCGATTGATTTTGCCTTCCCAACATCTCCCAAATATACCCCCTTCTCTCCTCTGTCACCACCATTGCTCTGGGGTTAACCTTCATCATCATCATCATCATCATCATCATCTCATTCCTGGACTATTGAAATAGTCTGCTGGTAGATTTTACCTCAAGTCTCCTCATTTCAGTCCATCTCCATTTAGTTCTTAAAGTGATTTTTCTAAGTGCAGATCCGTCCATGTCACCCAGCTCCCACTCAATAAACTCCTGTGGCTCCCTATTACCTCCAGGAACAAATATGAAATATTCTCCGGCATTTAAAGCCCTCATAACCTGGGTCCCTTCTACCTTTCCAGTCTTCTTACACCTTACTCTCTTACATATATTCTTTGACCCAGTGACACTGGCCTCCTGGCTTATGCAAGCTCCTCTGCCTCTGGAGCCAGAATTCATCTCTAGACTCCGGGTTCAAGGCTGTTTCTAAATACCATGAAGCACTTTATCAAACAGCAATTAAGAAAAGAGCCCTGAAGACAAAACATGGGAGTAGTACCCAGCATTAAAGAAAACCAAACAGAAGCGTGACATCTTCTTCATCCTTCCCGCTAACTGAATGGGTAGAACTGCCGCCATGTTGACCTTCCCAAAGCATTTTTCTCCAGTAATTTGTGGGATTTGTTTTTTAAGAGAGCAGGAACTTTCCTCTCTGGTTTCATGAGACAGGATCATCAGACACACAAATGGACCTGAGGGATGGGAGGAGACGCAAGTCGTTCCTGCTTGCTGCCTCCCTCATCCTGGAGCTTGCCAGTAAATTCCAAAGAGCCAGGAAATAGTTCCACCCTCTATCCTTGGAGGGGAAACAACTGAACATCATTTGCCAAATTCCTGTGGATTCTGGCCAAGACAGAAGGTGTGGAGATTGCCAGGACCTGTTTGTTTTCTGTGCTTGAGGAGAATTTACCTTGATTTTAGATTCCTAAAATCTCTTGCTTGGAATGGGCCTTACAAGCCATTTACCTGAACAGGAATCCTCTCTATAATTTTCCTGACAAATTGCCATCTAGCCTCTAGGGTGAATACATACAGTGAGAGGGAAGTCGTTACCTGTTGAGGAAACTTGTCAAATCACTCAATCAACAAGCATTTGTCAAGCACATACCACGTGTCAGAAATAGTGTTTGTTCCTGGGAATACACAGAAGAAGAAGAAAAGTGAAATTATTTTTGTCTTTATGGAGCTTACAATCTGGATTGTTATACTTCTACAAAAATTCTTTATTATTCCAAAATGGGTCCTTATAATGAGCTGAAATCTACCTCCCTGAAATATTTCTTCACCTATCCTCTGGGACCAAGAAGAATAAGTCAAATCCTTTTACCAAACAATCAATAAACATTTATTAAGCACCTACAATATACCAGGCACTAAACAAAGGCTGAAGATAAAAAGAAGGTAAAAGACAGAACCGATCACATGATGACACTACAAATACTTAAATGAAAGATAACACCCCCAGCTTACACCTTAGAATCTGGGAGTCTAATGCACAAATACAAGTGAGGGACTGTACTAGTGGGGATGTGACACATCATTGCACAGTTCAAATGTTTTCAATAGTTCCATATTGTGTCTAGAATCAAATGCATAATCCTCCGGCTAGCAATGAAAATTCTCCACAGCCTGGCTCCCGCTTCTCCTCCCAGTCTTATATCATTCTCAGAAACTTCCTCACAATTCCACTTTGTCCTATTCTGATTATCTTGTCCATCCCCCCCGCCTGTGACGTGCCCAGCTGTCTCCTGGGTCGAGAACTCATAGCTCTCTTCTTTTCTCTGTCCCACATGATCCTTATTTTGCTTTAAAGCACAGCTCAAGAGAAATCTCCTACCAGGGGCCCAGGTAGCTTCAGTTATACTTGGAGGAGCAGGAGATATTGCAGCTTCCTACCAATCGTACAAACCCAGGACCAGAGAGCCCCCATCATGTATGATGTTGCTCGCCAGGTGGCACTCTCACATAATTTTTAATGTCTTCTACCAACTCAGGAAAAGAGACTTTTTTTCTGGGTTTTCCAAAACCAGAGGAAAAATGCACATTTTTAGATTACTTTAGATCTACTTTAGATTAGAGAAAGCCTCTGGATACTCAAGTTACTTTTAAATTCTGCCCGTTTCTTTTTTTTTTTATTATTAAAGTTTTTTTTTAATTTTTCAAATGCATATGCATGGATCATTAATTCTTTGAAATTAATCCTTGCAAAACCTTGTGTTCCAATTTCCCCACCTTCCCCCACTCCTCTCCTAATATATGTTATATGTTAAACATGGTAGAAATATATGTTAAATTTAATATATGCATATATTTTATACAATTCTCTTGCTGCACAAGAAAAATCAAATCAAACTGGAAAAAATGAGAAAGAAAACAAAATGCAAGCAAACAACAAAAGAGTGAAAATACTCTGCTGTGATCCACACTCAGTTCCCACAGGCCTCTCGCTGGATGTAGATGGCTCTCTCCATCACAAGATCATTGGAACTGACCTGAATCATCTCGTTAGAAAAAGTCACATTCATCAGAATTGATCGTCCTATAATCTTGATATTTCTGTGTACAATGATCTCCTGGTTCTGCTCATCTCACTCAGCATCAGTTCATATAAGTCTCTCCGGGCCTTTCTGAAATCATACTGTTGGCCATTTCTTACAGAACAATAATATTCCATAACATTCATATACTATAATTTACCCAATCATCCTCCAATCGATGGGCATCCATTCAGTTTCCAGTTGCTGGCCACCACAAAAAGGGCTGCCACACAAAACATTTTGGCACATATGGGTCCCTTTCCCTTCTTTAGTATTTCTTTGGGATGTAAGCCCAGTAGTAGCACTGCTGCGTCAAAGGGTATGCACAGTTTGATAACTTTTGGGTCATAGTTCCAAATCAATATCCAGAATGGCTGGATGAATTCACAATTCCAACAATGCATCAGTGTCCCAGTTTTCCCACATCCCCTCCAACATTCATCATTATCTTTTCCTATTATCTTAACCAATCTGAGAGGCGTATTTCTCTAATCAATAATAATTTAGAGCACCTTTTAATATGATTAGAAATGGGTTTAATTTCTTCATCTAAAAATTGTCTCTTCATATCTTTTGACCGTCTATCAGTTGGAGAATGGCTTGAAGGAAATCTAGTGGTAAGGCAGAAGTAAGAAGGACTGGCGATGGCCCAGAATGTAATGGTTGGCCTTGGAACCTCTGATGTCTGTCCAAGCTCTCAATGCTCCACAGTATCTACTTCAGTCACCTCCATGACCATTGGACTATCCACCCACTCTGTCAGAGGAACTCTTCACATGTGTAGACATCCCCCTGATCCACTGACAAATCTGAGACCCGTCAGTTACTCTTTACCTGATAGCCCCTCCTGCCACGAGCCTTGGGACAGTGAGAGTGCTGTAGCTTCTTGGACCCACAAATGAGAGTTGGGTGAAAAGTAGAGACCAGAGCAGCCCAGAGCAGGGCTCAGCAGAGATGCTAATCTTCCCTGAACACCCCATGCAGTCTCTACTCTCATACTGGAGCAGAGGAAGGGCTACACCAATACCTCACTTTTGGGTGTTTTGTTTTGTTTTCTTTTGCCAGACTCAGAAAGTTTCCTTCAGAGACACCATGATGTGGCACAAAGTCTAGGCCTGGAGTCTCAGCTCCCCTTCTTAATGATCTAAGCCGTATGTCACCTGAACTTTGAGGAAGGGAAAAGGAATTGTACTTAATGGTGTTGAAAGTCTGTTTCAGCAACATGAAAATTGGATTTACACACTATACTGTATCTAGGTTATACTGTAACACATGTAAAATGTATGGGATTGCCTGTCATCTAGGGGAGGGAGTAGAGGGAGGGAGGGGATAATTTGGAAAAAGGAATACAAGGGATAATGTTGTAAAAAAATTACCCATGCATATGTACTGTCAAAAAAAATTATAATTATAAAATTAATAAAAAAAAAGAAAGTCTGTTTCAGCTCTAAAGAATATGAAGAATCCCATTATTATTCTCTGCCCTGTGCAGACGTCCCCCTGACCCACTGACCTAGACAGAAGCTTAGTGGTCATCTAGACCAAAGGTGTTGAATACTCCCATCCTCAGGACACCCCCAGGACACCCCTAAGTACAGCAAAACCAAATTAAAATGTAATTGGGAATTTTTTTAACAAAATAAACAAAAATAGAATAGAACATAGATGACATTAATATTTGGTTTTCTAAGTCAATATGCTAATTACAAGGATCTCTGTAGCTTTAAATTTGTGATCTTATGATCTTCTTCTGGAAAATGAGGTGAGGAACAGCCAGGTGATGCTGGTCCTAGAGGAAGACCTGTGTTCAAATGTGTCACTGTGTGACCCTGGGCAGGTCACTTAACCCTGATTGCCTCAAAAAAAAAAAAAAAAAAAAAAAAGAGGAGGTTGAATTGGATTATCTTTTTCCACCTCCAAAATTCTACGCTCTAACTAAGTGATTGGGTCTGAATCAGGTAACTCTGCCCGGGGCTGTCCTGCTTTCTCATTCAGCATCTGGTCAGCCTGAGCCGGCCCTCTCTGGAATCTTCAGGTGAGCAATCTGTCCTGGCCGTTGTATGACATCATTTTCCACCGGCAGAGGCTATTTTCCTATCAAATTGCAAAGCAAATATTGCAACTCCCCCTGTTCTATTTATAAGGAAAACATTTCGAGGACACAGGAAAACATTTCAGAGACCTGAGCCCAGTATAGGATCGGGGTAAAGAGGGGCATTGAAGGCTGGATACAAATACAATCCAAATGCAAGGAGGCAGACTTTTACTGATTAAAAGCAATCAAATAAGGTCGATTAATTCAAAGGAAACAATTAACTAGAACATAACATTGGGTAATCTGAATTCTACTTGGAGGAAAGATAAGGGACTTTCCAAGGGGGAGAATGATCAGGTGCAATTTCTTGAAATCAGAAGTCTCACTTGACTTTGAATAATCAAAGGAACATGGAAACAATAATTGATTGGCCGGCATGAGGGTAGTTTTCAGATAAGACTTATGGGTGACTTGAGATAAATAATTGTGAGAACTTGCATCAATCTTCAGGTTTCTGGTCTATATAATCTCGGTCCTTTGTTAAGGGTCTTTAAGGAGCAGGTAGAGGGGATCCAGGTAGATGGGATCCAGCTTCCCAGATATGCAGGGCAAGGTTCCAACAATAGAATAAAGCTCCTTCCCAATTCCCACATTAAATAAGGATTTTTCACAAGACAAATTGGACTAGATTCATATTGAATAGAAAGAACTAGCTCCAGAATTGAGGCACAAGATGCAGCCCGTGTGATTCACTCAATTCCCATCAGCACTTGCTGCTCAAGTTCCCTTAACTCCATCACATGAAAGGAAAGAGAAGGAAAAAAAGCCTTCCTGGTAAGGATCCAAGACAGAAGATGGGCGGGTTGTTGAATGTTCTTGAGGAAAGATTAAGGGATTTGGAGCCATAGGATATGGGTTTAAATTCCATCCGATTCCTTTCCTGTGTGACTTTGAGCAAGGATCAGTTTCCTTGCCTGTAAAATGAAGACTATCATTAAATCCATGATTCTACACTCCACATGTCTACCACAATCATGCTCAATACATCCTCCAAGCTACTGCCAGACTAAATTCCCTCATCCTTAGATTTGGCTATTTCACAACTTCACTCAAAAATGTTCATTGGCCTCTAATTATCTGTGGAACCCAATTTAAAATCATTAGGTTGGCAGTGAAGGCCTTCAGCAGCCTAATTCCAACCTAACCTTTCCAACCTTATCATGTTTCTCCTCTCTCTCAGTTCCTTTTTGCCCTGGTCTCTTCATGATTTAGAGCCAACCCCAACAGATGAGAAAATGGCGACTCAGACAAATTCAGGTTGCCCAAGATCAATGGCTACTAACTATCAGAAGTAGGATCTGAACTCGGGTCTTCTCAACTCCAAACTATACTCTTTGCCTCTGGTTCTTACCCCCACCCAAGGCTCTCCAGCTTAACTTGCCTTCACTCATGCAATTTCTTTTTTCTGAAATTCTTCTTTTCCTCCTTTGCCTCCTGATGTCTCACCTAGTCTTTAAAGACCTAAATCTCAAGCTATTGGGTTTGGAGTTAGGGGAGGGGAAGAGAAATCCAGGGAAATAAAAGTAAACTTCTCATGATACAAGGTATTCAAGGGGAGAATGGAAGCCTCCTTGTTGGATTATTGAGGGGGTTGTTCACAGACTATCCAGTTTTCTTGGAATGCCCTCTCTTCCTCTTGGAGGCTTGAGCTGAAATTTTGGCTCAGCTCATGGATCACCTTCAGTTTTTCTTTACCTCCCTTAATGTTCTTAGTGTTTTTCTCCCTCCTCAAATTAAGCTAGTTTTACTTACATGTTTATGGGCTGCATCCCTCAGCAGAACATTAGCTCTTTGAAGGTTTGTCTTTGCATCTGCAGTGCAATTTCCGGATCACAGTGATTGACAACACAAGTGTGGAATAATGCTTTCTCATCCATTTAGTATCGAAGGGGTGTGGGGAAGAGTTACTAAAAAAATCAAAAACTTATCTATAGGCTTTACAGTGAACACAAAGCTCTTTCCAACACTCCTAGGAGGTAGCTAGTATGAGCTCTAATATGCCTATTTTACAGATGAAGAAACCAAGGTTCAGGGGCAGCTAGGTAGCCAGTGGATACAGTACCGGCCCTGAAGTCAGGAGGATGTGAGTGCAAATCTGGCCTCAAACACTTAACATTTCCTAGCTGTGTGATCCTGGGCATGTCACTTAACCCATTGCCTCAGGAAGAAAGAAAGAAAGAAAGAAAGAAAGAAAGAAAGAAAGAAAGAAAGAAAGAAAGAAAGAAAGAAAGAAAGAAAGAAAGAAAGAAAGAAAGAAAGAAAGAAAGAAAGAAAGAAAGAAAGAAAGAAAGAAAGAAAGAAAGAAAGAAAGAAAGAAAGAAAGAAAGAAAGAAAGAAAGAAAGAAAGAAGGAAGGAAGGAAGGAAGGAAGGAAGGAAGGAAGGAAGGAAGGAAGGAAGGAAGGAAGGAAGGAAGGAAGGAAGAAAGAAAGAAAGAAAGAAAGAAAGAAAGAAAGAAAGAAAGAAAGAAAGAAAGAAAGAAAGAAAGAAAGAAAGAAAGAAAGAAAGAAAGAAAGAAAGAAAGAAAGAAAGAAAGAAAGAAGGAAGGAAGGAAGGAAGGAAGGAAGGAAGGAAGGAAGGAAGGAAGGAAGGAAGGAAGGAAGGAAGGAAGGAAGGAAGGAAGGAAGGAAGGAAGGAAGGAAGGAAGGAAGGAAGGAAGGAAGGAAGGAAGGAAGGAAGGAAGGAAGGAAGGAAGGAAAGTAATCAAAGTTCTTCATCAAGTAACATAATGCTTTGAATAGAGCTGGCCCTTAATAACTGAATGCCCATTGATGGATGGAACAGAGAGAGGATAATCAGAATGTAGCTTCACAATTCTTCCTCCTCTGGCCCTCCAGCAGGTCCAAGACCACAGCTGTAGGGGCCAGCACCTTCATCATTTGCATGATTTCTGAATCTGGAAGCCCTGGCTATCTTTCATCTCTCCAGGGGAGAGGAAGTTTCCATGTACACAAAGCCCTTTATTTTCTTATGCAAAAAAAAAAAAAAAATTAGATTCCAGGTCCATAAAATGGCCCCTCTCTTTGTGTTTCGCCTGAGAGGGAGGGGAAGAGGACCAGTTTCATGGAAAGGTTCAAACCTTCCGTGGGTGATATTTGAATACTCCCAGCCCAGTTTTTTCCAAGCAGAGAAAACTCTAGAGTTAGGGTCAAAGATGGTGGTAACCATTATCTCCTGAGCAGTCTCCATTTGGTGAATTTAAGGATGTTCTGTTCATCCAGGATTAAAAACAACTATTTCAATTTCCTCATTTTGATGATGATGATGATGATGATGATGATGATGATGATGATGACGACGACTACTTCCGCTATAAACATTTTGTCAATTTAAACAATTCATACATGTATTAGCCAAGGAATAGTAGAAGGCTGTCTAAACTTTCTGAATCAAGAGACTTGTTTCTTTCAGGTTCTCAGCCTCAGTTTCCCTCTTTTATAAAATGATGATAATAATAGTATCTATCCCCCAGAGTAATTGTAAAGATCATATTAAATAACAGATGAGTAGTGCTTTGCAATATTTAAAGCACTATGTAAAATGCTAGCTATTATTATTAGCAACATCAACTCTATCAAAGTAAATAATAATAATAATTGTGTGAGCCCTCCCAGTTTGAAGTCCTTCAAAGAAGTCTTTGCATTTGGCTTTTTCCAATTACGTAAAATTCCTGTAAGTTCCATTAGGAGAACAAAAATCTCTTTTCTTTCTGGGAAACCCTCTTTGCACCGTTCTGTCTCACCTCTCCAGGGCAATTTAGTGATTAGCATGGGGAAGACTGAAAGGCAGGTTCATGTCTCATCTCTGATCCTTACAAGGTTTGTGAATCTCTTCTCTTCAATGGAATCTTCTCATCTGTGTAATGGTGCTATTATCTGTAGCCTCTCCCTCCCCAGATTGTTGTCAGCACCAGTGAGCTGCCCATCAAGCATGTGGCCATTTTCAAGCCAATCTAAAATGTGATTCCTTATCATTAGACATCTTTACCTACAGTGTCACTGCCCCCTAGATCTCATCTTCCTCCCCTCTGCCAGACATCCTCAGACCATGTAATGGATTGCTGTGGGAGGTAGTGAAGGTGTTCAAGGGAAATCTTAGGAACATTTGTGGGGAATATTGTTAAGAGAATTCTTGTTTCAGGTTGTTTTATACAAGATGATCTCTGAGCCCCTTCGAGATCGAAGATTCTGTAATTTTATAGGAATAGCTAGCAAATTCATAATTCAGGGCACAGTGGTAGTGGTGAAAAGAAATTGTACTTAGATTATTAAAATATTTGTATTTTTCTCAAGGCTACTCATTTCATAAATTAAGGTTTTTCTCTGTTGATTAGCACTGCACTACCTGGGTACTCTAATGAAGGAAGTTACAAAGGGGAGGAAAATTTACAGTTGATGTTTTTTTAAAAAAAAAAACAACTTTCTAAGAATGAGACGAAGAAATCAATGAGCATTTTGCAAATTTAATTTTTTTTTAGTTAACAAAAATCCATTTCACTCCCTTTGCATCTTCCCAGGATGGGGGAACAGAGTGGAGCAAAACCTTTGTAACGGTATGCATAAACACAACAAAGTTTTATACTGATCTCGTCTAAAACATATATGTGTGTATACATATATATATGTATATGTTAATCCATATATAATTATGTATAATATACAACATATACATATTATATATCTATTTAATGTATCATTATATTAAATCCATTCCCCTTTGTCAGAAAGATAACATGCTTTATCATTAATCTTCAGAAATTTGTGTCAGTTATCTCATTGACCAAAGTTGTTAAATTTTTCAAAATTGTTTATCTTTATAATGTTGCCAGGGCAGCTAGATGGCACAGTGGGTAGAGCCCCGGCCCTGGAATCCTCAGACACTTACTGGCTATGTGACCCTGGCCAAGGCGCTTAAACTGCATCAGCCAAATAACAATAACGCTATTACTGTGCTAATTGTTTTCCTGGTTCAGCTTGCTCCAATGAGCATTTAATAATAAGGATAATAGCTAATATCTATCTATATATGTTATAGAGATATAATATCTGTATAATAGTGCCTATTACATGCCAGTAATATTCTCTCATTGGACCTCACAAGGTACGTGTGCTCTTATCACCCCCCTCATCTGACAGGTGAAGTACGAAGGCAGACTTAGATGACTTGCTCAAGGTGACACAGTTAGTATCTGGGGCTAGAATTGAACTCGGGTCTTCTGGACGTGGGCCATCCGCTGCCCCATTTATTAAGTGCTTCTGTTCCTGGAGCTTGGGTTTGGTTACAAACATAAGAGACCCTCTAGGCAAGAAGCTCATATTCTATTGAAAGAAACAGCAAATCTATCCCTAAATGGCTAAGGGAGAGAGGGTGGGTTCCACCCCATTGGGGGGCTTCAAAAGCAAAGGCTGTGCCATTTTCCCAGTTAGGACCATATGATTCCCATGTGGCCAAGACTTCTTTTTGTGTTATTGCTTTCTTCAGGTCATTTTACAGATGAGGAAACTGAGGCAAGCAGGATTTCAGTGACTTACCCAGAGGCACATAGCTATTAAATATCTGAGGCTGGATTTGAACTCTAGTTTTCCTCACTGCAAGCTGTTCCTCTAGCCACTCTGTGCATTGTGGCGCCACCTAGTGACCTCATTAGCTGATTAGGATCAGATTTTTTTTTAATTTAATTTTTAAATTTAAATTTAAATTTTTAATTTAATTTTAAAATTTAATTTAAAAGTTTAATTTAATTTAATTTTAATTAATTTTTAAAATTTAATTTAATTTTTATCTTTCCATCTGTCTTTACGCCTCACTCCTCCTAGACCTTTTTTGGGGGACTTGGTGATGCAGAATTATCAAGCCTTGTTTCCACGTTGGTTAACCTTATTTCATATTTTTAGTTTATAAAGAACAATTCTCTGGGTAGGGGAAGGGAGAAAAGATATACAAATAAAGATGATATAAAAACAAAAAAATAGAATTTTTTGTAGAGAAACTTTTTTTCTTTTTTTATTAAGAGTTACTGTCCCTATGTATAGAAGAATTGCACATGTTTAACATATTGGATTGCTTGCTGTCTAGGGGAAGGGAGGGAGAAAAATTTGGAACACAGGGTTTTGCAAGGACGAATATTGAAAACTATCTTTACATGTATTTTGAAAATTAAAAGCTCTTATTGAAAATAAAAAATAATTGTCCCCATTGTACAGATGAGGAAACTGAGGCTGAGCAAAGTAAAATGACTTGATGTGGGGTACAAATCTAGTAAGTATTAGCTAAGTTTCCCACCTGGGTCTTATGCTCTTTTTATAGATCCTTTCATAGGTTCAGTCTCAATGAGGAGTGAGGAAATTACCCGGTTCCTTCACCTGATCTGACTTTTCCAACCTCCATCAGAGTGGAAACAGGTCAATGGGCTTGGTATCAATAAGGGCTTGTGTTCTCTGCCAGGTAGCTGGAGAGGAAGTCCGGATTAAGCAAATGAGCTCTCCTTTAGGATATAGAGAGCTTGGGGACTGGGACGGAGAAATAGAACTGGGATTCTTTCTCATCCATCATTCCCCTTCAGATGTCCCAGGGCGCCCGGCGACTCGATGGAGGACAGGAGGACTTCAGGGACGGTTCCCCCGGACAGAGAAAGCCAGGGCATGGACATGCTCCAAGACATTGCCATCAAGTGGTTTATGGAGACCCAGGCGCCCCTCATATTGCAAAATGGCACTTTACCCGAGTGGTTCCATGGATTCATTACAAGAAAGTAAGCTTGACTCTTCTGGCCAGGGTGGGGAATGGGCTTGGGGGTAGGGTTACACAAAGGTGGCAGGCTGGTGATCAAGTGTGGTTTTCTTGCCTTATGTATATTGTATAATATTGTCCATATTGTACAATATATGCTATTATTACAATACATTATATCATTATGATAACAATATGGCATATATTATTTATACTGTTAGGGGGTATAGGGCCTGAAGGACCGGGCAGGTGGTTGGGACAGGTGAGGGGAGAGCGATGGATTTGTTGGCAGAAGTTCTAGCTTAATCTCCTGGCTCAGCTTCTCTTAGGGAAGTCCTTCCTCTACATCATCTTACAAAGGGGAGAGGTTGGATGATTTCTGTATCTCCCAAACTGCCTCTGGCTTGGCTTAAAACAAGAAGAGATTGGGGGAAGATAGGGAAAGGACATTAATATTATTGGTCATCCTTTGGACGAATGGAGGGGTGATAAAAAGAGTTTGTGTTTAGGTTGGAAAAGGACTGCTAAGATGGAGAGAGCAGGGAGGGGTTTTCCCAGAAACCAGCTGCCCCAAGGCAGAGCCCCTCTCTGAGCTTGCTATTCCTATCCGAAAGAGAGTGGGGGGGAAGGATAGATTTGGGCTCAAAGCATTGGCTTGACCATTTACAAACTGTGTGATCTTGGACAAATAACCTAAGCCTCTCTGGGCTAAAACTAGGAAGCTATTCTAGAAAAACAATAGGTTCTTAACTTGGGGTCTATGAACTTTTTAAAAAATGTGTTAATAGCTATATTTCAAAAGAATTCATTTTCTTGTCCTATGTATTTTATTTGATTAAATAAACAACTTTATTTTAGAAACGTTTTTATAGATTTTACCAGAGTGCCAAAGGGTTCTATGACACAAATCTTGGGATCTTTTGGTTCTAGATTTTGATTCTATGATTACTCTGGCTTTTTGATGGGTCAACACCAACCCATCCATGCATGGAAGTGAATCCCTGGCACTGTATAGATTGTCTACTGTAGGAAGGCACTGAGTGGATGGAAGGAGGGTAAACAAAAGAATCAATCAAGATTGCTGATAGTATCATAGGTCTACAGCTAGAAGGGGCTTCAGAGATCACCTAAAGCAACCCCTTCTTCATTTTAGAGAGGAGGAGACTAAGGGCAAATGGCTTGCTCAAAATAGGTAAGTGACAAACCAGCATTGGAATCTAGGTCTCTGAGCAACAAACTCAATGCTCTATCCACTCTGCTGCACTATTTGACACAATTTCTTTTTTTCGCTCTGAGGCATCAGTCCCAATAATTCCATAGCTCCCTACTCAGTCTTTAACTGGAATATACCAACAAGTATTTGAAAACTCGTTAGCATCATATTAAAACAGGAATCTAAAGGCTTATGACCAGCTGTTAAATTTTCCATGTGACCGTTTACAACTCAGAAATTGGTAAATGAAACAAATCAGGGCTTGATTTAAGATATAAGAAAAGATGGAGAAAATATTAATAATGAAAATTAAATTTAAAAGTCTGTCCCGATTACATTTTTTTCTCTGAAGAATTAGTTGTTAAATGTTTATCAGCACATCCCTGCCTGCGGGATCTGTTTTGCTTCCATCCACGCTGAGCATAGCATGCCCTCCTTTGTCCTTTGTCCAGCTAAAATAATCAAATTTTAAAATTTTTGTTTTGAGAAATAAAGATTGAAATAGATACAGGCTATAAAATCAAACCAATATGAAACTGTCTTTGAGACCTCAATTCAGTCTCTCCATGACTTCTAAAACTTCTAAGTTTTATGTTTCTTTAAAGCTCTAGGTTTCCCTCTGCCCCAACCCTAGCCATCCTTGAGCCCAGCTATAAACGGACCTCGGCCTCTGATCATATAACAGGCAGAAATGTCAACTCTGGCCCCTCCACCCCCGTGGCCCAAATTGCAGCAATCGATTTACCCTCTGACCACAGTGAAGCTCTAACCTCATCCTGATGTCTCCCTGACACATTTTCCTACAGATGAATAGTGCGAGAAGCTATGGCCTCCTTGTCTCCTCTGCTGGAGAAGGAGCTCAAGGCAAAGCACCAGAAATGGGGACTTGGGACATGGGCGTCCACATCAGTATTTATGGAGGGCATCCCTGGGAGAACGGAGTGTAATCAACGATTCTCTTAAGGTAGCTGGACATTTTCAGTTATCCAGCTCAGTGAGTGCTTAATAGCAAACACAAGTAAAGAATGGTTTGGGAGGGTGGATCATGAGTTGATTGGAGGTGAGGAGGTGGTGGTCCAAGCTTCAGGTTCAGAGGCATTTATTTCCTCCCACCAGGCAGGCTGAAGAACTACTTAGAGACAAGCCCCTCGGCTGCTTTCTCATCAGGCTGAGCGACAAGGCCATGGGCTACATCCTTTCCTACAGGTAAGACCCCCAAGAATGCTATGATATAGCCTTGGACTCTGGTGGGCTCTGGCTTCCTGGGTGAGCTGTTCTGGTCACCAGATGCTGATCTGCAGAGAAATGCAGGTTCCGTGAGCCTACAGAATCTTAGTATCTGTTTTCTCTTCTGTAAAATGGATCACAAGGTGTTAACTTATGATCCCTTGCTTCCTTCCAGATATAGTTCAAGTGCTCTATACCCTATTTTTGGTGGGGTTTTTTGGGTACATAGATATTATTTACATATTCCCAACTGAATTGTCTTTCTACAGTAGATCATAAGCTTCCTGAGGGCAAGGACTTATATTTTTGTTCTTATATCACCAACCCTGACACATCCTTGTGCTTAATCAATACTTGATGGATGAATGAATAAAATGAATGTCTGGAGTATTTCAAAGGTTTTCTCTGTGACTTTGTGACTTGTTGATTTTCAGAGGATTCAACCGTTGCCGCCACTTTGTGATCAGCCAGCTTCAGAACCGGAGGTACCTCATCTCTGGGGACACCTGCAACCATGCCACGCTCACTGACCTCATCAGCTATTACCAGGGAGCAAAGATAGAGCCGTTTGGGGAGACCCTCACCACCGCCTGCCTACGGGTATGCTGGGGTCACAGTGCATTATATACTACAGATGTGTGGTGGGCGAGGTCCTGAGATGGTTGCTGTGAGGATACAAGGTAGAGGAGACATAAATTCTGCTCTCAGCTTAGAGAATAACCAGGGAGAGAAAACACAGATTTAAGTCGCTGGAATATGAGGAAGAATATAGCACAGACGGGAGATGAAATCTAGCTGGGGTAAGTAACTGGGTGGGGCTGGCGTTAGGGAGCAGATGAGCTGGACTTGGAGGAAATAAGGAAAGGGGGAATTTCACCTGGGGTAGAAGGAAGGATTTTTTTCTAGGATTCTGGGGCCTAGAGAAGGGGACAAGGTTATGGAAATGGGAAAGCATGAAATGGGAATGGGAATAGAAGCCAGTCTGGATAGAATGTAAGGAGGACACAAAGAGAATTGGGGAAGAAGATCAAACTGAGAGGTTGAAGCCCAAGATGGAATTCATATTCCAGGGTCAGGGCAATTGGAAGCCTGGGAAATCACTGCCCAAATCTATCCAATACACTCCCCCTTCTCTTGCAGGGGTACTGAGTCAGAGAGTGGGGACCTGCAGTCTAGCCCATTATGCTAGCTCCCTTTCCCCCAAGGGTGCCTCCCCTCCTCGGGTCTTAGGGGCAGATGCTACAATAATTCAGTGAGTTTATACAGCACCCAAATTTCTGAAGTGGGATAAAGATAAGTCAGGTCTACAACTGACCAGCTGGGGGACCCACACAAGTCAATCGACCTCTCATTAAATCCCAACATCCTTATCTGTTAAATGGGGGCAATAATCCTACCTTATGGAGCTGTTTTGAGGATCAAACAGCATGTCAAAAAAAAAAAAAAGCATGTATTCATTTTTACATAATTTACACTAAGTCCTTTCTCACATACATATGTGCAAGATAAGATGAATTTTTTTCTCTGTTGTCACACCTTGGTCTAACAACAATATTATGAGATAAAAGAGGCCAAATACTGTTATTCCCATTTATAGATGTGAAAACTGAGGTCCAGGGAAATAAAAAAAAATAATAATAGTCAGATTCTATATTATGCCATAAGGTTTACAAAGCACTTTACATAGTACATAGTACATACAAAACCCCGTGAAGTAGATGCTTTTGTGGTTCCCATTTTACAGATAAGGAAACTGATAAGAAGTTAACAGAGTGACCCAGTTACCATAAAGCTGGGGAGTGACCGAAACAAGGTCCTTTGGCTCCCAGCATTCTTTTCCCTCCACCTGGAAAGACTTTCCTATTCTACCTAGTCCAACTTTGGGCCGGATGGAGAGGTGCTCGAAAGTGATATTCTTCCCTCTGCCACAGCTCCAGGAGAACAGCTTGTATGACGCCATATCCCTGAACCTCCTGCTGGTTACCCAGCCTGAATCAACCAGTGCCTCCACGGAGAAGCAAGAATTGGGGGACTTAGAAAATCCGGCTAAAGGCAGGAACCCCGAGGCCAGCCCCACTCCAAAGCCCAAGACTTCCTTTGTCCACTTCAAAAAATCCCGGGAAGAATGCCCTTGGAAAGTCTCAGCGGAGGACAGTGAGGTAAGTATTCCCTCTAGGAGCGGCAGCGGGGTGTGATGGGTGCTGCCATTTATTAGATGTGTGACCAGGATTTAAGCTCTCCAGACCCCCATTTCCTCTTTTGTAAAATGGGAGAAAGTTAGACCAGAAGATCTCTACATCCCTTTTCCCCTCTAAATGCTCAGGTGCTATACTACAGGGAAGTTGAAGGATCAAATGAAACCATTATTTAGAAACGTTATCTAGTCCAACTCCTCTCGTTTTCTGAAGAGGAAATGGAGTCCCAGAGAGATTAAGCAATTTGTTTAACATCACACAGCAGAGCCAGGACTAGAAACCCATCTGATCGCTCAGCCCAGTGTCTCTGGGGCAGGTTAAGGACCATCTTCCTCTCTTTTCTGTTGCTAGAAATGAGATCTTTCCCAGCTTTAAATCCACTTCCAGGATTAGAAATTGTGAGTGTAGGAGTAATGATCAATCAGTCAGTGAGTGCTTATTGAGTACCTACTATGTTCCAAGACTAGTGCTAGGATCTGGAGAGAAGAATACTTAGAGTCAGATTGTGAAGAGTCTAGAAAGGCAGAATATGACACTGAATTAGGATCACTAGACTAAAGAATCCTAAAGCTGGGCAGGGTCTTCCTAACTTACTGTCCATAGACAAGGAGACCTGGAGAGACTTCAGGGGATTTATAAACTTAGTTGGGGGGGGGGAATGACATTTATTTTGACTCACTTTTGTAATTTATGTTATATATTTTAAAACATTCTTCTAAGAAGGGGTCCTTTCTCCACCAGAGGGTTCAGTGTCTACCAAAGGTGAAGAACCCCTGATCTAGGCAATAGACTCGTTTTATAAATGGGGAAATTGAGGTGGGGGTGAGTGGAAAAACTTACAGGAGGTCACGCAGTCTGGCCAGTCAAGGAACCAATCAGTTAATTTGTTGAGCTTATTAGAGTACCTACTGTGCTCAGGCACAGTGTTACGTGTTGGTCATATAAAGATAAGAGATTGAAATGGGTCTTTGCCCTCCAGAAGCTTGCATTCTATTAGTCTGAGTGGATCTGAAATATGGGGGATTTTAAACGTGGTTTGACGGGTGGGTTTTAAGCCTCTCCCTTCCCTCAGCCCCCAGAAGAAGCGCCTCCTTTGCCTGAGAGAAGTTCTTCCCTTCTGACGGAATCCTTCAGTGACAGGCACTTGGGAAACATCATCTATGCAGAGCTGAAGAAAATGGGTCGCAACCAGCAGAGCTTGAGCATGGAGGCTGCAGGAATTTCCCATCAGACCCCTTCTCCTGGCAGAGAGCACCAGAGAAAGCCTAGCGGTCTAAGTGGAGGAGAACCAGCTCCAAAAATCAAGGATGTTCCCCTCCCTCCTTCCCCAAAAGCTACCAAGCTCCTGGAGATAGACTGGGATCCCAACCAGAAATCTCCCACTGTTCCCTATCGCCGTGCACTGGAGCACAGCTCCCCTGGGTCCATCTCGATGTCTCTTGGAGACAGGTCTGCCATGGCAAGCTCCCCACCTCATCAGGCTTCTCCCAAGGCTCGGTGCTCCCCTGAATCCAAAGGGAGCACCCAGGGATTTGCCACCCATGCTGTTCCTCAGTCCTCGAGAGACTCATGGCCCAGTAAGCCCAGGGAATCCAGCTCTCCAAATACCCATGAACTTCTGCCCAAGGTGAACAGCTCCTATTATTGGGAAGATCAGACCGTGACCTCAGAGAGCCATGGCTATGAGCCTGTTCCGGCTAGGCTGCCCAAGCCAGCCTTTCTCCCACTTAGAGCAACCTATAATCAGCCTGAGGGCCCTGGAGGCTGGGTGGTTAATGCTTATGAGAAGATTCCAGGAAGTCACACAGAGGCCACGTCTTTTTTGCCAAGTAACCCCTATGAGCAGATCCCCTTGAAAGTCCAGGAGACCAAGCAGTCACACTCACATAAGGTACAGCGCATCCCAGGGAATCTGGACATTTACCCCATTGCTCCAGGATTCTGGGCTAGGAATTTCCCTTCTCAGATACTCCATTTCCTTCTCTATTAAATGAGCAAAATAATACTGCACTAGTGAGGGAAGAGCTTTACCCGCTTGAATCATGGATCATCGCCTTTAGGTCATAGATTTAGAGCTAAAATCCAACCCCTTCAGTTACAAATGAGGAAATCAAGGATTATTAAAGTTGAAGTGACTTAACCTCTTCAAAGCCAATTGGCTGGGGGCTGAGGTTGGACTATATAATTTCTAAGGTACCTTCCAGCTTTTAATCGATGATCTTAAGCATCAGAAACAGAACTTGAACCCAGATCTCCTAATTCCAAATTCATTGTGCTATCCACCATAATCCCGCAAGGAAAACTTACCTCAGTTCTGACTCTTAGCCAATCTGTGAATGAGAATATATTTGCCTTTGCCCAGCTTCAAGCACTTACCTGGTGGTTTTTATGATTGATCTTTGGAAGCAGAAAGGAATCTAATCTCCCACAGAGTGTATAATCTTACGGATAGCCTCCCTGATGGGGGCTCATCCTTCCTCTGCATGAAGTTATAGTAATAAAAAGCTTGCTTTTGCCTAAAGTACCCCATTCCAAAGATCAACAGTTCTGATGGTTAGAAAATCCTTCATAATGCTGAGTGAAATCTAGTGATTTCTTGCATCAGTCTTACCTCTGTCCTCTGCAACCCCCATAGAATGTCCGATCCCCTCTTTCTGCCATTTGACAGTTCCTAATGTGAGCATCTAAAGTTGGTCAGTCAACACCTACTATGTGCCAGGTACTATGCTAAATGCTGTTGATACAAGGAAAGGCAAAAACATAGACCCTGCCCTCAAGGAACTCACAGTCTAATGTGAGGGAGACAATTTTCAATAACTGTGATGATAGAAGACATAGGGAGGAGAGATGGAAGACGATCTTAGAAGACATGGCAGTGGAGTGGGGGGTGGGAAAGGGAGACTGGGAAAGTCTCCTACAGATGGTGAGATTCAGGCTGAGTCTGGAAGGAAGCCAAGAGGTCAAGGGAAAGGGGAGAGTGTTCCCCTTCTGGGTTAAGCCCAGATTTGAGCTTTCTCTGCCTCACATACTCTGCATGTGACCCTGTGTCCTTTCTGGATTTGTTTTCCCATTTGTAACCTGAAAGGCTCTGACTACCAAGCACATGGTAGGCACATAATAAATCCTTGTTGATCAACTATATTCTAAAGTCCCTTCCAACTCTGATTTCCCATGAGTCTCTCAATACTTGAGCAGTTGTGATGACTGACTCTGTCATTCCTTCCTCTCTTCTCCCCACTTCTGGCTCACTCCCTTTTTCCTCTTCTCCACCTTCCAGGTTGAAAAACACCGGAGGTTCTTCTTCATGGACCGGAAGAATAAGCAGTCATGAGCCAGGACATGCTGGCTGTTTCAGCTGCAAAGAGGTCAGAGGAGAGAAGCCTGGGGTTTGAGGAAGATTCCCAGGCAGTCAACAACTGACCAAGAGGCTTGGTTCGCCCAGGACCCAGTCAACTGGAGAACTTGTAATCCCAGACTTCTGGGCCCAGCATAGACACAAAAACTGAATCCAAGAAACTAAAATTAAAACCTGAAGCCTTGTACTGTAGGAGACATGAACCTGTAAAGGTCTGGAAGCCTTAGAAGATCAGAGCTGGATGAGCCTCCACAGGTCACTAAATTCAGTTGCTTCATTTTACAGATGAAAGAATCAAAGCCCAGAGAAGGGAAGCAGTTTACTCAGCATCACACAGCAAAACCAGGGCAGAGTGGGACCTGGAATGTTTCTTGCCTCCTAGGCCAATGACTCCATCATTCAGTGCTTTCACTCAGTTCTTCCTGATTCTAGCAGAATCTTCTGTGGAGCAAAGGGCCAGTAAAAGAGAAAAGAAGGAGGGAATAAGCATTTATTAAGTACTTACTATGGGCCTGGCATTGTGCTGAACACTTTATAAATATATCTCATTTGATAGAAAAGTAATAGTAAAAAAAAAAAAAAAAAAAGTTCACTCAATTTTAAAGAAATGCTCCATCAGTACTCTTCAAAATATACGCACACATTGCCAACACTTTCCAAAGCCTACTCTCTCCTCAACAGAACTCTCCAGACTTAAGCAAAACAGAGTGATACATTTCTAACAATGCATGTTTCATTGGGCATTTCCTCCCCATGAAGAAGTAAAACTGCTTTAATCCTAATTTCAATTCTGCCTAACAACTTGGTTCTCTATTAAATTGGAGCATATCATATAGAAAATGCAAAATGGCTAATGATCAGGAAAAATACATGGCAATTGTTATTTCTTTTCCACTTATCTCCCAGGCCAAGGGCTTTCCTAATGTGAATTTGAATCCCCAAAGCACACACTCATTATGTGGGCATTGAAGAGGAAGTGATTCTTTTTCTGGGAAGATGCTAGGGCCCTCAAAGATAACGTGTCCCATTTAAAATTTGTCCACTTCCAGAAAATTATGAGTCAGATATTGGCAAAATGACACTTGCTAAGTCATTTTCTTCAGGAACCCCACCATTTGCAATCAGTGAATCTGCTTTGGTGTCCCAGATCTGACATCTATTAACTTGTGTGACCCTGGGCAAGTTAGCTAGGGTTGCATTCCCTCCTATTCTCCCCACCCATGAGGATGATATGAGAAAAGCATTTTATAGGTTTGTATGGGCTATAGGAGTGTAAATTCCCATTACAATTTCAGGAGACTACAAGAACCTTCCACCCTGGACAATGATGGAAATCCCTTCCAGGGAAAACACCCCTTCAATGTTGCCGCATGTAGGTTGTCTGAGGAGTGCCCTTAAGAGCCTCTTAAGCATTTCAGACTGAGAGTTTCAGAGCTTAGTGCAGACCAGGGAGCCTCAGATAGCTGGACTCCAGTGAACTGTGAGTCTTGGAAGTCAACTAGGTAGTAGAATAAAAGCTACTTGAAGACTGGGATTATTTCATCTGTCTTTGTTCTTCAGCACCTAGAACAGCTCCTGGCACATTACAATTGCTTCTGGTCAATTAGAGGTCAGTGGCTGTTCCATAGCCCCTCCATTCCTCATTTATGATAGAAGGAGATGGCCCTGGCTCACCGACTTAAATCATCAAAACTAAGCTTAAGCCTGAATTTTCCATGAAACCCCCCTTGATGACTTCAGCCCACAGGGATCTCTTCTTGCTTTAAATTACATACAGTAATGTTCAATCAAGGCCCTAGAGAATGGATGGTGAAAAGTCTTTGCCTCCTTTCTGCAGAAAGGTAGGGAGCCTTGCAAAATTGTGCAAACACAAGGGAACACAGCTATCCCCCTTAGAGTAGCATTAATAATGAGTAGTTGATGGATGTGACCGGAAAGGAACAATAACCTGAATCTGTGTTGGTGGAGATATATTAGTATTGATCCCTGGGTGTCTATAGAGAACTGGGTAGAGAGTCTCAGAGGATTTGGTTTGTCCCTAAAGTGAACTTTCATTTATAAATGGGAATAATGGAGAATTAAAGTAGGTATTAGCCTGTCTCTCCCCCCACATCTACCCCATACACATACCCAATCATCTCTTGGCTAAATATCCAGGGTAACTTATTTGGGTTTTTCAAAATTTTCATTTAAAACTCTTTTCTTCAGATCTACTAGTTTCTGCTGGTCTCCAACTCCTGCCACCTAAACCAGGGGATCATTTCATATCCATTACAAAGTAATGGTAGCAGTGGGGCAGAGTGCACTGAATGGCTCTTTGATTGACAGCCCTTACCTGAGGTCTGAACCAAATGTTTAATAAATTTCCATCAATTCTTCATCAAAAATTTCCTAAGGGTCTCCAGAGCACTCATTATTCAGTATCTGAGGCAGAAGAGTGTAATAGAGGCAAAGATAGTCAAAACAGGATCTCCCTGGCTTCCTTTAAGACTCAACTAAAATCTTACCTTCTACAGAAGGCCTGTCTTAATCCTTCTTAATTCTAGGTGGGGCCTTCCTTCTATAAATTATTTCTGATTTATCTTGTCTCAAACTTGCATTTTGTATATTTGTAGCTTGAGGACAAAGCTGTCTTTTGCTTCTTTTTGTATCCCCAGCTCCTTGCACAATGCCCGGCACATAAAAGACTCCTAATAAATGTTTATGATTGATTGAGATGGTCCCTGTCAACAAAAAGTTTTTACAATCTAGTGGAGAAGTGTCGTCTACATCTAGTTTAGTGACTAAATCCCCCCTCTTAGGATGGGGGGGTGGAGTTTGCATATTCTAAGAAACTATGTGGAGAGGATGATGTTTAAGCCAGAGGAAATAACCCTTTCGGAGGGGACCTTCCCAAATAATACTATGAAAGAATTAGCTTCTTACATTTTTCATTTCTCCATGAGCTCAGCTCCTAGGTAAAAAATGCATAATGTTTATCAAATCATCAACTGCTTATTGCATATTTCCAAGGGGATGTTCTGTAGACATGTCAAAATCAACAAGTCCAAAATGAAATCACCCTCTCTCTCCAATGTTCTTCTGAACTTCCTTGTTTCTGTTGAGGGCCCTATCATCCTTCCAGCCTTCCAGATCTGAAAGCCTTGGATTCATCCTTAATTCCCCTCTTCCCCACCCTCTCATCCAACCAGTTACCAAGTCTGGCCAATTCTCCTTCCATATCCTCCCATCCATCTCTTTTTTTTTTTTTTTTTTTTTTTTTTTTTGATCATTACAATAGCTTCAAGATTGGTGCCTTTCACTTCAGTCTTTCCCCAGTGTGATCCATCTTCCCCACAGCTGCCAAAACAATTGTTCTAATGTTCAGATCAGAACATACCACTCTATTCAGCAAATCCAAAATGGCTACTTATTGCTTCCAAGATTAAATATCAACTTCATTTTTGGCCCAATAACTTTACCTACTCTTCCTGCCTTATTCCTCATCACTTCTCTTACCTCCTTTCATGAAACTGGTTCTTCATCTCTCAATCTTTTCATTGGGAAGATGCTAGGGCCCTCAAGAGCAACCTGACCCATTTAAAATCTGTCCACATTTAGAAAATCATGAGGCAGAACCTGTAATATACTCTCTGCCTCTTAGAATCCCTAGATTTTTTCAATGATCCAATCAAATATGACCTCTTGGTTTGTTTTTTTTTAATTTCCCTAAATGCTAGTGACTTTTTCCCAAAAGTTATTTTGATATTTATTTTTTTATACACACAGACTATCTTCCCCAACAGAATGTAAACTCCTATTTTATCCTTTTGTCCAATGTAGGAACTTAGTCGGCACTTGATGATTGTCTGAGTGAATGAATAATGGAGCCAAGGTCTACATACTCTTTAGCTATGGTCAAAATCAATCAGAATATTTAATGAGGAAAAGAAGGATTCAGTGAGGGTGACAGAGCCCTTCCTTTGACTGCCAGAGGCAAGCGGCAGTGGGTCCCAGGCCAGGCCCGGACAGCGGGTAACACAGTGTCTGGTGGAAAAGGGAGAAAGGCAGAGCTGAATACAGGCATTTGAGAGATATTGCATAGCTGATTCAAAACCTCATCCCTCTCTTTTCTTTTTGTGCTCACTCCCATGCTTTTCAGAAATCTCACCATCCTTCAATTAAGTGAATTTCCCTTTTTTTTAAAGGATATTTTTTCCCTTTCTTCTTCTTGTTTTTTTTTTTTTAAAGAGGTTTGGGAAGGGAAAATTATAGCTGTTGTCATGTCTGAAGCCTCTTTTCCCAAGGCAGGAGAGATTTAGACCCAGACTGCTCTCCACTGTGGAGCCAATGGAGCAAACTTTAGGCCAGGAATGAAATATAGTCCCCTACTTATGATACCCTCCCAGACAGGAGATGGACAGCCAATGTCACACAAACTGGCTGGAGATGGTTGCCAGTCCCAGCATCCTATTGATTGAGAGTATTCCATATGGGGGGAAAAGCTGTCAGAGCATGAGATCTTTGGGAGTCTCCCAGGAGGTGAGTTGGTTATGGTTACTTTTCTGGTATTGGGTTTTGGGTATTGTTTCTGTTTGTTTGTTTTTGCTGATAGGGCCATAATAAAATTTCACAGGTATAAAATCACAGGAAAGTACATCTTCCGTTGATAACGGGAACCTGGAGAAACACTTTACTCCAAAGAGAGAGTGTTGGGGACCTCATAGAGGTGCCAGGGCTAAGCTGATGTCATCTCTAGTGGTCTTCTGGGTAGCTTCAGATCCGAATGTGGAAAGTGCTGTGGGAAACAGAGAGGAGTTGTCAGAGAGACAGGATGGAATCAGAGGGAGAGGCAGGGCAGGCTGAGAGGCTGGAATCAGAGGGTAAGAAAACATTAGCTTAACTATAGAATCACAGAATGGGCAAGCTAGAAGGGTCTTTCATCATCTTTCAGTCTTGACTCCCACATTTCACAGAGGTCACACAGAGTATTAGTAGTAACAGATGAATGATAGGAAGATTGGGGAGTCGGAAGCCCTGTTTTTGAAATCTAACTCTAAATAAGGATTAGTATTACTAATAGAATTGCTTTTGGTCCTCTGTTTAAAATCTGCTTAATTAAGTCCTCGGTGTCTCTACTTCCACCTCTGTGAAACAAGGATAACAGTCCCACTGATCTCACAGGATTGCTAAAGGGATCAAATGAGCTAACTCCTGTAAAGGACTTTATAAGGTGTTAAATAAATATGATTATTAGGATGAGAATCCAGATCTCCTCAGCAGCCAGATCAGAGATATTAGAGAAAGTCATCCCAATGCCTGTCAGAAGGGAAACCACCAGCTATAGACTTCTCAGCTCCCTCAGAAGAACGTGTCTAGACCGAGGAGGTGGGGCAGGCCTCTCCTGGAACTGATTTTTCACATCTGTTGCCCACTGGGGCCCATCCTGCTTACACTCCATTGCTAAGGCTACTGAAGACATTTTACTCTGGATCATAGTGTACCAGGCTAGGTGGATTGATCTGGTCCTAAACTGTGAGCCCTTGGGGAATGAATACGAAAGCATGGGTATTCTTATACTTTTTCAGGAAGCTCCTGAGATTCCAGGGAAACTCCTTCCTAGTGGCTTTTAACTTCTAAGGAACTGCATCCACCTGAGGACACTGGAATATGTTTTTATTTTTTAAAAATTATCTGTTTGAACACAAGCTCTGAGTAGCCCAGTGTACATTGGATGCTGGACTTAAAACCAGCTTCCAAAGGGAAAGGGCAGTCCAGCTCTAAGGTTAATCAATTTGAGCAGCAAGATTGAGGCTAAGGAGGAGATGGAGCATCATGGAAAAAATACTGGACTCAGAGTCAGGAGAGACATGAGTCTGAATCCCAAAGGCTGCCCCATACCTCAAAAAGTCAGGGGACTTTGCAATCATGTCTTCAAAGTCTGCATAGCTGAGTTTTCCATCTCCATCCAGATCCGCCTCCTCAATGACCTTATCGCACACCAGAACCACCTCTTCTTCCTCCAGTTCTGACTTAGTCAGCCGGGCCAAGGTCATCTCCAAGTCTTTCTTGCAGATGAAGTTGTCATTATTGAAATCTACTCAGGGAAGGACAAAGAGGAACTCTCATTACTACTATCATCATCTTCATCCAAATGGAAGTCTCTGAGGTCTTTCATTATGATTCTAAAATTCTGATCCTTAGCTTCTTGCCTTAGTATAATCGCTAAGGACTGTGATATTATAACTCACTGGGTCCCAAAGAAACACTAGAAACAGGTCCCATTAACTAAGAAAATCCACCCTGGGATGGGCCAAAAGATCTGTAAATACTCTACTTCTGGATGGAACCTTGGATAAATAATTTTGCCTCTCCGGGCCTCAGTTTATTTTTCTGTAATAATGTGAATAAGAAGTTGGTAAGCACAAAGATGGCAGTTGGCCCCTTCTAGTTCCAACAGTCTGTGAATCAAGAAACCCAACCAACTGGACGATCCATGGCAGAAAGCTACCCTGAGCTCTGGAGTCTAAATTGAGAGGCAGGAGACCTGGCCTCCAGTCTGGACTCTTTTTGCTAGCTAGGCAAGCATGGGCAAGTCATTGTCTTGTTTCCTTATCTATAAGATGATATTCCCTATCAGCTGTGGGAGGGACTTGAGAACATGGAATATTAGAACTGGGAAGGACTTGAATATATGGAATATCAAAGGTGAGAGAGATCAGAAGAGAGGCCCTCAATCTTATAGATTACATTCTAATGTCCAGCTGTTGATAATTAATTTTTCCTTCCCACTTCCACCTTCAAGCCTTTCCTGACTTCTACGGCTGAAAGCCGGTTTCCCTTCATAGCTTTATCTTGGGCTTCTTGTTTTGCCTTTATCCCACTTTCCCTTTTATTATAGCTAAGGTGGCTCAAAGTCACTTAACCTATTTCCCTCAGTTTCCCTATCTATAAAATGGGAATATAATAGCATCTATTTTGTGAGTTTGTTTTGAGGATCAAATGAGATATTAATTGTACAGTACCTGGCTCACAGTAAATACTATGTAAATGTTAGCTTTCATCATTGTTACTACTTGGCTATACAAGGTTTGTTGTTGTTGCTTATGTCTGCCTTTTCATGACCCTATCTGAGGTTTTCTTGGCAAAGATACTAGAGTGATTTGCCATTTCATTTCACAGATGAGAAAACTGAGGCAAACAGGATTGAGTGACTTGCTCAGGGTCAAATACCCTGAAGCAGAATTTGAAGCTGGGCTTTCCTGCCTCCTATTCTAAAACCCGCCCTCTGTCCATGATCCCATGCTGTCTCTCCTTCATATGAGGTACCTCATAGCAGTTTGTTAAACTGAATCTTCCATGGGGTCAAGGAGAGAAGGTCTGAACCTGGGAAAGTGAGCCCTCAAACTTTCCAAGTACTGTTCTGCTGAGAATGATTCCTGGTCCTTCCTCCTCAACAGAGGTACTTACCTGCCCTGGCGGAACCAGTGGCAGCCATGACCACCGTTAGCTGGGGGAGTCTGGGAGTGAGACTAGGAGGGCACAAGGGGCTGGTGGCTCAGTTGCCTGATCCAGCTCAGTTGTGGCTGAGGATCCATCCCACCTCATTAGGTAGCCTTTGGGTATCTCCTTCCAAGCCCAGAAGGCTTAGAACGGGAAACTCTAAGAGAAGGTCCTGAGTGAGCACCTGCTCTCTCCCCACCCAAGGTCCCAGGCTTCCTTTGATGCCAATGATAGCCAGATGGGCACTACTCACCATAGATCTTAAAGGCATAGCTTGCTTTGAGTTCCCTGGGCGCCGACTCACAGAGGACTGAAAACATGTCCACAAAGTCATTGAAGGTGAGATTTCCCTCACCATCCTCAGAGAAAGATGCCACAATTCTCTCCTTGAAGGGATTCTCCTATGGAAAATTAGAAAGTGTGAGTAGGATCACACAGATTCACAAATGTATCATCTTTCTCTGTATTTGTGTCTGTCTCTGTTCTCTCTCTCTGTTTCTGTCTCTCTCTCTCTCTCTCTCTCTCTCTCTCTCTCTCTCTCTCTCTCTCTCTCTCTCTCTCTCCCTGTCTCTCTCCCCCCACCTCTCTCTGCCTCTGACTCTTTCATTCTCTCCTTTCCGTCTCTTTGTATATCTCTGTTTTTCTCTCCACTTCGCTGTCTCTATCCTTTTTCCTCCTCTCTTCTGTCTCTGTCTCTCCCTCTGAAAATATATATTTTTTTACTTACCATGTTTATGTAGGTCTAACCTTTTTCTATCCCTTGATCCTTGATATATATGTATGTATATATAGATGTAGATATAGATAGAGAGAAGGCAGGATAATGTAGTGGGCAGAGTTGGTCTCAAAGTCAAAAAATGTGGATTCAAAAAGCGTTCATTGGCTGTGTGACCCTGTACAGGCACTTAACCTTAAACCTGCGCAGATAGAGATCCGGTTGGGAAGAAGGAGCTCCAAACCAGGAACATCCAAACCTTGGATGAATGAAATCATGAGTCTAATTTTTTTAAAGTATGTAAATATGTTTTTTAAAAACCATATAAACATATGTATAAAATACTTATGCAATAGATAATTATGATATATGCATATAGATCTATAGATCTATATCTATATCCATCCATACATAAATATATAATATAGATAGTTGGTTATGCTCAAGGAGGACCAAATGTCATCTCTAAATTTGAACATCTCATACTTTCTTTGAGCTACTGCAATTCTACTTTGCTCATATTTAATATATATTTATATCTATATCTATATACATCTATATATACAAATAGATCATATATATAATCTATATATGATCTATATATATGGCTCTGGTTATTAGGAAGTTCTTTTTTTATTCTGAAACCTGCCTTTCTAGCACAATAAGCCCTAAACTGAAAGGCAGAAGAGCTGAGATTTGATTCTTGGCTTGATCAGATAGTTGATATGACCTCTCCTGGCCTCAGCTTCCCCCTCTGCTCTGGGCTCTGGACCACCTTTTTCCCCTCACTGCTTTCCATAACATCTCTCCCTTTCTACTTTGTACTATGCTTATTTGCGTTTCTGGCTGTCACACTATTTGGTCTATGATGATTCCTGACTCCTCTCTCTCAACAGAGACATTTGCAAGTCCCCAGTGGAACCAATGGCAGCCATTATTATGATGGGGTCTGGGGTCTTCTGCTTTTACTAAGGATCAGAAGCATCAGAGGAACTCCTCTTTTCTTTCCTATGGACTAGATTTAAAAAAAAAATACCCTCAGAACTTAGTATTATGCTTATTTGGATTATCTGATTGACACCCAGGCAAGTTAATTTGCAGGACAAAGAGCAGGTCTCTTTTTATCAGGATCATGAGGAAGGAAACTTTCCTCGGGAAGAAACACTATCTCAGAGGGTTTAGGTGACTTTTCTGGAGTCCCATCCTGCCTCAAGGTCCTTTGGCACCTTTCATCTCACTGATACAGGTTTCAGTTCACATTAGGAAGATTTTCCTAACCATTCCATTCCTTAATATAACTACATCAATACATGTCATCTCCACTGCAAGATGATAAAGGAAAAAAAAAAAAAAAACAAAGAGTAGTGGGAAGGTAGGGAAAGGTCCTTCAATTCAATTCAACAAAATATTTATCAAATACCTACTGTGCACAAAGCATTGTGCTGGGTACCTGATAACAAACTTACATTGAGGGTAATATGCAACGTGTTTATAAGTATAATGGAATGAATCCTGAGGGAGGAGAGTGCACTACTGGGAGGAAAGGTGATCTTCATGAAAGCTTCATGGCGCCTAAGCTGAGTCTTGAAGGAAATCAGGCTCCTGAGAGACAGAAATGAAGGAATGTTCCCCCAGGGACTTGCAAAGGGCTTATTTAAGTGCACAGGAATAGGAAATGGGATACTGTGTCCAAGGAATGGCCAGTCATCCAAGCTGGTTAGAATGTGCTCTTCATGTGGATGAATGAGACAAATCAATGAGACAATACCACAGGCCCCACAGCCCCTCCTGATGGGCTAGCCCAGGGACAGCCCAAAGGTTTTCTTTATACCCCTCACCCGAAGAAGCCCTTTAAGAGTACCTTGAACTCCGGCATTTGTATGATGACTGACATGGGCACGGTGACAATAGGGTTCTTTCGATAGTCCATGGGCACGATGTTGGGCGCTAACTCGTAGTACCGGGCATGCAACCTACAAAGCAACCAGAAGATGGTCCCATCACACAGTTAAGGGCTGAATCTTCAGAGAGATCCCTAAAGCAAACACGGCACCCAAAGTCATTGACTGAGGAGCTGGGAAGAGCGTCAGGGCCATCTGGTCCAATTTCTTCATTTTATAGATGTAGAAACAAGAGCTACTTGCCCAAGATCACACAGGTGTGAACATCAGAGCGGGATTTGAACTCGTGCTCCCCAATTCCAAAGCCAGTCCTGTTATTTCATAGATAGTCCCAGAGTTGCCTTAGAGAGGAGGTTCCTTGGATCCTCAGACCCCCAGGGATAGATTTCAGAAGGTCCATGCACTGAGAGGAAGGGGAAATTACATTTTCATTTTCAGTAATTTAATTGGAATTTAGTATTTCCTTTGCAGGACATGACTTTGAGAAGAGGTCCAAAGGCTTCATGAGATTGTTAAGGGGGTCTGTGACCCCCACAAAGTAAAAAGCCCTTGTCTTAGAGGTTAAGTCATAGATAAAGAGTTAGAAAAGATTTCAGATTCCATTCACTCTAATCCTCTCATTTTACAAATGAGAAAATCAAAATCACATGGCCAGGAATGGTCGGTGGTGAGATTTGAATTCGGCTCTTCTAAACTCCAAGTCTAGATCTCTATTCACCATGTATCTTTTGTCCAATTTGGTCTCCTTTTTTCAAGGACAGCCAAAAATGGATTGGAAAGTGTTGTAGTTGGAGTTGGAAGGGACCTTGGAGATTATTTAGCCCAATCCCCTTATTTTACAAAGGAAGAAACTGAGACCAGAGAGAAGTTAAGGGAATTGTCCTTGGAGAGAGTCTCATAGGGAAAAATAGAGTTTGTGTTTAAAGAGGAAATGGGGTCTCTGACCTGTTGACTATTTCTTAGAAGTTAAGGAGCTACAATGGTCTGAAATATTGGAAATGCTTATGGAAGGAAGGAATGGTCAAAGCGCTAAACCTTCTTTGCCCTGTGGTCCTGCCCTCCAGGGACAGGTCTGGCTTGCTGGAAACAGGGAGTTTTGAAGGTATTTGTTTTTTATCCAATCCATGGAAAGAAAAGAGGGGTCTCTCTGATGTTTCTAACCTGTAGTGAAAGTGAAGACTCAGCCTTCAGGGAAGCAAGACCCTCAGAATACAGGGAAGACCAACATTCAAGTTACAAGGTATCTGGATCATGGGGAGAGAAGAAGAGAAACTCTTGAAGCACCTGGAAGTTCTGACACCAAAAGGGCAAAGATTCAGTCTTCATGAAGACAAGGCAGGGGAGGAACCTCATGAGTAATGCAGGACAGATGCAGGGAGACACAGGGAGGATTCCCAAGCATCATGTAAAGCCAGCATCATGGGGCTGGTTCTACGCAGCCCAAGAAAGAGAGGGAGGGAGGAAGGGCAGGTGAAGGAGGGAGGGGAGACAGAGAGAACAGAGAGAGAGAGACACACACACACACAGAGAGACACAGAGAGACAGAGAGAGAAACAGACAGAGAGAGAGAGAGAAACAGAGAGAAACAGAGAAAGAGAGAGAAAGAGAGAGCGGCCAGGGTCTATGAATCTATAAATGAGGAGTCTGGAGCAGGGATGGATCTCTAAGATCTACAAAGAGACAGAAAGGAGAGAATGAAAGAGTCAGAGGCAGAGAGAGGTGGGGAGAGAGAGAGAGACAAGGAGAGAGAGAGAGAGAGAGAGAGAGAGAGAGAGAGAGAGAGAGAGAGAGAGAGAGAGAGAGAGAGAGACAGAGAGACAGAGAGAGAGAGAGAGAGACAGAGAGAGAGAGACAGAGAGAGAGAGAGAGAGAGACAAGGGGAGAGAGAGAGAGAGAGAGAGAGAGAGAGAGAGAGAGAGAGAGAGAGAGAGAGAGAGACAAGGGAGAGAGAGAGAGAGAGAGAGAGAGAGAGAGAGAGAGAGAGACAGAGAAGGGGGGAGAGAGAGAGACAGAGAGAGAGAGAGAGAGAGAGAGAGAGAGAGAGAGAGAGAGAGAGAGAGAGACAAAGTCAGTGACAGAGAAAGAGACAGAGAGAGACAGAGAGACAGAGAGAGACAAGGGAGAGAGAGAGAGAGAGAGAGAGAGAGAGAGAGAGAGAGAGAGAGAGAGAGAGAGAGAAAGAGAGAGACAAAGTCAGTGGACAGAGAAAGAGACAGAGAGAGAGAGAGAGAGAGAGAGAGAGAGAGAGAGAGAGAGAGAGAGAGAACAGAGACAGACACAAATACAGAGAGAGATGGTACATTTGTGAATCTGTGTGATCCTACTCACACTTTCTAATTTTCCATAGGAGAATCCCTTCAAGGAGAGAATTGTGGCATCTTTCTCTGAGGATGGTGAGGGAAATCTCACCTTCAATGACTTTGTGGACATGTTTTCAGTCCTCTGTGAGTCGGCGCCCAGGGAACTCAAAGCAAGCTATGCCTTTAAGATCTATGGTGAGTAGTGCCCATCTGGCTATCATTGGCATCAAAGGAAGCCTGGGACCTTGGGTGGGGAGAGAGCAGGTGCTCACTCAGGACCTTGTCTTAGAGTTTTCCGTTCTAAGCCTTCCGGGCTTGGAAGGAGATACCCAAAGGCTACCTAATGAGGTGGGATGGATCCTCAGCCACAACTGAGCTGGATCAGGCAACTGAGCCACCAGCCCCATGGGCCCTCCCAGTCTCACTCCCAGACTCCCCCAGCTAACGGTGGTCATGGCTGCCACTGGTTCCGCCAGGGCAGGCAAGTACCTCTGTGGAGGAGGAAGGACCAGGAATCATTCTAGGCAGAACAGTACTTGGAAAGTTTGAGGGCTCACTTTCCCAGGTTCAGGACCTTCTCTCCTTGACCCCATGGAAGATTCAGTTTAAACTGCTATGAGGTACCTCATATGAAGGAGAGACAGCATGGGATCATGGACAGAGGGCAGGTTTTAGAATAGAAGGCAGGAAAGCCCAGCTTCAAATTCTGCTTCAGGGTATTTGACCCTGAGCAAGTCACTCAATCCTGTTTGCCTCAGTTTTCTCATCTGTGAAATGAAATGGCAAATCACTCTAGTATCTTTGCCAAGAAAACCTCAGATAGGGTCATGAAAAGGCAGACAGAAAAAGACATAGAGGGGAAGACAGCCAGAGAGAGGGGAGGGAGGGTTTCTGCTTCAGCAGCTTGGTCCGGGAGAATGTGCAGCTGAACCCTACACTACTTCCTTGGTATGTGCTGAGGCAGCAGCTCCAGGCAGCCAAGGGCAGAGCAGCCTGCGCCCACCAGCCAGGAAACCATTCTCAGCTGCCAGGGATTGTAAGAGGACAGTCCCAGGGACTGAGAGGAGGCTGCTGAAGGTCAACCCATCCTTTCCAGCAGCCAGCTGTGAGGCCATTGGCTGGTTTCTTCCATATGTTCCCATCTTCTCCAGATTTTTGTCATCCTTCAAGGCCCAGATCACTTCCTGTTCTCGTTCCCGCAGCCTTTCCCAACGACCCCAAATTGGCATGGATCTCTTCCTGCCTGAAGGTGCCCCAGAGCCCAATACAGAGAACTCTGAGGTCGGGGGGGGTCTGCGTCCAAATTCTCACTTCACCCCCACTTCCAGTGTGACTGTGGGCCAGTCCCTGTATCCCTGGGCCATGGTGGATACATCTATAAAATGAGGAGGATGGACTAAGGATCTCCCAGAGCTTTTTCTGTTCTAAACCCAAAAATCCGTGTCTGTCCATTGAACCCAGAACCCTGTGGCAACACAACTTTTGGCTCATTCACTCACTCATGCAATCATCTGACAAGTGTTTGCTCAGCACCAGTAAATGGAACTAGCACTGCTGGGCCCCTCGGGACACATGTCCAAGCTTGTAACCAAGGGTCTCCAATTCAGGTGGGGAAACAAGACTCAAATCTATGGGAAAAACCAGGGACAGTTCAGGGGAAGACATGATGAAGGGTGCAACTAGAGAGTGCCACGGGAACAACTGACATGTGTCAAATATAACAATAACTTCCTTATCCATAGCATTAGAAGCTTATAAAGCACCTCCCTTCTTACTGAGAACTCAAGGGAGATAATGCAAGAATCAGCAATCCATTTGGTAGATATTTGGGCAGGGGGAAATGTAGGTGGGAATGGACCAGGCTACCTTGGGAGGACACTGTATTGGAGACCCTTCTCCAAGTACAGATCGGACGGTGATTTCTAATGTCCCTGACAGCTCTGACACTCCATGCTTCTGTGATTGAAGAGGAAATGGATTGAAATGGATTAGAGATGTCTTAGAAGGCTAAGACAAAGGCGTGGGTGAGAAAGAAAGAGATCTTCAATAAGATAGATCTAATCTCTTATCTGACACAGTGACTAATCTCTTGGCTCTAGTTGAGTCACTTAACTTTTGAGTTGTTACCTCATTGTCAAATGAAGATGAGAAACACTTGTATTTCCTGTATACGAGGGTTCCCCCCCCTAAACTTTAATGTTTGTTATGTAGAATTAATGTTTGTTAATATAGAAATGTGAGGAAAAGCTAGGTGGTGCAGTGGATAGAGCACCAGCCCTGAAGTTAAGAGGACCTGAATTCAAATTTGGCCTCAGACACCTAACACTCCCTAGCTGTGTGACCCTGGGCAAGTCACTTAACCCCAATTTAAATATATATATATATATATATACACAAAGTCCAAAGCCATACATACATTCATCATTACCTCCTGCCTGCTCCTAGACCTGGCCTTAGTCCCCCAAAATCAGGCAGCGTTGAGGAAGGACCAAACAATAACACTCTGAGACTGAGCAAGCAAGGCAAATCTCATTCACCAGATTCATCCCAGACTGAACCCAACAAGCATTCATCAGGTTATTTAGGGAGAGAAGAAGCTGAAGAAAGGGGAGGAGGAGAAGGATGGAGAGAGGGCCCATGTTCACATCCTTTCCCAAACAAGGGCCAGAGCGAATGGGCTGCAGAACAAATCAACTAGTCTGGCCTTTTTCCCACCCCCAGACTCACAATGGAGAAGAACATTCTAACATACTAGATCATAGACTCTTCAAGATGAAAGTCTTTTGCCATGGACTCTAATGGGTCATAAGCATTGCTAAGAGGACAGACTCAGTTTTGGAGGCCATATTTTAAGACTGACTTTTGAAGGTCCATCGAAAGGCAACCAAATTGGTGAAGGGATTCAGACAATGTCTGAAAGATCAATGGGAGAATTGGGATTGTTTAGCTTGAAGAAGACTCAAGAGGGAAGGGGAGAGTTGAGAGCTGACTTCAGACATCAGAAATGCTAATGAAGAGGAGAAATTAGGCTTATTCTCTTTTACCCCAAAAGGTAGAACCGGGAACCAGAAATGATAAAAGGGACCTTGCCAAGAGGTCAACTGGGGCTGCATGTCCCAGTAATCAGAGTGACCATGAGTGGAATGAAGCTGCTTGGGAAGGTTGGGAAGTGAGATCCCCGTCATGAGAGGTCTTCAAGTAGGGGCCCAATGACTTTTGCAGAAGAAGATTCCTTTGCTGTGTGGGATGGCTACTGAGTCTCCTTCCAATACCCCAAATTCTTTACTCTTTGAAACCCACCAGTCCAATCTTCTACCCAAAACAGGAACATCCTTTTAGAAAGTCACCTAACCCTGTTTAAATGCTTTCAGTAGGGATCTTACTCCTTATCAAAGCCCTGCAGGGCAACTCTAATTGTTAGATATTCTTCCTTCAATTGAGCCAGAATATGTCTCCCCTTAATTCAAGGGAATTCTTTTTTTATTTTTTCCCCCAGGTATGGATTGCACTCGATGATCATTGTTAAACCTTAAAGTTTCTGTGACTACAGTGGCTCCTATCCACTTGCTGACCCAAGATCTATCCTAGGGGGCCATACGGTTTACTCCCTCTTCCACAACAATCCATTGATCCCATCTACCCCAAATCTTCCTCTTACTAGACAAAAAATTTCTAGCTCCTTCATCACCAATTAGGGAACAACAAGGCAGTTTTGAAGGAATAAATAGGCAATTAGGTGGTGCAATAGAAAGAGCATGGAATCACTGCACCCACCTAACTGCCTATTTATTCCTCAGGATTCCTTGGAATCAGTAAAACCCAATTTTAGATCCAGCCTCAGACACTAACTGAATATGTATGAGATTTACTAGCATAATCTTGGCCTAGTCATTTAACCTTGGTCTTCCTCAGTTTCCTCAATTGTAAAATGGGAATAAGGATTATTGTGAGGCTCAAATAAGATAAAGCCTATGATGCCTGGAACATAGTAAGTACTTAATAAGTGCTTATTTACTTCCCTAAAGAAATATACTTGTAACACATAACCAGAAGTAGAATATGCATTTATTTCATTATAATAACAATTTGTATTGATAGGACTTGTGACCTAGGCTGAGGTATAGTGACTGGAGCACTGGATTTTGAGCCAAGAAGCCCTGGATATAAATTCTGCTTCAGATTTCTACTAGCTGTATAACTTGGGCATAACTAACCCCATGGACCTCAGTTTTCTCAAATATAAAATGAAGTAATTCAACTCCCTAAGGTCTCTTCTAGCTTTAAATTTCTGGTCTTCTTGGCCAATGGTCTCATCAGTATAGGGAATATCAAGGAAGAAACTTCTTCACAGAGATATGTTAGAGGCAGCTGAAGTGAGCCAATTGTTAAATTTCAGTGTGAGCAATATATGTGAGCATTTATACCTTGGAAATTGGCAAGCAATACAAATCAGGGTTCTACTTACTGTGTTTTATTGATTATTCAGACTTAAGATAATGATGCAGAAAATGTTAATGATGCAGCTCAAACCTAAAAGCCTATTCTGCCTTTTCAGAGAGCTGCTTGATAAATATTTACTAGCACACCCCTGTCCCTTCATCAAGTCTAAGATAGCATTTCCCACCCATCTTTACTTCCATCTTGCTATTGCTCTGAAGGAGAGAAAATGAAGCTCATAACTTTGCTCAACTCTCCTCACTTAAATCCATTTCATGCATAAATCAAGACAACTCCCTCATGATGTCATTAATGCTCTCTGAAAATGAAGGACCAACAATAAGTTCCAATCCAGTGGAACTTTTTGAGATAAATAGGATAGTTTTCTCTTCCTTTTTTTTCCTCTGCTCACGGCCACCCTGAGTCTCTGTCCTAAAGCAGAAGGCATCTATTCCCATCTTTAACCCCAATTCCTCCCACCCGAGAAATGATTCTGCTCCAATAACCCAATCTAAAATCAGTGAGGCAAGGAAAAAATGGAATGAGGAGGCTGACTGATCCCCCTGGTGGGTTATTGCCAATAGCTCACTGTCTACTGAAGAGGCTGCCTGTCTCATCTTGTCCCTCTGTCATCAGCTTTACTGCATTTGGATTGATTTGGGGTTGGGAAAGTCTGGCATTAATTCCCAAATGAGGCTTGGAATCAACCACAGAAGCCCAGAGTTAGAAGGGACCACACAGATGCTTTTAGAGGTAGGAGCTCTTAAGATATTATCCAGGGGAACTTAAGCTTTTTTTTTTTTTTTCATGGAGTCAATGACCCCTTTTCATAATGATGTTTTTAAATTCATAAAGTAAAAGGCATGGGATTATAAAGAAAGGCAATTATAATTAAATATTTTTAAATGTATAACAAAAAGTCATGGATCTCTCAGCTTCAAAACCTGTGTCTAACCCTCCTATTTTATAGATGAAATAATGGAGGAGGAGTAAGGGTGTGCTTAAGGGAACATGGCCACTAAGTTAGGTCATGGCCTTTGGGCTAGAAGGGAACTCAAAAACTACCTGCTTGAACCCCTTCATTTTACAGGTGAGAAAACAGAGGTATAGATGTAAATGTTTCTGAAGCAGTGACAAGGCTAGGATTTGAATCCAAATCCCACCTACTGCATCATTTGAAGTCAAGTCTTCTGGGTCCAAAGCGTTTCTAGTGAAATGTAAGATACTCTTTATTCCAACCTAACCAGAAATGCCCTCACCAAAGTCCTTATCCTGCCTTCTGCATATAAAGTCCAGGAACGGGCAATTCACTCACTGTCTCCTGAGGCAGTGCCTGTCCAGCTGGTGGGTAGTTCGAAATTCTTGGACAGATTTTCTTTTAACAAGCTGCAGTCTGTCACTGTGACATCTACACTATTAGCAGTACTTTGGGGCTGAAAAGAACTCCCTTAAATTAAGCTTTAAAAGGACTGAAATCATAATCATGTCATTTTCTCACTGTCACCCTGACCCCAAGCTTTTCTTTTTTTTTAATTTTAATTTTATTTATTTAATATTTTCCCCATTACATATAAAACACCAGCCTTTTCTTCTTTCCCAGATACAACATATCTCAGTTCATTCAATTAGTCTTCATAGGGCAAAACAGGCATGTTTCTCAGTATCCTGGTCACCCTCATCTGAACATGCTCCAGGCTGTAGTCGTTAGAATGGACCCCAAGACTCCACTTGTGGTCAGACCAAGGAACACCAAACCTTTCCTGAAATTCTAAGCTATTAACACTGTCTTTTAAAATTTCCTTGTACATTGTATTTACATCCACATGTATTTATTGGGTCCTTCCCCTTACCCGGAGAGAATAAAGGCATCTTGTGGTCAGGGACTGCTTCCCTTTTGGTTTTGTAGCCTCAGAATTTGGCACAGTTCTTGACACAGAGCAAGCAATGCTTGGTGAATCAAACAGTACTATTTCCTCTAATTCTACCAATTTCAAATTTCCAATCCTTCAAGCCCACATTCAGCAGATTTTTGTTTATTTCTTTTTACTATTATTTTTTATTTTATTTTTAATTTTTAAATTAAAGCTTTTTATTTACAAAACATTTGCATGGGTAATTTTTCCAACATTGACACTTGCATAACCTTTTGTTACAAATTTTCCCCTTCTTCCCCCCACTCTCTCCACTATCTGGCATTTAATCCAATATATGTTAAATATGTTGAAATGTTTCCTTTTTTATTTAGCCCTAAGGTTTCATCAGTTTAAAAAACTCCCTCTACAAGTACAGGCTAGTAACTTCTTTGGTACATATAGCTTTACAGCTTGCATAGTGCACTGAGAGATTAAGTGACTTACTCAGGATCATACTGCTGCTGTGCCAAAGGCAGGATCCGAATCTAGATCTTTGTGACTTCTACCATCCCTATGGCTTTACATACATACAAGACAGAACTTTACACTACATCATGCCTCCTTATTCAGATTTAACAAGGATTGATTTTTAAAGTAGCAACATGGAAATACAATCCTTTTTCCACTGACTAAAAGTGTTCTCTCCTCAACAACTACAGAAACAACACATATTAAATTCCTATTCTATCATTGTATCCCCGGGGACAAAAATTTAACAGTCCCTGTCTTCAAGAGGAGAACATTCTATTGGACTGAGCCACAGAGCGCAGAATCACCTGACTGATAACTAGTTCTAAGTTCTAACCAATGAGGGTTCGCTCACACTCTATTATCTAATTACACAGTATCTAACAATAAAAACAATAACAGTTAACCTTTACGTAGTGATTACTATGTTTCAGGCATTGTGCTTTGCAATTATTATCTCATTTGATCATCACATCCTGGAAGGCATGTGTTATTATTTCTCCCATTTTATGGATGAGGAAACTGAGGCAAACAAGTTAATTGATCTGTCCAGAGTCATATAGTGGGGACACAAGTCTCTATGCAAGCACTCTATTCAGGGTCAGAAAAGAATGCTCCAAGTTATAAATCTTGCTTAACCATGGAAGACAGTCTTAAGGACAAGTGATGGTACTCAATGATACATCCTTTCCCCATCACATAGGTCCCCAACTCACTTCACAAATGAGCCATTCTAACAGACTGGTCACGAGCCTTTGAAATATAATTAAGGATTTTTCTCAGCTGCCTTCGGGGAAAAGCTGAACAGCTTTAAGAGGGAAATTCTCAGCAGCCAAGAATTTCAAAGAAAAATGTAGGTGATGTGTATGACTTAATCCGTTGTTATTGTGTCAGTGATTGAGTCATGTCCAACTCTTCATGACCTCATTTGGGATGGATTGTTATTTCCTTCTCCATCTCAATTTACAGATGGGGAAACTGATGCAAACAGGAACTTGCTCAGATCCACACAAGGAAACTCTAGATCTAACAATGATTTGATGGTTCCCTTTCAGAAGAAAAAAGGATCCCGATATACTATTCCTCCCCATTAGAGGTCAGTAGTTGGTGGGAAAATAGGAAGATTATTAGAACTGACTCCGCAGTTCTAGGTTCAAATCCAAGATCAGTCACTTTTTGTGTGATTTTGAACAAGTCACCTGAGCCCAAGTTTCTTTATCTGTAAAATGAATGGGGATGAATTAAATCAGAGATGTCAAATATTGCAATGCTCCCGAGAACACCTGAACCAGATTAAAATAATTGGGAAATATTTAATAAACTAAAAATACCACAAAACATGGCTAGAGTGGCAGTCCTAGAATCTGGAAGATCTGAATTCAAATATGACCTCAAATACTATCTGTGTAACTCTAGCAAGTCACTTAACCTCTACCTCAGTATCCTCATCAATAAAATGGGGATAATAGTTACACTTACCTCCTAGAATTGCTGAGAAGATCAAATTGGATAATAATTATAAAACACTTAGCACAGTGCTTGGCACATAGTAGGTGTTATATAAATGTTAGCTATTATTATTAATGTTAAAATGTGTTTTCCTAAGTTAATATATAACCACAGGATCATAATTTAGTTCCACCTCTTCTCCCATTTCCATTTGTGTTTGACACCATTAGGCTAAATTGCTTGAAATTTCTCTCCGAGCTCTGAATCTATCCTCCATGACCTCTCAAGACTGGTGGGCCAAAGGAAGAGAGACCCTCTTATATAGAAAACACCACAGCATCTTAGAGCCCAGCTAGACCAATGCCTACTTGAATAAGAATCCCTTCTACAAGAGACCAGACAACTCAGACCACTGTCTTCAAGAACAAAACCATTCTTCCCCTTCCTGGGGATGGGTGGGAGTATGTTGATAAGGACCAGTTTGCCCAGTCATGTTGATTCAATTTGAGACATTTTTTGTTTTCTGCCTGCAGAGAACACTGTACCCCACTACTACTACTACTAATTCTCCCATAGAGCCTTAAAGTTAGTCAAGTGCTTTCTGTACATGGTAGAAAGGCAGTATGCTCCTGGAAATGGAGTCAAAGGCTCTGGATTTAAATCCAGTTGCCACTTGGGTGACCTTAGGCAAGTCATATGTCTGGACTTCCCATTCCTTATCCATAAACTAGCCTGAGAACCAATGTTCTGGAAGAGTGTTGGGCTTTTAAGTTGAAAGATCTGTGCTATCATGTCATCAAGTCCTGAATTAACATCTATTTTCTGCCAGGAATTGGGCTGGGTACAATTCCAAGCAGAAAGGTGGGCCCTGCCCTCAGGAAACTTACATTTTAATGGGAGATGACAACACAAGAAAGAAATCTGAAAGGGGGAAAAGACGGGATGGAGGACAGGTGTGAGGGCCTTGTAGAGAAAGTCTGAGGGAATCAGGAGTACCTGGTGGAAGGGACAAGTGACCTAGACATTCTCCTTCTTAGCTATCCTTTGTTGTTGTTTGCCCTTCCTTCTTGAAGAGGACCATGACATCAGGGACAAGAGGACATATTATGACATGTGAGGGATGTGGATTTAAGGGAGAGAAGGCTGTGTAAGGTCACTAGTCTCACTTTCCCCTCCAGATACAGACAGATCAGGAGGCCTGGAGATGGGCCTGGATGCACTGGGAGACTGAACTTTTTTAAGCTAAAGTCTTCAACAGGTCTCAGTTGATCATAGACAAGATTTAAGAGTCAGTCAATCTGAGCATCCTCCTTAGTAACTACATATGATTTGGGGGCAGGTCAAATAGCCTTTCTGGGGCTTTCTGTGAGATGATACAGCTGACCTCTGAGTTCTTTCTAGCTATTCATTCTAGGATCTCCGATCTCCTTTTGCTGTCCTAAGTCATCCCTTCCTGGACAAGAAATGAGAACAAAGAAACTTATGGAATGAGCAGAGTCTGCAAAGGGGACAGCAGAACTCAGGAGTCTTCGGGAGAACCTCCTTGGGAAAGACCCACAACAGGGAAGGACGGAGGCCAGAGACAAGCCAGCCTTTGGGGGACTGCAGAAGGGTCTGGCAACTTGAAAGCTGTCCTGAGCCAGGTCACAGGCAGCCCTCACCACCTCATCGGAGAGAAAGCAAATCCCAGAGATTCTACAGCTGTTTCTGGCTTTTAGTGTAATCGGATATCCCTGCTGGCAGAAAGAGACCCAGTGGAGCCAAAAACGAGGTGAAATTTCCCGTCATTTCCCAATTCTGACAGGCCTCTTGTGATGGATGCAATCTTTACCCTTGCAGCAGACTTGGAAATCCGCTTCAGTCAAAAAGGGGAGAAGTTGGGAGTCATGAATAACAAGCACAACTCACCTCCAGCCCACTGGAAGTCAGGAAGAATACCAATAAGTTCTGGGATTACTGTGAATTCTAGGGCCTCTACTAACTTCCTATGGAGAAATCCCTTCTCCTCTCAGTCCATCAGTTTATTGTGTAAAGTGAGAGGGTTGGACTATAGATAACTATGGGAGCCTGTGAAATTCCACTTTAGGTCTTTATCAGGATGTCTCCAGTCTTGGAGGGGGAGGGAAGCAAGAGGGTCCTAGTTGGTGATCTCATCTGAGTTCCTCCCTCCCCCCATGCTGGTTATGAGATCACAAATAGGGAGCTTGGAGACTCAGACAGAGCGAATCATTGGCAGGAATGGACCTCTCAAGCAAGGACCTTTTCCACTAAACCACACGTGCAGCTTCCCCAAAACAAGTCAATGATCTGAAACAAATTCATAGACTGTTCAAGATGGAAGGAGCTCTAAAGTCCAACTAGACTTTTTAGAATTGAAAAAAAAGTGACTGGGAGAGGAATATATGTCTCAGATTTGTCCCCAGTCAGTTAGCAAACATTTATTAAGTGCTTACTGTGTACTAGGCTCTGTTATAAGTGCCAGCTATCTAAGACAAAAACACCATCCTGATCACTTTCAAGGAGCTACCTATATATAGGATACAACAAGTGCAAATAGCTCTGAGGGAAAACACTCGCAGGTTTGAGCTGAGTCTTCAGGAAAGCCAGAAGTGAGAGGCCAGAGTGCTCTAGGCAAGGCAATGGGTAGAGAGGAGGGGTCTCTACTGAGGACACTCTGCAGTAGATGTTTTGCTGAATCATTTTTTTTCTTTGTCAAAGGCTGAAATCAGTGGGGACAGGGTACTAAAACAGGATGAAAGGTATCATTAAAAAGGAAATACAGGCTCCAGTTCTAGAGTACCGCATCCCAGAGGAACTGTGATTGGCAGTGATGGATGGAAGTGATGAGGTCTAGAATTGGGGTATCTAACTGAAATTAGGGTTTAATTGAGGTCTAGTGGCAGGTTCGGGGCACATGGAGTCAAATAGAGCTCCCCTGCAACCCTTTTGGATTTGGTGCAAGGATAAGCAGTTAAATGAGGTCTAGTGGCTGAGCAAGAGTCTTGGGTAAAGAAATTTACAGACCTGAAAATCTAGATCGATAAAAGAGGTTTATTGTGGGGTTTGGTAAAGTTGAAGGTAGAGATAAGAGGGCACCGGAAATAGTGTTCTAGTGGGTAGAGATCCTTGGCATGCCAGCCGTAAGGCTGCCATGTTTGGAACCCCTGCAAAGAGAGGGCTCCACTTTGGCTCTTTTATAATAAGGGGCTTTGGCTACAAGCTGAAGGGGGCTTATGGGTGCAGTCCCATGTTGGCTCTGGGCTGGGTTTCAGACAGGGTTAGAATTTGAATTCAATTCAATAGGTTTTGGGACCGAGCCGGCCCCACCTATTTAACAAAGATGAAACTGTTTGTGCTTGGGATGGAGTCCCCTCCCTGAGGCAGAGTCGAAGGAGGTTTTCTCCTCTAAGGATTTTTCAGAGTTTTGGAGTTTCCTCTTCACACTGAGGAGCCCAGAAATGCAAGAAGTACAGAGAGAAATCAGTGGGTGGGCTCTTGAACACTCAGTCAATACCAGTATTTTAGCCACAGAGCTGGCTTAGGGACAGGGCGGTCTTGTGGGAAAGGGGAAAAGGGAAAAGATAATCCCTTCATCTAAATTTACCAGTTGTGTGACCCAGAATAAGTCACTTCTCTGAACCTCAATTTCCTCATCTGTAAAATGGGAATAATGCTAACAACCTAAGGGAGTTTTTGTAAATCAAATAAGACAATGTGTGTAAAGTGTTTTATGAATCTTAAAGCTCTGATTTAATTTGTTGTTACATCATCACAGAAATATAATAAGCGGCTATTTATAGAATTGATTTTAGGGATACCAAAAAAGCCTTCTAGCCTCTGAAAATCACTTGCACAAACTACTTACAGATTTAATCTCTATATCCAGCTTCTTCTCCCTCCTTTGAGCTTCTGGCATCAATTTGAACCTCTCTCATGATCAAATCTACTGGGTTTTATAGAACAATAGAACTTCAGAAGTAGAAATTGTCTGCACCAATATAGATCTCTCTAGGTCAATGCCCTCATTTTACAGGTGAGGAAACTGAGACTAGAGAGGAAAGTCATGAGCCCAAAGCCACACAGCTAACTAGTGACAGAGCTGCAAACTGGAAGCTGAGCCCTCAGTTCCCATCCCACCAGCTACCTAAGAAAATCCCTTTGATTTTGTTTAGCACCTATTTAATCACTTATCAAATGGAGCCGGGCAGCATTTATACTAACCTACCTCACCTGGATGTTGTAAACCCTTTGCAATTTTGAACTAGAATTGCTGTTCTTGTTACTATCGTTATGAGACAGACCCAGATGAAGAGCAGGGAGGCAGTTTGAGTCTCATATGTTTTCTGGCTCTGGGTTCAAGAACATCCTCTATCTTTTCCCATCTTGGAAAGAAAGGATAGATGAGGTCCCTGGGCTTTGTATGTGTCCTGCCAATGATCAGATACCACATGATCCCCCAGAAGAGAACAGACAAAAAACAATCTGCTTACTTGAGGATGTCATTCCGATTGAAGAAGGAACAGTCCTGTTAAAGGGGGGAAAAGTCTGAGTGAGTCGGCAGCATTAATTACTTGGAGATCTCTGAAATAAAAATCATAGGTAGTATTCATATGACATTTTTAAGTTTTGAGAAGCACTTTATACATCTTATTCCATTTAACTTTGAAACAACCCTGACTGTTGGAAGCCATTATTATCTCCATCTTTACAACTATGGGATCTTTACAAATATGGGAACTGAGGTTAACATGACTAAATGACTTGTTCACAGTCACATAGCTAATCAATGTTTGAAATTAAATTTGAACTCAGGTCTTCCTGACCCAAGTCAAGAGCTCTCTCGGCTATAGTCCTTCACATCCCTTTCCTGGGTAGGGCAGATGGTCTGAACCAAGAGGTAATGGCCACACACATTCAGATAAAGCCAGGGAGTATGGGGGAATTGCTTTTCTTTTAATATCAAAATGCCACATTGAGTCTACCTGAGGTGCCCAATTCACCAACAGGTAAAACTTGAGTTTTTCTCTTTCACCCCATAGACTAAAACCTTGAGAACTGGGAATGTGGTGATTCTAAATGTATGATAATTAAATCTGGACCTGAGGACCAGAGAAAAAAACCTAGTCTGCCCATGATCAGTCCACTAGGGATGAGAAGAGCTGAGTTTGGAGAGGATCTGCATTCAAATCTCCCTTCTGACCCTTACTATCTGTATGATCTTCCAAAAGTCACTTTGCTCTGATGTGACTCAGTTTCCCCATCTGTAAAATAAGGTGGTTAGATTCAATGGCCTCTGAGGGTCTCTTCCAGCTCTAAATCTATGCCCTCATCTCCCTATGATTCCCAGCTATGCCTCCCAAAAGAAGACAATAAGAACGAGGAATGACTGCCGAGCAAATTACTGTTAACTAATGCTAACTAAGTTAATTAAATAGTCAAGATGTCCTAATTTATGGTTTGAGGTCTTCTAGAACTCTTCTTTTTCCCCAGGGAAATTTTGTTAAGGACACTGGGTAATCCTAGAGGGATGAAAGAATTCCCTGCTCACCCTCTTAGGTTTCATTAGCTCAGGGCTCATATATCCCAGTTCCCTGGCCTCCCCTGTATGGAGCCTACCGGCAGATAGTGTAGCAAGAGTCTGATTACTGGGTCTGGGGCCAGATGGTACCCTTAGATCATGTCTCAAGAAGTCCAAGTAGGTGATTAACTCTTTGTTCACTATACTGTAGTAAGACTTCCATATGGGAAGTTCCCTCAGGGTTTAGCATATACTAGGCGCTTAATAAATGCTGCCATCATTTGGCCACACAACAGATATTAAGAACAAGAAGCAACATCCATAGTGCATCTGAAGAACATTGGCTCTGAAGTGAGAGAACCTGCATTTGAATCCTGCCTTTGATTATTTGTTACAAGTAGTGATTTTACCCACGTGACTTTGGGCAAGACAGTCCACTACCTTGGTTTTTTTCATCTACAAAGTTCGAGGGCCGGATGAGATGCTGTCCTGTGCACTTTTAGATCTTTGATCCCTGGACAAGGGCTGTACTCTTCTTCCTCTGTATTCTGGCTCCCCTCTTCTATATTCCTGCAACATTCTCCCTCAATCACCTATACTTTAACAATCAAATCAAGTTTCTGAAAAAAAAATATGACTCATTCTGTACCTCTAGTGCATCCCTTCTCTGCCAAGGGGTGGGCATGGGTCACTGAATCCACCAGAGTGCTTAAATATTTGAAAAGTTTTCGTGTTGTTGGGTTTTTTAAACACCATTATAAAGTTCAACTCAATTGCCTCCTCTTCCTTCTCTGATCCCCCATCAATCTATAACAGTGGTCCTTAAACTTTTTAAGTAGGGGGCCAACTCATTGTCCCTCAGACTATTGAAGAGCCAGACTATAGTAAAAACAAAAGCTCACACTCTGTCTCTGCCTCAGCCCATTTGCCATAACCCGGTCGGCCGCATCAATGTCCTCGGCGGGCCGCATCTGGCCCGGGCGGGCCATAGTTTGAGAACCCCTGGTCTATAAGGATCTCTTCCCTCAGATCTCTTGTAGCATTTCTCTCTTATACTTCTCTGATGTATATCGGATATATGTATATCTGATGTACGTCCTAAAACATATAGTTGTATATTTATGCGCATCTCTTTTTAGATCTTATTGTCCCACCAGACTGTAAGCTACATGAGGGTAATAACCGTGTCTCATAGAAAGTTTGTATTTCTACCAGCTCTCCATAGTCACTATACACTCTGACTGCTTAAAAGATGTCTTTTTAATGAATAAAGACCAAGTTAGACAACAGCAGAAAATGTTGTCAGAAAAATGAAACTTGCTATTACTTTTAAAAACACATTTTCCATCTCATTTTTTAAATCGTCACTTAAAATTATTTCTAACTAAAGTCTTCTCATTACAATAAGATCATATCATCATATATCTGGGATTCAAAGGAACTTCTCAAGTCATCTAGTCCAGCTGTTCTCAAACTTTTGGTGTCAGGACTTTTTTATACTCTTAAAAATTACTGAAGGCTCCCTCACCTCTACGGCAAAGAGCTTTTGTTTGTGGAGCTATATTTATATATTTAGCATAAAATCAAGTATCTTAATATTATTATAGAAATAGTTTGGACTTCTGAAAGGGTCTTGGGGACACTTTGAAAACCAGAGATCTGGTCAAACTGGCTCTTTGTTTTTACTGATGTGGAAGCCTACAACAAAAAGGGTTGCATGTCATGCCCAGGGTCATATAGATCTTAAGTCTCATTTAGGTCTGGGTCCTCTGACTTCATCACAGTGACCCTGGGCTGGAAAAGGTCATACCAACAAGGAAGGTAAGTTTGAGGGAGTCCTTAACAACAGGGAATAGCTTTATGTGTGGGCCAAATGTGGGACCAGGTGCCTTTTATCTGGAGTCCAGCATGGCTAACTGGGAAATACTCTTGTGCAGAACTATATATTAGAGGACAGATTATTTATGGCTAAGGCAACTCACAAAGACTACCTACTGACAAAATGTCACATTATTTGGAGCTAGAAAGGGCTTTACTGATTATATATTATAAATATTATAATATAAATTATTATTGCAACATAATACATATACATATATATTATAGTCTCATCCTTTTATTTTATAACTAAAGGAACTAAATGCCTATCACACTGTAAGGGGCAGAAGTCAGGAACATGGACTCCAAATCAAGTGATTTCCTCTATACCAAACTTCCTGAGACATGGCAAGGATTTAGTTCCTGTGGGCAGATGGAGTCCACACATGAGCCTCTCAAGCAAAGGTATCAAACACATGTTAAATGCCTTCCCAAGCATCATCGCCGTTGGATTAAAATGTAGTTCCTATATGGTTTTAATGTGTCCATGTAAATGTGGTTTCCCAAATCAATATGTGGGCTACAGGGATCATTACATACACTTAGTTTGACAGCTGGTTTCCATTTGCATTTGACAGCACTGCCCTAAAGAGCCAGAGTACTTATAAAATAATAGCAACAACTGACATGTCTATAAAGTTTCTTGAAGACTTCTCTGGATAGACATCATTATTATTGGCATTTGACAGAGCAGGAAACTAAATCCCAAAGCCGGGAAGTCACTGGCCTGAGATGATATATAGCTGGGTTAAAGTAACACATCTGGCCCCCCAGTGCAGGTTTTTCCCCTAACCCTTGATATCTGACACAAAACAGGGAAAATAAACAAATGGGTACAAGAGATTGTCTCAGCAGCCACAGTGGGGAGGGGAGGGCTGGGAAAGGGACAGAGAGAGGGTTCAAAGGTCCAAGTTCTGGTTTGGAGATAAGGATGGGGGCTCCATTTCTATAAACTATAGTATGGCACACACCAACAGGTGCTTTTGGGAAACAGTCATTTTTAGGAGTTGGTACAGAGGAAAGAACATTCATTGTCCTTACAAACAAAGAACCTGGATTCTAAGGGAAATACCTTAAAGGACGGGAGACTGATGGAGAGAAGTCCATAAGTCTGTATGAAAGTGCTAGTTTCCACTGCCCCATCCCTTGTCCTCAGTGCCACAGAAGGGATATGGAGAGGATTCTTGGAGAAAATAATCATGGAATACCTCAATTTTCAAGCAAGGTGGCTTATTCAATGGAAAGAACACCAGATTCAGTGTCAAGGGACAAAAATTCAAATCCCAGTTTAGCCATTTATGAAATCACAGAATTCGGAACTGGGAAATACTACATTTGGTCCAACCCATCCCTCACTCCCTGAATAACTTTGGGAAAGTAATCTCTCTGAGTCTAGTTGTCTTTGGCTGTACAATGGGAGAATCCATCTTGAGGCTGATTCTTGTCTCATCTGATGCTCACGGTATCCCCATGAGAGAGACAAGGCAAATGTTCTTCCCATTTAACAGAAAAGTGAACTGTGACCCAGAAGGAAGGGAAATAATTTAAGTGAGATCTCGAAAGTAGGTAGTTAGTGGTAGAACAGGGACTAGAAGCCTGGTCCAGGGCTTCTATTACATCTCATTCTTCCCCCTTCCAGACTTATAAAAAAATAAACAAAGTTTTATCTGAGCCCTACTTCACCTTATTCCTCTAATTGCTAAGGTAACTTCCCAAATTACCTTCTTTTCTTCTACATACCGTATATTTCACATTCGCTTATCTGTGTGAGCAAATGAGATATCTACAAAATGCAGATTTTAATCTGCTTAATCAATGCATGTTCCTCTTTGTCCTTTGTCCTAGGTGCATGTTGCTTATATATAAACTTCTGGAAGCAGGAGCTTTATTTTGGGAGGGGATATCTCTAGATCTTCGGCACCTAGCACAGCACCTGACCTGCAGCCAGCATTTTCTAAGTGCAGAATGAATGAATGAATTTTGAATGTACTTTGAGTTATTCAGATTATGATGAGATTGCTTTAGAGAATCCCACTGCCCTAGCTCCAGCTTTCTTTTCTCCTGCCAGAGGAGACCAGGCAATTTGACATGTATGGCAATGAGAGATGCTTCTGTTTAGAACCCTGAACAGCTTCCAGTCAGCAGGCAGACCAGGTCCATTCTCAAAAAGGACCTAGCCTCTGTGATGGAGCTATTGGCACTGCTCTGGTAAGCTGGAGTGCTTTTTATTAATTTAATTATAATCAATAATAATTAATTAAAATTAAATTATTAAAATAATTTATTTTAATTGATTAAAAATTAATAATTTAAACAGAAGGGAAGAAGGGTGTGTGTGTGTGTGTGTGTGTGTGTGTGTGTGTGTGTGTGTGTGTGTGTGTGTGAAATGAGGGCAGATGAGATGTCTTAGGGAATGAATCATTTTGTGTTCTAATGGGCCAACAAAAGCCTAGTCCTTCTGTTTTGATTCAGGAGAAAGAAGAACCTTAGAAGACCAAGACCACCAATGACTTTGAAATCACTTCACCAGGAGGTTAGGTGGTATGGTGAAAACAGGTCAGGGCTAAGATATGTGGGATCAAGTTCCAGCTCTGCCCTCAGCTGTTGGACTTTGAAGAAAATCCCAGTGTCCTCAACAATAAAGTGGGGAGAATTATAGCAGTTCATTACAAAAGAAACCTTCCATTATCATAGGTGGAAATGTTACTGCATTGTTGCTGCATGTTAAGGACATGTATGAGGTTTGTCAGTAGGAATGAGAAGAGACAGCATGGTACAGAGTGTCAGAGGAGCTGAATTCTAATCCTACCTCTATGACCTTGGGCAAGTACCTTGCCTCAGTTTTTTCATAGGCATAGTAAAGGGGTTAGACTGGATGAACTCTGAGGTCCCTCAATCTATAAATCTAGGGTCCCATAATATTGGGGGTGTGAAGAGAAGGGGAGAATGAGAGGAAATGATGTAAAGAGAGCTGAGTTGTTCATCCCTGAACTGAGAATTAGTCACATTCGTTATCTAAAAGATGGAGTTGGGGCAGAATCAAAAAGAGTTTGAAAAAAAGACAAGAACATCAATTGTCTCTTGGAAAACAGAGGCATCATGGGATTGTGAGTGCTGGACTTGAGTCAAGAGATCGGGGTTCAAATTTCACCCTCAACATTTACTAGCTACATGGCCTTAAGCAGAGTCCTTCCTTTCTTTAGGTCTTAGTTTCCTTTTTTGAAAAATAGAGAAAATTCTGTATATTCTACTTTCCTCACAGGTCATCATCAAAATATGGGATAAGAGTAGAGACTGACCTGTGAGTTCTTCTGAGAGGGAGCTTCCTGATGAGGAAATTCATTCTACCAATACAAACCGGCATCTCTGCTGCGACTTCTAGTCTCAGGGAGTTGTATGGAACACTAAAGGATTGAGTGAATTTGTGAGTCAGGGGAAGAGCTGGAACCCAGGCATTTTTGCTCTGTGTCCTGTCTCGGCCCATTATACTACATGGCCTTACTTAAAAAAATAAAACAAAACAAACAAACAAAAAAAGAGAGCACTTTATATTTCAAGAATGTTGGAACAATGGGAAATTTATGACTTTCTCTTTCCCTACTTTCAGTGAGAAGAGAATTTAAAAGCAATGTGTTCAATTTTCAGTGAGGAGGATATAGTTTAATATAGGAGCCCCAGAACCAGGGCAAGGAAGCAGATAGCTTCCTAACAAAAAGAGCAATAAAAAACTTTAAGGAGCAGAGGGAGAAGAGAGAGAAAAAAATAAATTTTATTATTTGAAAAAGAACAAGAAAAGAAAAAAAAAAGAATGGAAGTAAGAGAGGAGAAAGGAGAGGGGGAAGGGAAGAAAAGGAGGAAAGCAAAGAAACAGGAAGAAGAAAAAGGAAGTTAAGCAAAGTAAAGGGAAAGTATGGTAAAGAAAGAGAAGGAAAAAGGAAAGGAAAGAAAATTACAAAAAGGTGTAACCTTCCTAAGGGAGATTAGAAACTACCCTGGAAAGTTTTTAGCAACAGCTCTCTGCTCAGGGATGGCCAATGCTCAGTGTAAACATTACTCTTTCTTCTTCCTAACTTTTGAAATTCAGAGACAGCTTTAACCACTATAAGTCACAGCATGCCCCATACCACAAGGTGCTTTTGGGAGACTACAATCTATAAGAGGTAGCATAGCAGAGTGGAAAGAGCCTTTGGAGACAGAGGATATGAATTTGAATCCTGGCTCTGCACTAACTGTATCTCCTGTCCTCACTCCCATTCCCAAGACATGGTCTCCTTTCTTAGAGCAGCAATGGAGTAGAGTAGAAAGAAATCTGGACCCAGAGTCTTTAGACTCTGCTGTTTATTCCTCGTGTGACTTTTAGCAAATTACTTAAAGCTCCCTAGACCTCAGTTTCCTCATCTGTAAAAAAGGAGAAGCATTGAACTAAATGATCTTTGCCATCTGTTCTGGATCTAAATCCTATCATCCTATAGACATTCTGATAAGTGCATCTTTGGGGTCCATGAAATTACCAGGAAGTATTTATAGGAAACCCCCGCATTGTTCTAGGATACCTCCAAGCTACAGGAGAGAAAACATCACATTGAAAATAATAATGAAAGAAAAGACATGGCCCTCCAAGGGAACCCATCTTGGGCAGTAGAAGGGTGTGTTGATACCCACCCTCTCCTTGGGAAATGACCAAGCATCAAAAGATACTATTCCAAGGATGAAGTTTCAAGGATGACAGCTGAAGAAAGGAAGTCTCAGGGCTATAACTTCACCTATATTATTCTTCCCTTCCGTGCCAGAGCCAAGACCAGGCTGGGCTTCTGAGTAGACTTTAAACTTGACACCAGTGACTTTCTCTCTGTAAATGAAACTGGGTATAAGCTAGAGACCCAGTAACCAGAACACAGTGTTGGCACTCCAAGTTCCCAGGGCCAAGATCCCAAGTCCACTTTATTTCTTCAAAAGCTACTTGACATCTAGCAACCTGAGAGCCCTGGGTCATCCACCTGAGTTTCAGACTCCTCCTTCTGAGCCAAAGGAGGCAGATTTCCAAGTGCTCTCTCCATCATCCCTCACCCCTACTCCCAAAGTGAAAGTCTAAGTCCCAAATCAGATTTTGTGGTAGGACCATTTCCTAAGAATATTGTTAAATGAAAAAGAAACCTGCTCTGTCAAAATAAGATATTTAGGGCAGTGTATGCATGGTAATGAAAATAACTGGAAATAATCTATATGAGCAAGGATTGGGGCAAATTAGTAAACTGTTATCTAATAAAAAAAAACAAAAATGAAAGTTCTTTATGGTAGCACAAGTGGGAAGGTTTTAGGATTAGGGGAATCACAGAATTTGAGGGTTGGAAGGCATGTCAGTAGCCATCTGGGTCAACCCTCTCATATGCAAAGGGATCCCCACTATAATATACCCAACTACCTTTGCTTCAAATTCCCAAGAGAAGGGAACCTCCATCTTTCAAGGTGAGCCATTCCCTTCTGGGACAGCTCTAATTCTCAAGATGGTTTTTCTGTTACTCAACTCTGCAGCTTCCCCCACTGTCTACCCTTGGATCAACATGAAAGTTATCAAATACTTGAAGTTAGCTGCCATGACTCCCAAGCCTACTTCCTTCAGCTCATTCTCAGATGTCATGAACTGAAGGCCTTTCGCTACCCTGAATGCTCTTCTCTGGACACTCTCCAGTTGATCAATACCTTTCTTAAGCCATAATGACTATCACTGGACACAAAGCTCCAGGTGAAGTCAGAAAAAGGCAGAATACAGTAGGATTATCACCTTCCTATTCCTGGAAGTTATATTCTCCCTAATGCAGTCCAGATAACAGTAGTTTATCTGACTGCCATAGTAAACGGCTAACTTACAGTGAGTTTGCAGACTACTAAAGTGCACTCTTTTTTGTTTTCAGAAGGATCCCTGTCTATCCATGCCTCCTCTATCTTAGGCTGGAGGAGCTGACTTTTTATACTCACACATAAGACTTTACATTTATCCTTACTGAATTTCATTTAGCCCCCATTTACTGCCCACCCCCACCCCACCATGTAACTTTGGATGGTCACAATCTTCTTGGGCTTCAGTTTCTTCATATGTCAATTGGGAATGGAGATGGGTTGCACTAAATGATTTCTAAAGAAGAGGGAGAGGAGAGAGAAGGAAGGAAGGAAGGAAGGAAGGAAGGAAGGAAGGAAGGAAGGAAGGAAGGAAGGAAGGAAGGAAGGAAGGAAGGAAGGAAGGAAGGAAGGAAGGAAGGAAGGAAGGAAGGAAGGAAGGAAGGAAAATGAATAGAAAAGCCACAGACTTATCAATCATCATATTTTGAAAACCAAAAAATAATTTATAAGAGCACAGATTTAGAAGAAGCAGGAGAAAATATGTTGCTATTATTTTCTAAAAAAAACAACAAAAAAAAGTTTTTCCCCCATTTCTTTCAGTCAGAATACAAACCACCTTGAATTCTGAGGCAGCGGGTGACACACTAGATACAGTGCTGAGCACCCCGGCCCAACCTCTAATATTTTCTCCTAGTCCGGAGCCCCAGCTGGGCTGATTCTCGGGCACCTGGGATCTGGAAGTGAGCCAGAGGTCCCGTTGTATGACAGGGGAGACAGACTCGGGAAACACAGGTGGCGGAATGTGCCTCTACAGAGGCAGCTAGAGAAAATGTCTCAGTAGTTTCTGGCTCGGCTGGCCCAGAGGGATTGGGGAGGGGGGGAGGGGGCAGACATCCTTTACCAGAGCTCACCATCGTTTATGAAATCACTTTCCTAACAATAGTCTTCTAAGGTGACTTTTCCCCTTTCACAGAAGGGGAAACTGAGTGTCGGGGAGATAGAGACTTAGTTACAAAGCTAGCGAGTGCGTGCGAGTGCGAGTGGATACTCAAAAGCTGGGCTTCTTTGCAAAAACTTCCCTTTCGGCTCCCGAGGGGCTGGAGGAGACTGGGAGTTCAGAGCCCAGCCCCTGCCCGGAGCATCCCAGGAGCCCGGAAAGATGGCAGGAGATAAAGGGCGGCTCCCTGCTGAACCCGCCTCCGGGCAGCGGAGCGTGCTTTCCTTAAGTTAGGATGGGCTGGGGATGGAGGAGGAGCAGGTGACAGGTGGCAGAAGGACGCACCATCCCACTCCCCGCCAGGTGGGCCCCCCGGGCCCCTGCTCCCAGCCGGGCCCCTGCTCCCAGCCGGGCCCCTGCTCCCAGCCGGGCCCCTCACCTGGTAGTTGTCCAGCTGCTCGTCAGTGAAGATCGTCTGCTTGTTCCCCATGTTAGCGGCGGAGCCCGGGCTCGGCCCGGGCTAAGTCTTCCATCAGAAGGCGCCGGCCGGCTCTCGGGGACCCCAGCGTCCGAGAGGCTGCGGCCCGACCAGGCGGACGATGTCCGTCCCCGGGTGTCCCTAATGCTGCCTCTCTTCCAGAGAGCCCCCTCCGGGGTCAGGTGACGACGGGAGGAAAAGCGGAGATGGCTGGAAGGGCCGGGGCCAAGGGTCAGCTCCGCGGCGGTCCCAGTGGACCTCCGCCGCTGCCTCTGCCTCTGGCAACGCCACGGGCTCCGCCTGGGCCGGCTGGGATCGAGAAGACGTGCAGGGGGAGCTGCCGGAGGGCGCGGAGGGCTCGCAGAGCCTCGGACAGCTCCCGCTCCCGGCCTCCTCTCCGAGGTCCGCCTGCTCCAGGGGTCCGGCCTTTAGAGGCCGCCCAGTCCCCGGCAAGGAAGGGGAGGAGGGGGAGGGACTGTGCCAGCTCCGCCCCCAGGCTGCCCCTTGGCCCGGCCAGAATGGAGGCTCCGCCTCCGGAGAACCTGCAGAAGGAGGGAGTCGCCGACCCTGAGAGGTCAGTGAACTGTCCTCCGAAAACTGGGTTCCAGCGAGTTCTCTGACACCCCTTTTCGCACCCCCCATCCAGCCTATCTCCTCACTTTCCATCCTCCTACTCCCCAACACCCCCAACTGTTGCTGCCCAGAGGGGGTCTGCCAGCAAGGGCCCCAGGTCTCCGCCCCGACTACATCCACCATCATTTAGTTTCTGCTCACCTTACGCCCCAAACTTTGTCTGTTCCCCATCTTGTTCTGCTTCCTTCCTCCCATGGACCGCTTGGGGGCCCATCCTTATTGGGTCTGCCCTCCTCTCACTGCCTTAATCGATTGAAACCCTTTCTCTCTCCTTCATGATCCCTTCCTGACATTCCTGGCTTAATGTTTTGGCTCTCTTCACATTTTCCTGACAGATTTTGTCTGGCTTTCTCCCGGATTTGTACTTCTATTACATCGAAAGTCCCCTTAATGGTTTTCACCTCTGTCTTCCTAGAATCCAAGGCAGGGAGCTAAGTGTTTGTTGAAATCATTTGGTTGTTGGAGTCATCTCTGGCACCAACCTGGATTCATTAAGACCCGGATCCAGAGACTGGCCTGACTGCCTCCAGCCAGCCCTTGCCAGTTGCTAGAACAGTGGGGGGGGGGGGGGGCGGGGAGGGCAGAGCATAGGTTGGCCCTGGCCCATAGGTCTTGGACATGATACCCCAGCTTGGTCAAATAGAGCTTGGTCAAGGCCACCTTCCAGTGGCTCCCTCTGGTGCCAAAGGCAGGCAGAGAGGAAATGATGGCAGGGGAGCCCTTCTGAGTCTGATCTAACCCAATTAGCCAAGAGGAAAGCTGATTCCTAAGAAAAAAGAAAGGAAGACTTCTCTGGAAATACTCTGATTTGATCCTCAGAACAACTTTGGGACAGAAATTATAATAAAATGAATTGCTAAAACATTTTAAACATTTTTTTAAAACATCTATAAATCAAACCATCATTTCTTTCCTATGTTCTAGGTTCATATACCTGATTATTTGCTAGACACCTCAGTTGGATGTCAGATAGGAAAGCAAGTAGATAGATAGATGGAGAGGTGATAAATAGAGAACTCATTATTTATTTATTTAATATTTTATTTTCCTCCAGTTACATGTAAAAAACAATTTTTAATATTCTTTTTTTAAATGTTGAGTTCCAAATTTTCTCCCTCCATCCCCATTTTCTTCATTGGGAAGGCAAGTAACTTCATATAAGTTACATATGTCCAATCATGTAAAACACATTTCCATGTTAGTCATGTGAGAGAAAACACAGACAAAAAAAAAAAAAAAAACAAGAAAAAATTTTGAAAGTATGCTTGGATCTGCATTCAAACTTTACCAGGTTTTTCTCTGGAGATGGCTAACATTTTTCATCGTAAGTCTTTCAGAATGTCTTGGATCATTGCATTGCTGGGAATAGGCAAGTCATTTACAGCTGGTTATTGCACAATATTGCTGTTCCTGTATGTACTGCTTTGGTTCTGCTCACTTTAATTCACATCAGTTCATGTAAGTCTTCTCAGGATTTTCTGAAAGCATTTCTTGTCTGCTCATTATTTCTTATAACAAAACAATACTACTGTATCATAGTCATATATTATACATTGGACAACCACTCCCCAATTGACGGGTATCCTCTCAATTTCCACCACTAAAAGAGCTGCTATAAGTGTGTGTGTGTGTGTGTGTGTGTGTGTGTGTGTGTGTGTGTGTCCTTTTCTTTTTCATTTTTTTATCTTTTTGGAATACAGCCCTAATAATGTTATGGCTGGGTCAAAGAGTATTCATGGTTTTATAGCCCTTTGGAAATAATTCCAAATTGCTCTACAGAATAGTTGCATCAGTTCATGACTCTACCAATAAAAAATATTTCTTTTTTATTCCAAATCAGTTTATTTCCAGTTTTTCAACATTTTTATTTGAAGTTTTATGTTCCGAATTCTATATTTCCTTCCTCTCCCTAGCTCCATGCCCCTACCCTAAGAGATGGTAAGCAATAAAATATGTTATATGTGTATAGTTATATAAAACATTTCCATATTAATCGTTTTTTGCAAGAAGAGTCGGATAAAAGAAAAAAGAAAGTGAAAAACGCATGCTTCAGTCTATATTCAATCAACATCAGGATTATCAATACTATTTTTACTTGCTTAATATGTGCCAGACATTGAGATAAGGGCTCAGGATACATACATTAACAAGACATTTCCTGCCCACAAGGAATTTACATTCTAATGGGACAATATGAGGTATGAAGGGAAGATGGGTACATGGTAGAGATACTATAGGGAGTATCATAGAGGATCAAGTCCTGGCAAAATAAAAATAAAAAGCTCCCCATAAGGGCTTCCAATTCAATATATCCAAAACAAAACTTAGCATCTTTTCTTCAAAGAATATCCCTTCAGCTATGTGTGTTGAGGGAACTACCATTCTTCAAGACAGTCATCCTCCACTCTTTACTCTCACTCACAGCCCCATAGCTGTGAATTAATCAGCCACTATAATTAGCTACCAGGGCTTCCCAAGGGTGCCTCATGACTCTCTCTCAAATCTCACATTCTTTGCATTCACATCATAGTCACCCTTATCCTTTTGTGTTATACTCTTGGAATAACCTCCTGCTTGGTATTTTTGTAGTCACTCTTTCCCTTCTCCAATCTATCCTTTATGCAACTTTTTGTTGTTGTTCAGCCATGTTCGATTCTTCATTACCCCATTTGGAATTTTCTTGGCATAAATACTAGAGAGATTTTCCATTTCCTTCTCCAGTTCATTTTACAGATGAGAATATTGAGGCAAATAGAGTTAAGTGACTTGCCCAGGGTCACACAGTTAAGATCATGGAATAATTCCTAGAATATCAAACCTTCAGTGATCTTCTAGTAATGGAACTTACTTGATTAAGAATCCTCTGAGAACAAGTCATTCAGTTTCTGCTTGAAGACCTTCCGTGAAGGCAAACTCATTATATTTCATTCCACTTTTGGTCAATCCTGCTTATTTTAAAGTTTTCTCTTCTATCAGAGGTCCTCAGTCTATTTCAGTTCCTGAATCTCTTAGCTTTCAATGAGCCTCTCCCATCTCCTATATTCAATATTACGGAAAATAAATCCTGAAGTTTACTATTCATATATAAATAAAAAACCTAGATGAATGGATTTCAGTAGGATAATATTGTTATTTACCCAATTTTCCTATGGCCCTTTATAAGATCTCACACCCATTGGAGGTTCTCATACCCAGGTTGGGATTCATGGTTTTATTAAGAATTCCCCAGAGAATGTAAGCTTCATAATGGTAAAACATACAGGAGACTTTCTCATCATTTTATCCCCAGTGCCTAGCAAAATGCCTGGCATGTAGCATTAATGCAGTATGAATATTTTGTTTTTCCATAAAACCAAAGTCATCCTTTCTTTGACTTCTATCTATTGCTCCTTATTTTGAATTCTCTTCCACATGAAAATCCCTCAAAAGCTTGAAGGTGGCCATCAAGTCCTATCTTTCACAGGTCTCCCATTGGTAAGGGTTAAGTATTTCCAGAGTCCCAGAAAATATGATCCCAAAGTCCCTCTTATTGTCTTCCACCCCCATCCCCCATCATCTGCTTCTACACAATTTGATAGAGGGACATAAAATGCAAAGATTATTTTATCGTTTATAGGCTACAAATATTCACCAAGAAGTCTTTTTAATGAACAATCTGATGTACTAAATCCTTGCTGGATAGGGAATGTCCTGGTCAGCCAGGAAGTCAGTCAAGCATATCTCTCATTATAAAAGAATAACCACCTTCTGATACCATTCCCTTAAGTCTCATGTGTTTTCTCCCAGATTCCTCTACTCAATTCAAAAGGTGGGTAGGTGGTGCAAGGGATGGGGCTGGATCTGAAGTTTTAAAGATCTAAGTTCAAATCCAGTCTCAGACACTTCTTAGCTCTGCAATCATTGGTGTGTCACCTGTTTGCCTCAGTTATCTAGCCTATAAAATGAACTGGAGAAGGAAATGGCAGTGTCCTAGTATCTCTGCCAAGAAAATCCAAAATGGGATCACAAAGAATCAGATATGACTGAAAATAAATGAACAACAATAGCACTTAATTTCCTGGGTTGTTGAGAGAGAAAATGGGATAAAATGTGTAAGGTATTTTTTTTCTTATGGTCTGTTTTTTCATATTATGAATTAGTCATATTATGACTAATATGGAAATAGGTTTTACAACATTGTACGTATATAACCTATGTCAAATTACTTACCATCTTAGGGAGAGAGAGAAAATTTGGAGCTCAATTTTTTAAAAAGAACATTAAAATTTGTCTTTACATGTAATTGGAGAAGATAAAATAGTATTTTTTTTAATTTTAAAAATTTAAAAATATGTAACATACATTGCAAACTTAAAATGTCATATAGGTGTAAGCTGCTCTTATTATTTTATATAAAACGGGGATTTTTAAGCAAAGGTCTTCAGAGTCTCAGATTTTAGGGATCCTGTGAATTGAATGGGGAAAATATTTAAATTTTTATTTCAATATAATTGGTTTCTTTTGCAATCCTGTGTGGTTTGTTTAATACAGCATTGTAATCTGGATCTTTGCTCAGCACCTTTTGAGCCCTTGTGTGATTTATGTAAGTCCCTTTTAAGCTCCTTGAGCTTCAGCATCAACATCTATAATATGAAAGGCTTGGAAGGAAGGATGTCTAAGATCCTGGCCAATTCTCAATCCCACTAAGGTAAAAGTTAAATTTTTAAAAATCAATTTAGAGGCCAACAATATGTGTATCCCTGTTTCAGCTGACAATGATTGACCATTCTTTTCATTTTCTAGGGTATTTGGGATTTTTAAAATGAGTTAGTCAAGGAAAAAGGAAACTCTCTGGTGTGTTGAGTGGACTTCCTATGGAAGATTTGTTCAGCTGAATTGCTTAACATTTCTCCCATCTCCTTGGCCCACACTTGGAATGTACTTCCCTCCCCTCTCCACCTCTCAGGATCTCCAATTTTCCTAAGCTCAAATATTATCTCCTACAGGAAGTTTTTCTGGATCTATCCCCTGTTGCTGGTGCCTTCCTTCAAAATCATCAGGTAGTCCTTTGTATCTGCTATCATACTTACACATTGTTTTCCCTGAGCTCCTCCAGGGCAGAAATTTTAGTTTTGTTTTTGTATTCTCAGCATGCAGCACAATGCCTGGAACACATAGGTGCTTAATAAATGCTTGAAGACTAGTCCTTGGGGAAAGGACTTAGTAGGATTCCTGTATGCACTGATCAAAAGAGACTGAATTGAGAGCTAACTTGCTTAAGTTGGCTGAGTGTCATTATCTATATTTGTTCAAAGTCAAGTCCAAGTGATATTGCAGTTTACCAATGATTGAGTGATTACACAGCAGAATGATGAGCCTGCAGGGTGGAAGGTCAGTTCAATTCACCCTGCCTGTATTTGTTGAGCTACAGCTGGCTGGGGTTAGACTTGGCACAGACTGGCTTGAAGTGGGTGGAAAGACAAGGGGTCTCTTTTTCAGAGTCATAACTAGGATTGGGCAATAAAGATTTTGGTCCACATTACCAAATTTAAAGAAATTCATGGTCTGTCGGCTCAGTGCAAACAACAGAATTCAGCACATGCTGGAGTTATCAAAATAATTAGTTAAATCAGAAAGCTACAGGAGGCTAGGCTGGAATGAGTTCCACTTTTGGTGCAGTGGAAAATTCACTAACTTGGAATCAATTCAAATTTCCCAGTTACTAGTCACTTGGACCTCATGTTCCTATTCTGATGGAGACAGAAGATCCCTTCTAGTTCATAAAATGTTCCCTTCCTATTCTTCTTACACCTGTCACATAATAATCCCCAAAACATCAGACTTCCACTTGTCTTCCCCCAAAGGTAACTATCTTACCCCATCCCCATTATAAAGGGAAAACACAACTAATCAAATGTTCACTTAGAAGTTTCCTAAGGAAGAGCCATCAAAAGTCTGGCCTTCTTCCACATATTTTCTTGACCATGAATATCAAGGGGATATCAACTGCCAAATCTAATGCCATTAGAATGTTGGCTCCTTCATTCCCTTGTGAGCTTCTTGAGGACCCACATGTTTTAGCCTTTTTCTTAGTCTACAGAGCTTAGCACTGTATCTGACACATAGCAGGTGTTTCAGAAACATTTATTATCTGACTCTCTATGACCTTATTTAGGTTTTTCTTGGAAATGATGCTTTGGTGGTTTCCATTTCTCCTCCAACACATTTTACAAATGAGGAAACTAAGGCAAACAGGCCAAGTGACTTGGCCAGAGTCACATAGCTAGTGTCTGGGATCAGATTTGAACTCAGTGTTCCTGATTTCATATCTAGTGTTCTAACCATTAAACCACCTAGCCGTTTCCAAAATACTTGTTGATAACTGACTGACCATTTCTCAATCCTCCTGCTTTTGGCTTTCTTTACATGGAGTCAACATAGGCGGTAAGCTTTTCTTCCTGAGTAGTCTCTCCTCTCTGGTTTTGTGACATGGCTCCCTATTGGTTCTCCTGCCTAATTCACCTCTCTCCATCCACTAACTATAAGTATCTCCCAAGGTTCTATTCTGAACCCTTTCCCCTTTTTTCTCTATATTATCTCAATGATCTTGTCTTCTCCCATGGGTTCAATTATTATCTCTATGGAGAGGATTCCCAGGTCTATATATGCAGCCCTAGAGTATTTCCTGAGCTCCAGGTCCCAAGTTAGCAACTGCCTATGGAACATTTTTAACTGGATTTTTATCTATTTTTATATTTTTTTTATTTTACAAAATCCATGACAAGATAGTTTTCAACATTCACCTTTGTAAAAGTTTGTGTTGCAGCTTTTTTCTCTCTCCGCCCCACCTCCTCCCCTAGATAGCAAGCAATCCAATATAAATTGGATTAAAATATGCATTCTTTTGAACATATTTCCATATTTGTCACGATGCATGGGAAAAATCAAATCAAAAGGTAAAAAAAAACACAGGAGAAAACAAACGACAACAACAATAAAAATAAGGCAAAAATGCTGTGCTCTGATCCATATTCAGTTCTCTCTCTGGATGCTGATGGCTCTTTCTAAACTGGATTTTTCAAATCCAACCAAAGAAGGCTATCTTTCCTATTATTGTTGAAGGCATGACCATTCTCCCAATCAACCAGATTGGCAAGGTCCTTGTCATCCATGGTTCCTCATTCACTGTTTATCCATAGATTCTTCATAATCTGGCTCAGGTTATCATAACTTCCCCAGCCTTACTGGGCATCACTCCCCCTCCCACACACGCTCCAGCTAAACTGGCTTTCTCTGTGTTCATGTCGTCCCCTTCTCATCCCCATGCCTTTATCCTGGCCACCCACATGCCTGAGAGAGTTCTATTATTGAGTCCACTTCATGGAGTCCCTCTCTTCAAGGCTCAGCTCCTCCTTCAAGCCTTTCCTGATCCCTTCTCCTTCCCACAAACTGCTGGAGTCCTCCCTCCTAAACTACCTGGATTGAGCTACTCTGCATGGCCTTGTGTTTGTTCTGGATGCTTCTTCTATAGATACCTAGTCTGTATCATATACAAATACATTTCACACACACACGTACACACATTGTCTCCCTGATCTTCGAGGACAGGATGTGTTTCTCATGTCTCCCAGAATCTGGCACAGTAGCGGCGCAGATTAATGCGTCATGATTAGTGATGGACTGGTCTGTTCCTATCCATGTTGTCTCCATCATTAAAATATACGCTTTTTGAGAACAGGAACAGACTTTTTTTGCTCTTTCCAAACTGTTCCACGTTTTGGGGGACAACATAAGTCTATACTGAGTGAAGGATATGTTGGGTGACTTTTGAGAAACATTGACAGCAGTCGCTCCTGTAGCGCTTTACGGCTTGCCAGGGCTGCCCCTCTATTCTCTCACAGTCATCCTGTGATGGGGGCCCATTTTACAGATGAAGATACTGCATCTCGGCCTGTTTTTCCAAAAGCATTTGAAGTCCAGCACTCGCCCGAGTGCGGCTTGCGCTGAAGTCGGACCTCGGAGGCGGAGCCTGCGCAGTCTGCCCCTGGTGCCCCTCCAGGTTCCCGGCCTGTCTGGACAGGCCTCCCCGGCTCTCTTAGCTTAAATCCGCGGCTGTTTCAGAGAACCCGGGCTGCTCCTGCGCGGTGAACTCTGGCTCCCAGGGGAGGGAAGTTCCCGCAGTGTTCCAGGTGGCCGAGCCTGGATGGGAGCCCTCCGCCTTCTAGCCTTCCGTTACACGAAGCTGCCTTCCCTCTCCCCTCAGACATCCGGGCGTTTCCCCACGATGACCTGTCCGAGCTTTTCACCTCTCACCCCCCTCCCCGCGCGTGATTCCCGTTTCACAAATGAGTGGCTCAGGGAGGTACGAGTGTGGGAAGCACCGAGGCCGCGTCCCGGGTCTTTGGCCCTGAACAGGCCGGGAACTTTAAATCTGAATTTTAGATCCACGGTTGGATGAATCGCTGACTGACCATGAATGGGTGAGGTTGACCACCCTTTTATATCACAGAGAAAAGTGACGCGGTTTGACACCCGCTGGACCGGACCTGTGGTGAGTGAGTGCCGGGGCCGGGGGTGGCCCGTGCGTCGGCCCGGAGTCTCAGACTCGGACTAGCTGCAGCACGCAGCCATCTGCCTCAGTTTCCTCATCTGTAAAATGAGCACGAGAAGGAAATGGCCACCGCCCCCGGGGAGCTGCCAAGAAACCCCAAATGGCGGCACAGAGTCAGACCACAGCCTCCCCTCGCTTCCTGCGTCACTGACTCAGCGGCGGGACAGAACCAGAGGCCCCAGATCTTCCGTGGCCAAGCGCGAAGCCCGGGCTTCACCCGCCATTCAGAGTCGTTCTCATCCCTGCTGTCAGCCGGCCCAGAACAGGTCTCTCGGTGGTTCGGGGCCAAAGCTGAAGCAGCAGGCCCGGTTTACCTCAGTGAGGAAAATGCTGTTTGCCAAGGGAAGCCCCCCAGGGTGTGGGAGCTGCTCACGTGCACGGAGAGGGCTGGTGCACGCGGCGCAGACCCGTGGGGAGCGTTTTGTGGGGAGATACGGTGTTCTTGTCTCAATCTGGGGGTCGTGGCCCCGGCGGGGGGAGGGGCCCAGAAGCAGAGCTCTGTGTGTTGGTGACCAGGGGCGGGATTGTGACCATGGGATGGACAAGTAAGGGGCACTAATCCCGTGGTACTTTGCGGGAGATTACTGACAGGGAGCAGGCCGCTGGCGGAGCCTTCGCTCTGGGAAGCGGAAGATGGCCCAGAGAAGCGGAGGAAGTCTTGGGACCTCGGGGACCGCAGCCTGCAGTCTGCCAGACGGGTTTACCCGGGTGTGGCTGCTGGGTGAGTTTCTTGGAGCCACAGGTGAGAGTGGGTGGCAAGGTGTTGGCCCAAAGGTGGGCACTCCCCACGTGCTGCTGGCGGCGCTGAATAGGAACGAATGAGGGGGCCCACGTGGGCTCCAGGTTACCAGAGTTTCCACTAAATCACTTAGGAACCTTCCAAGGCACAACAGGGTTTTTTCCCACCTGGGTACAGCGTGGCCCGGCCTAGCCCGGCCCCCATCCCGCGCCCGGCCCCCATCCCGCCCTCGCCCCGCCTCTTCCTCTCTTCACTCTTTCCCTCCTCCCAGCCCTCCTGGTCTTTCTCCTCCCTCTTCCTTGGAGGCTCGAAGTGTCACTAGAGCTCGGCGCTCCAACGTCCTTACGTCGCCTCACGCGGAGAGCTGGGATTGGCTGTGCAAACAAGCCGGCGGTGGGAGAGGGGCACTCGGTGGGGAAGAGCCGGGGCCGACTGGGAGGAGTCAGCGGCGAGATGAGGGGAGGGGAAGCCAGGAGAAGGGAAGGGAAAACCTCGGGCCCTGGGTCTTCCCTCCTCCGGGGGCGGGGCTTCCGGCGCCGGGCCCGGGGGGCGGGGCCTGCGAACGATGCCGGGCCTGGGCTCTGGGGCCGAGGGAGTCTGCGCATAGCCGCTGCCGCCGGGCCCTGACTAGCGGACGCGATGGCCGGTCCCGCGTGGATCCCAAAGGTGAGCTCGGAGGGGCTGGGCTTCGGGGCCGTGAGTGCGCGTGCGGTCCCTCCAGCAGGTCCCCCCGACCCCGGCTTGACGCAGCAGGGGCGCGGGTCACGGGGCTCCCGTTGCGGGGAGGCCGGCCTTGGCCCCGGCCCCGACTCCGACTCCGACCCCGGCTCGGGCTCCCACCTCGGCCGCATTCCCCGCTCCCTGCGTCTCCAAACAGGCGGGGCCGGTTCTCCGTGGGCTTCGGGTGCCGCCCTCCCCGCCGTGCGGGCCCCGGGCCCGGCCCGGCCCAGGGGCGGCGTCAAGGTCACAGCCGCGCCCGGAGCCTCGAGGCACGGGGAGGGAGGGGCCGGCCGCGTGGGCCCGCGGGAGGGGGCGAGGATGGCTGGGGGGGGGGGGAGCGCCAGCCCTGGGGCCTGGGGCGGGCCGCCTGCAGACCCCGGCCTCGCCTCCTCGGGGCCCTCCCGCGTGTCGGGCTAAGGCGGCCCCTGATAACCCAGCCACTTTGGGAGGAGGCTAGCGCCCCCTCCCGGGCCTCTCCGAGGCCCCCTCCACCAAGGTCAGCAGCGAAGATGCAAACCTCGGCCTCCCCTTTCCAGTGACCCCCTTGCCCCGTGCCCCGCCCGGCAGCCCACGGAGGCTCAAGGTCACGAAGGTGCCGGGAATTCCTGGGTCAGAATGCTGCGCCCTCCTGCTGTACAGACCGAGGCCCGGAGAGTTCCCTGACCCCTAGGTACCCCTATCACGGCTGTACCTGCTGAGCGGGCCGGATTCAGTGCCCTGTCCCCGTGGAACCTGGACCGGGGAGCCGGCCTCCAGGGGTGGTCCGTGCAGGAAGGGCCCCATCCCGTGCGCTCCGTCCTCAGGCAGTAAGGAAGAGGCAGAAAAGGCGTCCCAGACCTTCCAGGCTCGGGGGTAGGGAGGCAGCTCTGGGAGCGCAGGGAGCTGCCAGGCCCCTTGTCAGGCCTGATCCGGCAGTTGTGGGGAGCCCTCGTTCGAGGCAGCTGGCATGGCGAAGGCCTGGAGGTCACGTCCTCTAGGAATGCAGGAAGACCTAGTTTAGGGGCAGGGTCTCCTGTGGTTCCAGAACATGGCCAGAAAGCAGTGGGACGGGAGATACAGACAGGCAGCCTTAGGAATGCTGACCGTGCGGCCAGAACTGAATGGAAGCAGCCCTGCTTCATCCTGGGAGCTCTGCGAGAAGCTGGTGACCACTTAGGGATACCATGGAGGGATTTTCTCTCAATAAAGGGGATAAAACCAGGTCATCTTTGGGTATTTAACCAATGGAGGCTTTTGCCTTTTTGTCCTCGCCAAACTGACCCTAGGTTTCCTGAAGTCTTTGAATCCGTGCTGAGCACAGCCAGCTCAAACTGTCTGAAAGAAGTGTCACGGAGGGGTGATGTCACTTGTCAGGTGTGTGGGGCATTCTGGGAAACCGTCCGGCCAACGCTGTTCTGTAGCTTTTTAAAGGGTCTTTACTCCTCTTCTTCACAATAACCTGATGCTCATAAAGAAGTTAGGCCTTTTAGAGTTCTCAGGCTGCCAGGCTGCCCCCTACCTAAAAGGGACCAGTTGCTGATAAGGATCCTGCTCTGGGTTTCCCAGCTTTGTGTAGCACATTTTAATTTTCTCGTCAGGGCTTTGGAGCGGAGTCCAGAGGCAGGTTTTGGCTTCTCGCACTGTCCCCGTCTCCCCGACCTGCAGGGTTTCTCCGTCTGAGTCAGTACCAGTTGGGGACCCTTGTGCATTTCTGACCTTCAGAGATCTTCATTTTGCTGCTCTTTTCTTGCCCACTACTTGAACTTTGCCAGCATCTTCCCACCCCCACCCCCCACCTAAGGACAGTATAGTGTTTTCCAAATATTTTTGGTACTGCTGACTCTGCCTTTGAAGAGATAAGAGTAAATGCTGGTAGCATTTTGCTGCTATAAAAATTCGAGCCTAGGCAGGTTAACCGTTTTGATCCAGAGCACCGCAAATCATTGGTGCAGGAAAGAACAGACTCCTCTCCTGACGCCCCTCCTCCTCTGACGTAGTTCTCCCCTCATGTTGGAACACCCCCTTATTTTTTCAGGTGAGGGAACTGAAGCAAGCCCCAAGAAATGAGTGTCTGGTCCAAGGTCATGCAGGTAGTGAAGGGCAGGTCCTGGACCTGGAGTCAGGTCTGCTGAGCTCCACGCCCAAGGTGGGCCATGACACTGTTCCGCCTCTCCTGGAACTTTTCTGTTCGGTCAGCCACGTTTTCTGTGATATCAGATAGGGTAGACAAAGAGAAGCTCACCATTGTTCAGGCTCCTTCCTACCAGGAGTCTCCCATACCGGCCCTGGCCTGGCCCTAGGCTAGGGCATTGCTCCTGTGTCAGCCTGCAGAGGACCTGCCTGTGCTGTCTTACAATGATGTTTGCCACCAGGACGGCAGTTTGTGGCATCATCAAGTCAAGTCAGTGCATTAATTAGGAAACTTAGTACCCACTAACGAGACAGTAACAAGGCATCTACTGTTCCGGCAGCAGGGGGAATGGAATTCCAGGCTGTCACTTTTTTCTTAGAATCTCTGATTTAATAGATAAAGGGATCTCCTGATGAGGACACCCCCCCTAGCAAGGGTTATCACCAGCTGTCGGCCATTTGTGCTCCTGGAGAGCTGCCTGCAGCGGGAGAGGTTGGGACCTTTGGAGGGAAGGTCACCAGTTTGTGTCCCAGGCTTCCTGACCTCATGGCTAAGTCTGGACCTTCTCACCTTGTTGGAAACCCTCTGGGAGTGGTTCAGTACACCGGTATTCCCTGAGGGCTTGCTTTGAGTGCCTAGCATTCTGCCAAGTGTGTTCAGAAGCTGGGAGCTCAGGGGTGACCCAAAGAAGGGAAGAGATGGGTTCCTGTCTTCAGGGAGCTTCCCTCGGCATCATGGGCTGCTGGGCTTGGAAGAGCTTAGTCGGCAGGGGCCCCTTCATTTTCACATAGAAGAGGCATGCGAGACCAGAAGTGACGCCAGAGGTCACACTCACCTGATTACCTGGGGGTGAAAAGCAGTCCCACTCTCCTGACACAGATTACAGATCATGTTCTACAGTTGAAAATACTAATCACTGGAGGAAATCATTTTTAAGGAGCATGTATATGTGCTTAGTAGAGTAACTTTTACTTCATATTAGCCAGGTGGCCGGCAGCTTTATATCCAGAGCGCAAAGCCACTTTTGAAGTTTTGCTCCTTCTCTGTTACTTTAGAGTGGAAAGGAAGAATGTTGCTAAATTGTAAACATCTAAGGGCATTTATTACTGGTTGTCACAAAGTATTGTATCCATAGGCAGCTTTTAAAAGAACCCTGGCTTTTTCTTAGATATTTATGTCCAAAGAATATAGGATGATTGGGAACTGTTTTCCACAGTGCTCTTTAAAACATAATATTGAAAGAGAAAATCAGTCCACAGCCTATGTCCTTTTCCTTTGCAATCGACGAGAACATCACTTTGCCAGTGTTAGAAAGCTGGTCCTGGAGGAGAAGAGCGCCCGTCTGTGATCAATCATAGACTTTCTGTGTCGGATGGAACACATGGAAGCTTATTTAGACCTGTACCTAATGGAGCAGAAGATGGAGAGCTCAGCACCTTAGAATACAAACTACTTTGGGACAGTCCTAAGACTGATGAAGTTTTCCCACATGCCAAGCTGAAAGCTGCCCTCCCCCCAGCCCCTTATCATTGCTAGTTCTGGTCTCTGAGGCCAAACAGAAGGAGAGTGCTCTTATCCTTTCTTGTTTAGTACTTCTTAGTAGAAATTATATATTAATATTGCAGAAAATCAAGGTAGAGGGAACAGTCTTTCTCTGGGCAGAATGAAATACGATCTCCAAAATCTATGTGTCACATGCTTTAAACTATTCTTTAAATCTTCTAAGGGAATTATGGAACCTTAGAGGTCATCTGGTTCAACTTCTATTTACAAATGATGAAACCGAGGTGCAAAAAGGTAAAGGAATGAGCTCAGAGACCCACAGGTAGATGGGATTCCAGACTCAGATCCTTTGCTTCTAACTCCAGAGCTCTTTACTCCAGGTTGACTGCTCTGCTCATCAGTTCTCTTCCCTTGTTTTAAACTCCTCATTTTGATTCTTTTTCTAATTATCCTGTATAATACATTTACTTTAATCCAGTGTGGCTTTGGACCAACAAATGATTTAAGGATTCCAGTCTTTGTAAAGGTCATTTTCATCACTTCCTCTAGATAAATACAAAAAAATCAAATGGTATTTAATAGTTTCTTAATTCCTATTGTTATGATATATTATTTCTAAATTCCTCTTAGAAGGTTTAATACTTGGTTATTTGCATTTTATTATTATTATTTAATCCCCATCATTTCCCATGGTCCAGAAATGGACTAGTTATATCTTCTGGCTTCCCTTCCAGCTCTCTATGATAGGAGAGGAATTAGTGGTTTGAAATAATATATAACTTCTTTCTCTTTTTATATGATAATAATGTAAATTAAGTTAAGTGAATTGCCCATAACTCTGCTCACCTGCCTTAGGAGAAATGGGCCTGAATCCACTGCTCTTACATTTGCATAAATCTCAGCATTATCAGGAACCAGCCTGGATTCCTTATCTTTAATTCTGTGTATTTATTCTGAGTTCTTGTTGACTGACTCTTCTTTTTGGGTGTTAATACTAGGTATCTCGACTGCTGGGGGCCTTCAGCAACCCAAAACAGGTGATCCGAGGTTTTGCTGGTGGTGTGAGTACCTCTCATATTTTTCTGTTTTAGAAGTTTCTCAAGAAAGATGTTTAGCACATTTATTACATAAAACTTAATTTCCATTTACAAAGATGTATAGGCAAGCCCACAATTCGGTGACAAGTGAAATTTGTTTGCAAACTTGCATATGTACTGATCAGGCCAGTTGCACATTTAAAAGAATTCTATTCCAGCTGGCTGGGAGGCCTGTCACGCTAAAATCTCCTACCAGCCCTGTTTAAAAATAGATGGAAATTCCCCTTGAGTCTGGTAACATTTCATAATTTCATCTCATCTCTGAAAAGCAGTTTCTATGAAACGAGTGCAAATGGAACCAAAGTTGTTGAGAACCTTCAAATCTGGCTTCACTTTTTTTTAACTTCCCCTAAAAACAGTAGATTTACTTCCCTTTTAGAAAATTCTCCTGCTTTTATATACCTTGTTAGCTTCTCCTTTTTCAGTCTTCATTGAGTTTCATTTATTAATGTTTCATTTAATTAACTTTAAATCTGCTGTTTTTAGACTTCCCAGCATTAGAGAAACCTGTGCCTTTTAAAAACTGATTCCACATTTTTAGTCAATCTAAGGTTGTGGGTCAGTGATTCCCTATCTTTTTTTTCCTTTAATTCTCTCCTTAAATGTTCTCACTTGAGTTTCTTAATTCCAACACTCCCAAATAACATCTCAGGGTATAAAATTTCCATAAAACTCAGGTATATAATCAGACTCACTTTTTCAGCTGTGGAAGGGGCTCTGACCTTTTCTATAATCCAGTGACCACCCAGTGGAATTTACAGTCAATCAAATGTTATTGGGAGAACAGGAAGGAAGAACCTAAAGGATTCTTAGCTTTCCGTTAGTGCAAAGGTTAAGACTGAGTGCTGCCGCCAGAATTGCAAGTACAGCTAAGTTGATATTTCAAACAGAAACCCCGGAACATGACATTTCGGGCTTAGCATTTTGAATCACCCAGTCTTTTGCCATTATTGAATGTTTGTGCCTGTGTTTTCAGAATATTTAGTCATTTCCCTACTGTATATTTTGAGTAGATATCTGAAAACAATAAGAGTATATGTTAGCTTACAAAGGTCTCTGCTGATGACACACAGGGTGATAGTGGGCTAAGAAGCATCAAGAAGTCTCATTGGAATAGACTCTATTAGGGCAGCTCGTGGAGTACAGGCAAGGGGCTGGTGCCCCACTTGGAGTACATAGTACACTTGGAAAGATGAAGAGCAGCTGGATTTCAGCAAAGCTCATTTTGTGCCCTGAACCAATTTTTCCCATTTGGTTAAAATGCTGGTTTTTTGGATGGAACCTTTGGCATATTGACCTTGCTTTGGAACTGCACTTGCTGTCTTTCATTTTAGTATTAATCTTTGCATAGATCATGTCACAGATACCATTCTTGACAAAGACAAATTAAAAACTCTCTAGATCATACTATCAGAATTAAGTCAGTTTGTCAAATAAATGCTTCTTAGCTAGAAATAATTATTTTTAAAGTAATACTGAGAGAAATTCCCCTTTTGATTTTGTTTTTTTTCTCTTGAATGATGGAATTTCTCATTCTCCCTTCAGAATGTTGTGATGGACAACATGGTTTACCAAGAAATTAATCTAAATGTTGTGGGGGGAAGTTGATCTCACATTTCTAAAATCAAACCAATTTAATTTCAAATACTTTTATCAAGTATTTTAGATTTGCCTTCAAAGAAGTCCAGAGAGATCACTTGTTTTGTTATATAGACTAGAGGTAATTGCCACCTCATGCTTCGGTAAAGAAAAAGGAGTGGTGTTGGGAAGGCCTTTTTGGTAACTTAATTATTACTTTGTCTAATGAATATCAGCAGAGTCCTTGTCCAAAAAAAAAAATGCTAAATTCAAGGAAAGAGTTGGTTTGAAAGTCTCCTATAGTCTAGTCATCCTTGTTGTTGTAATAAATCATTGGCCACTTCAGAGAATGTGTCTTTTTTAAATATAAATTTTAGTTTTGGGTCTAAGTTCATTTGATCTCTCTTGGGGAGCTGGTAAAATAGTCTTCACTGGTTCTGCTACTCTTGTACATTCATTTTGTGTTACACTCTCTTACGGTGTCTGTTTTGCATTTTCTGATGGTTTTTTACATTTAGGTACAGACAGTGACCTTAATCCCAGGAGATGGTATTGGACCAGAAATCTCAGCTTCTGTTATGAAGATTTTTGATGCTGCCAAAGTATGTGAGCATTTCTAATAATTCAGTCATAGTCCATATAAAACCCTTTTCCAACTAATGGATTGTCATATGGTTTTAAAAGGATGGAGTGGGTATAAGTATAATAAGTCTCTTAACATTAGCAGTAACTGCAGAGTTTATTTAAAAACCTGCTGCACTTGCATCAGTCCACAAGCATTTCCTAAACATTTACCTCTCCACCAGACAATATGCTAAGTGCTGGGGCTGCAAAGACAAATGCCCACCAGCCCTTGCCCCTAGTAGCTTACCTTCTAGTGAGATATTATTGGTTTAAAAATAACATTTTTATTGCTTGGCCCCGATCAATACAACTGCTGGACATGTAAGCAGGAATTGTGTTTTTTTAGTAATTAATTTAGTAATTAAAATGCTACTCAGCATTTAAAAGTCTTGTTCTTTCTGCTACATGGTGGCTTATTTTCTTGGGGTGAGCAGGAAGTATCAAGTCAAAATAACATTCCTCATCTATATGTTGTGTAAATCCAGCCCCCAATATAGTTTTTAAAATATGCCATTCATTTGGGAAATCTTAAGGGTTTATATTCTCTTTGCTTTGTGCCTTAATAGTTGCTAATTATACATTGCTACTAAGTAAAATTAAACATGACCATAAATAGAGGCCTTGATGTCCATGGCAACTCTTCCTTGGAACCTCTGATGCCTCAGCATGGTGTGCACTTCCTGAAAGCACAGAATCCAGCAGATTCTTTGATGCTTCCAGGGTACCAAGTAGGGCCTAGCCCCTCTCTGGCCCTGTCACACAAGGACCAGCCAGAATTAAGAGAAAAGCTCATCCCCCAGGACACTAACCACAGTGTTCAGGAAAAGCTTTGAGAAAATCTCTGCCAGAGATTGAGGAGCAGCAGCTAAAGGCAGATGAAGCCCATTTATTTAACCTATTCACACATTAATGCATTTACCATTAATCCCCACCATAAAGAGATAACAGAGTTAAAAAAAAAATTCTGCCTAAATGAAATGGACAGTATTAGTATCAGGAATTCTGTTCTCTGGGGTGAAAGAGAAAATGGAGATGTTTCCTAACTTTTTCCCTATATTGCTTAGATCATTAGATGAGAGAGTTAGATCTGGAGGCACTTCAGAGATTATCAAGTCCACCACCACCCCCACAGGTGAGGAAACTGAGTCCAAGGGAGATGAACTGACTTTTCTAAGTAGTAGGGTAGTACTAGGTACTAAGTGGCAAGCTAAAATTCTCCAAATGTCACACACAACTCTTCCATATCTCCCCATGCTCCTCATCATAAGCTAAAAATAGAAATCTCCTTAGGTCTTTCTGCAAGGGTAGAAAAGAGTAGAGTGGGTATATGGCAGCTGTTAACCATGGCCTAATAGCCCAAGTGACTGTGGGTAATATGACAAATATGATATTGAGCCATTCCCTGGGAGCGCACAGTAAGAACAGTGGTTTTGTGGCAGGAACTGCCTGTGATGACTTTTTAAATACATAATTTCACATGACCTCCCAGGAGGATAAATGCTAACTCACTTAAGAACCAAAGGATTGAAGGCGTTATAATAAATGCCAGTCTTGGTCAAAAATATTCCTCCTTCACAATGACATATACTTTGTATTAGGCACCTATTCAGTGGGAAGAGAGAAATGTCTCTGCCATCAAAGGACCTGGAGGAAAGTGGATGATCCCTCCTGAAGCCAAAGAATCCATGGACAAAAACAAGATGGGACTGAAAGGTATGGCTGCAATCGATGAGAGTGAATTTTGTTACAAGTGGTATAATTTTGGAAATGTGTGTGTGTGTGTGTGTGTGTGTGTGTGTGTGTGTAGATCTACATTTTGTATAGATTTTTATTTTTTATATTATATTTATATTTCCATATAGATTTCTTCCTGAAAAAGTATTGATTTTCCCTTTCCTTAAACAAAATAAAACTTTCCTGCTACCTTGTTACCCTTTGAGTCTTAATCCCATAGTTCTCTTCACTTTCTTTGTCAGATTTCTTAAAAACAAAGAATGATCTTCACTCCCTGACTCTGTTTCTTCATAGAAGCAAAGGAAGTTTGGGGTAATGGGAAGACTTCTGACCTTAGAGTCAAAACAGCTTTGGTTTAGAGTGCTACCTCTGATTCTTATTGTTGTGTCATCACCTGGACCATCCCCTCCTGCCCACCACCCCCCATTCTTTCTCCCAACTTTCACTGGTACCAACACAATTGGCTCATTTGTTGGCTGATGCTGCTTAAGAATTATTGATGTTTTTGCAACCGTGCAGGCTGGAAGGCTCTGATATTGCTGTATCTCTGCCATCAAACTTTCTGCATCCAGACCAGTTCTGGTATCAGATCTTCTACCTCTTTCATACTCTATTTCTAGTCCAAGCTGATGGATTTTTTTACCTTAGCATCTTGCCCGTCTGTCCTTTCTGCTCCATTTCCATTGCAGCTACCCCTACCCCAGCACTGGCTTGAGAGTCAGTGGGCATGAATTCAAAATGCAGCGGTGTTGCTTATTTCTAAATGGTATTGGCAAATCTTTTATTCTCTTCTAAAGAGACAGGAGGATCACCAATGTTATGAGTATTTTGCTTTTTGTGTTTGTGTAGTTCTCTTTTTTTCCCCTCATTAATAGTATTAAAATATGACCAATTATTTTCAAATTCCACTATGTCTTTTCTGCCTTACAGAGCAAGGGGCATATAGGAAGCATTAACTCCATTTTCCAATTTAGAAATTTTTTCAAGAAAACGGAGTGCTTTTCCTTAAGGCCAGTAGATTTTTAGCATCGTGTGACAAAATACTGAAAGATCACAAGGAGGATAAGCACTCATTTGCTTCCCCAAGTTCAGCGTGAATACATTGTGCTTCCCAGAAGTCAGTGGAACAATATGGATGAACTATCTGCTCACTGGCATCTCTGAACTGGTGCTGGAGAAACACAAGCAGGGGGAAGAACACAAGTGTCCCCAAAGTTACTGGAGACAAGAGTTGTCACCCTTTGATTTGTTCTAAACTAGTTTGTTATTTAAGGACAAACTTTTGTTTATTCCAGGCCCCTTAAAGACACCAATAGCGGCTGGACATCCTTCTATGAATCTCCTGCTTCGGAAAACTTTTGACCTTTATGCAAATGTGCGTCCCTGTGTCTCCATCGAAGGCTACAAAACCCCTTACACAGATGTAAATATTGTCACAATTCGGGAGAACACCGAAGGCGAATACAGTGGGATTGAGCATGTGGTACGTGTGCTTCTAACATTCCCTCAGGAACCAGGTTACCAGTTGGAGCGTAGATTTTTTTTTTCCCATGTCCTTTACATCAGTTGTACAAGCTAAAAGTTAGTGTTTGTGAACTGGGATCACAGAATTCACCAATTTTGGCTTATATGACGTGGTCAGCTGGTGTGATTGGCTAAAAAGGAAGCTCCTGCCTGGGTGACCCTGGTTACTGTGACCTCACGGAGAAGGTGCCAGTCTGCCTTGGGCCAGGGAACTCCTTGTAGAGCTCAGGGCCAGGTCATCACCCAGTGGTGTTGATGGTCAGCTCCTTGTGGGGGCCAGCTAGAGCTCTGAATGTGCAGTCCCATCCCGTCTTGTGTGTGAAGAATGGAATTGTTAGGAGCAGTTTGCTTCTTCTTAGTTCTGAGACCATTTGTTTGTCCTTGGTCAGATCGTTGATGGTGTTGTGCAGAGTATCAAACTCATCACTGAAGAGGCGAGCAAACGTATTGCTGAATTTGCCTTTGAGTATGCCAGAAACAATCACCGGAGCAACGTGACTGCTGTACACAAAGCAAATATCATGTATGTGATCTGGGCATTTGGGTCAGGATTGGATTGAAGGGGCAAAACAACTTGGTTAAAAGCTCTGAGAAGGGGAACTGGAGCGTTTTCTTAAGGGTGCAAGTTCTGAACAATTAGTTCTTTTCCTGGAGTCTCTTACTATAATTTAATGAAATGATGTTAATTTATGGCAGGATAGTGATTGCAGTTCTAGCACCTTAGTTTTGTGTAGAGCTTGCCTGTTTACAAAGTGCTTTCACATACACCAGCTCTTTCGACCTCCCAGTAGTCCTTTGAAGGAGGTCAGTAGAACAAGTCTTCTTCCCCCTATATTACAGAAGAGGAAACTATTATAGCAAAGGGGGAATTAAAGTATGGAGCCAATAGTGTTTGGAGGGTGTGAGGCTGCAGAAGTAAGCCAGAGGAAGAGGATCACAGGCCAGTACCTCTGGCCATGAAGTGCAGCCTTCTCATTTTACAAGTAAGGAAAGGATCAGCCAGTAGCCATTCAGCTAATTAAGTAGCAGCCAGGCCATCTTCCTCAATCCCACGTGGACCGACTGGCTGATGTCCTTATTTGCCCCCCAAAAAACCCTTGGAGAATTGAAGCGCTACTGGTAATTTGAAGGGCAATCAGTTGTTCATTCAAAAGCACGAGTGTCATTTCTTGTTAAAAGTGGTCTGAGCAGTGAAGTCTCTACATGGCAGTCACTTACTCAAGGACACCCAGGAGAAATAGGAGAGCTGCTGCCTTATTCTGGCTTTTCCTACTAGCTGCTTTCTTGCCATATTAACCTGAACTATCAATCAACCCCAATCCTCTGTTCCCCTAAAAACTGCCTCCCAAATGTATAAAAGTTGCCTTTTTCTAACCGGGAAAATTCATGAGTATGTAAAATCTAAACTTTGTAATTATTGACTTTTCAAGGGTGTTTTAGTACTGTCAGAATGTTCTAACATTTGATGCCTCTTAGACTTTGAAGGGTAAGAGTGATATAAATCAGACTCATCTTCTGCCTTTTAATACTATGGAGCTCCTCTGGCTTCTGTCTCCGCTCCCCTCCTCCACTGCCTGTGAGCCATGGGATATTTGGTTCAGTTTAGATTTCATCAGATACCTAAAACTGTATTAAATTCTAACTGAAACCAGCGAAGTTGGCTCCCCACATTTATGCCTCGATATGCTTGGCTTTTAAACTTTAATCATTTGCTTTCTCTAAGGCTTTGCTTTCAACAATTTTTATTTGATTAACTACAGGCGAATGTCAGATGGGCTTTTTCTCCAAAAGTGCAGGGAAGTTGCAGAAAACTGTAAAGATATTAAATTTAATGAGATGTACCTTGATACAGTATGTTTGAATGTAAGTATATACTAAGAATTATGGCCGGGGGTTTTGTGTCAAAAGAGTGCTTGCTCTCTACAAACACCCAAACGTGTTTTTGCTTCCAGATGGTACAAGATCCGTCCCAGTTTGATGTTCTGGTGATGCCAAATTTGTATGGGGACATCCTTAGGTAAGTGTCTCCATGCTCGCTCCGCTGATGGAAGTTCCCTCCGAGTGCCCTTCCCCATCTGTGTGCCCCTCCCCCCATGACCTCCCAGCATCCGCAGGTTGTGTGCAGAGTGACCCCGAGCGTTAAGAAGGCCACGCTCGGGCTCTGGAGCGGCCCAGGACAGAGTCCCTTCCTCAGTGTTGAAGGACGACTTGGGGGCTGGGCGCTCCCCTCCCCTTTGAGTGTTTCCTTTTGGAAGTTTACTTCAGAATTCTTTTTTTCAGTGATTTATGTGCTGGCCTGATAGGGGGTCTTGGTGTCACCCCGAGTGGAAACATTGGCGCTAATGGAATTGCAATCTTTGAATCGGTAAGGATCTCTGGAACTTCCTTCTGCTTTCTAGGCCAGAACTGCCTGGCAAGCCCCGGGGGTTCAGAATGCGGATGTTCCCGGCCTTCTCGTTGCCATCACGAGGAGCCCCGCATCTGTTGCCAAAGAGAATGCGACGTGTCTGGTGCTTGCATTTGATCTTGGCTTTATTAGCTATTTTATGTTCTTGGGTTTTTTCTAAAAGTTATTTGGAAAAAAAAATATCTTAATTGATTTTTATCTTTGAGAAAAGTTTCTTTATTATTAGACTTTGGATAGATCTTTTTCTCTCTGGCATACTCGCCTGAGGTTATATAAGGCCTTAAGAATATAGTGTGAGATCATCTGGTATTAGGCTTATAAAATGCTTGATATACCATAATTTGATCTTCACAATGGTCCTTTGAGGTAGATGCAATTTTTTTTCTTTTAAATATATTTTTGTTATCTTTGTTCTTTATATCATCCAGATTTCTCCCAGTAGTCCTGTCTCTCACAGAGAATCAACTCATGTAATTTTTTTTTTCCTAAGATAGTTGGGGTTAAGTGACTTGCCCAGGGTCACACAGCTTAGGTGTTAAGTGTCTGAGACCAGATTTGAAGTCAGGTGCCTCTGACTTCAGGGCCGGTGCTCTATCCACTGCATCACCCAGCTGCCCCCATGTAATATTTTTTAAAGAAAAGAGAAACAGGGAAAAAAATTTAGCAAGACTAGCAACAAATCAAAAAAGCCAGCAAATAAATGCAAACAACCAGACTGGTGGACGCTCCTCCTCCCACCTCTCCAGAGAAGGGGGGCAGGACTTGTTTCTCCTCTTTGGAGCTAGAGGTGCTCTTCATCTCTCACGGCATCCACGTCTGATGGCTGTGCTCTCCATCCCATGGTGGGCATGATGGCAGCTTTGCTTTGCTTGGCTCTGTTCTTTCCATGGCATTGGCACTTGTGTTCACATAATTATAAATTGTTTTCCAAAATGGTTGTGCTGGTTCTTGCCGGCCAGGCCGGAGTCTTGTCCGAATTCTCACTTTGTAGTTGAGGCATTGGAGGCTAAGAGTAAGAGGCTATGGGACTCGACTAGGGTCCGTCTCACATCCTGGGTCGGATTAGAATTCGGGCTTCTGCTGGCTCCATAGCTAGTGCTTTCCCCACTGAAATATGAGCTCAGGGACTGCTCCATTGACGTGTGACGGGGAGGATTGACAGGTGTCTTCGAGGCCTGTGGTCTGGTTCACCCTACATCTGAGGGGCTGGCGTCCAGTGGCCCAGCACCACACACAGGCTGAGGCTGGGAGCTGTGGCCTGAGGGAGATCTTCCTGACTAGAGAAAGCGGGTCGAGCTCTTGATGCCGCCTTTTAGGAAAGAGAATGAACCAGCTAAGTGAGAGTGTCCTGAGCAGGGAGGGGCCTGAGGTTGTGCTATTTGGTGCTTATTGGAAGGAAGGAAAGGGCTGGGAGGTTGAGAGTAGTCCTGAATCTCCCACAAGCCCGCATCGGGACCCTGGAGTGCTGGGCCTCGGCTGACTGCCGGGGGTGTAAATGCACAGGTCTGGCCCAGACGAGAGGCCAGGGTCACAAGCAGAGGGTCTGCACCCAGGACTAGGAGCTGCCCTGGCGGCCAGGGGCCCCACTGGTCAGAGCTCTGGGCCCTTGCTTGGGCTTGTGGCTGTGGGGACTTGAGGTCCTGCCGCCCTGCAGAGCCATGCTGCCTCCTGAGAACACTCCCAATGATATAGCTTCATGGGTGCCTGTGCCTCACCTGCTATAGATCACCCCCGTCAGCGTGGCCGGTGGCCCCTCTACCCTTGCTTTGGCCAGGCCAGACCTCCTTATGCACCCCCGCACCTGATGCACTGGTGGAGTTGCATCTGATGGAGCCGGTGTTCCCATGGCCCAGCCTTCAGAAAGCCACAGTCCTCTCCGGGCCCAAGCGAGCGAGCCGGTTCCTGTTTAGGGAGGGCAAGGATTTGCCACATGGCCTGTTCTTATCCCCATTTAAAGATGAAGAAAATGAACCTGGGAGCCGTGCTTGCCCCTGACCTTGGGACTCAGAGCCCAGGGTTTCTGGCCCATCTTTCTGCTGCCATGCCGATGCTCCCCCCAAGAAGGGTGACTGTCCGGTGTCTCTTCTAGCGCCTCACAGCTTCTGGGGGCGCTGGATTCTTCACGCTTTCCCAAATACCAATAATTTCCTTTGTTGGCAGGTTCACGGCACAGCTCCGGACATTGCTGGGAAGGACATGGCCAACCCCACTGCCCTGCTTCTGAGTGCTGTGATGATGCTTCGGCACATGGGGATGCATGACTACGCGGCAAAGATCGAGGCCGCCTGCTTTGCCACAATTAAAGACGGGAAGGTATGTTCCTGATGAAGGTGGCATCTGGCTCCCTGCCTTTCACCCGGGGCCCTTCCCAAAGGCACATCAAGTCTGAACAGACTGAGCAGGTCATACTGGTGCCACCTGCGCTTAACCAAGGGGGCAGGGATCTGTGGGTGAGGTTCAGAAGGTCCTTAACCCAGGTGGGAAAAAAAGCAGACTAGTTTATTTTCACTGACCTCCATCAGAAATTTAGCTTTTCTTTTGAAAAAGGGTCCTGAGATCTCACCAGACTTCTTTATGGGTCCAAGATGGAGCCTTTAGTGGGACAGATGTCCTGGACTCCAGAGGATGTGGGCTCTCCTTTGACCCCTTCTCTTTCCTCTTAGGAAGAAACAATTCTTGAGTTACCCTGGGGAAGCCACTGCCGGGATTCTCTGTAGCTCTACATAACTTAGAAAAAGTGGCATAATGGAGGAGGGGGTCTTTCTTGTGGGCATTCCTTACTCGTCAGGGCTGATGGGCTCAGGGATCCCTCCTTGAGAACAGCATTGTGGGTGGCCAAGGACAAAGGATGGGCAGAGAGCTGCAGCCTCTCTGGGGGCAAGCCAGCTTGCCTCCCGGTCTTGGTGCGCGTCACGCAGCCAGTCACTCCAAAAGTCTACTCCCTGGGGTTAACGTACATGTTAATGCTTTGTATATATACCTCAAGGGGCAAAAAGCTGCAGACATCATTTGAAACCACAGCAGAAGTGTATTAAAATTGTGTTCAGTGTGAAGAGTTTCATTTCTTGAATGTAGTCCTAGGCTTTAGAGTGAGAATGGACCTGAGCCTGCAAGTAATTCAGCTCCTTCCCTCTGAGAAGCAGTAAAGTGCAGGAAGGCCTGCCCTGCTCTGGGCCAGCCTCTTAGCTGGAGGTTCGGTGACCTCTGGCTTCAGGCCTTCTGTCCAGCTCTGCTCTGGCCGTGATTTTACACCATGGATAACTGGGACCCGGAGAAGTTAAACCTAATGTTTAAGTAGCAGTCTGAACCCAATGGATCCCGATCCAGAACAGGATTTTGTACGAGAACTCATTGTGTCCAGCTGTAAGGCACAGAGTTTTTGAACTTGGAGAAACTTGATGGTAAATGCTGTTTGCAGATTGCTTTGATGGTCTTGGCCTCCTCTGAGAGCTGTGGGAAGGGAAGGGGGTTCCCCCAGTGTGCAGCCTTCTACCAAGGCCTTTTTCCCCCAACTGACTGTCATTCATGGCCCTAAAGGCACCATCATGCTCCTCCTCTTTGCTTCCACCCCCTCCTCCTGCTTCTTTCTCCCAGCTCGTCCTGGGCAGCTCTGGGGCTCATGGAGGAGGCAGCCATCCCTTGCCCAACCCCTTCAGGCCAAGTTATAATTAATTGTATATTATAGGCTGAGTACGCCAACAGTGTCTTCCAGTTCCGTTTTAATCATTGACTGAGCCCCTGCTCAGAGCCAGGCACTGGGTTTAAATACCGTCCACAAAAGACAAGGCCGACTCTCCCTGCCTGCCCTTTACATTACTTGCAGTTTGAATTCCGTCAAGCTCATTTGATATACCCAGAGTAAAGTTTTAAGAAACCCTCACTGTCACTCATATGTGACAACTCTGTTTTCAAAAGGCTGTTCACATCCATTAATTCCTCCTGGGTCCTCCCAACTCCTTCTTCCCCCGGGAAGTCAGTAGGGTCTCTCCTTCCTCTCACCCCCCACTTCTCCCCCACCTTGGTCAAGGGCACCTTGACTAAGTAGAAGCCTTTTTGTTCTGATTGAGATTTTTACTGGAATCACAGAAGTATCGTGTGGGCAGGAGTGCACCGAATCACCCCTAATTTCCATTTTTCCTTCCTCTCAGAGCTTAACAAAAGATTTGGGAGGAAATGCCAAGTGCTCGGACTTCACGGATGAGATCTGCCGCCGAGTCAAAGACCTAGATTAAGAGAAGGCTTCTCCCATTAGGCATTTTGCAGCAGTCACTCCTAATGGACACAGTAGAAAAACCTATTCTAGACTCTACCATTCGTATACGTTGGGGTTGCATATTTCTTGACAGAGCAAACATTCTAAATTGGGCCTCTTCTTAATACATTCTGTGCCCGGGGACTCAAGTGACCCTCTGGTGCCTGCTCCAATGGACTTTTTTCGAATGCATTGTTTTATTTATTAAATGTCTCTATCTGGTGAAAATGTTTTATATATTGTAAGGATGGATTCCTGTCCTGTCATTTTCCATTGGTAACCATTTTACACTTCAGTTAAAAGTTTTTTTCCTCAACTGAAAGACTTGCTGTAAATATTAGAATACTGAATTAACAGGAGAAACAGCTAACTTTTTCAAGAAAACCCCTATTTTCCTGTGAGCACGTAAAGTAAAATGGAAACAAAACAGGATACTAACATGGCACAAGATGACATTCTTAGAAAAATAAACGGGTATAAGAGGAAGTTCCTGGAACAATCGCATCAAAGAGGGTACAGATGATATATTTTAAAGTTGTGTAGTGAACTAAAATAAAGAAATTTGCTCTTCAAAAGATTTATTGTATGCATGAATAAAGATTGCCAACCCGAGATATATTTAATCAGAGATGTATTTTTTTGTCTATGAAAATGAAATAATCTATGCAGGACAGAGAGCATTCTAATCTAACGTGTTACATGTGGTGGTCTTTGTTAAAATAGCGTAATATTTCTTTGCTTATGGTCGTGCTTTCTCAGTGACGCAAAAGGGACAACAGTTGCTGAATCGGATGTTTATTGTACATTTTAAGTGAGCAAAGCTTTCTGCATAGTGAAACTAAGTAGCTGAACATCCTTGCCCTAGAGCTATCGCTGTATTGGATGTGTATGTGTCCGTATCTGTGACCCTGCTAATGAGGCAACTGTCCCGGCCGGAGAGGGTCCTGCTCTGGGGGCATGCGGGAGGCCGCTCTCAGGCTACATTTAGGAGCCCAAGAGCTTCACTCATGTTTGAACTTCTGTTCATTCTCCTGCAGGGAACACCAGGTTATTTCCTTCCCTGAACAAGTAACACAAAAAACTTTATTGCTTGTGAATGTATTCAGATACTCAGTCCCCTTGAAAGCTTTGTTTAGTGTTCAAATTGTACATTTACTTAATTATGGCCATTAGGAAGGAGACTCGGCAGCTTCATGAAGCGCTAGGTCCTAGGGAAGCACCATAACCAGGGTGACACCGGTCCTTGGGGACTGGCACTTTCAGATCGGGAGCAGATGGAAAGCCCGTTCTCCTTGGCGGTTAAGCAAGTCTACGCTCCTGCCATTGCGCGTGTTAGTCGTGAGTCGCTTCCACAACCTGCCTTTCCTCTCTCTGCTATGTTGTCTTATAGCTCATCAAGTCTAACAAGAATTAGAACCTGGAGATTACCAGGAAAGGGGTGTTATGGGGGGTGTGTAACAGAATTGTACAGAATTCAAACTACTTATCTACAAGTGAAAGCCGGCCCTTCGGGGTAGCCTGCCACAGAGCACAGACGGCTGTGGCTAACCCGGGCGCCATCCTTCCTGGAATTGTGACAGATTCCTTGGGGATTCTTTTTGTGCCCCTGTTTTAAGATAACCTGATTCTCGGGGGGAGAAGAATCCCCAGCATCTGTACAGCAGAGACTAGAAGAAGAGCCCGGATTAATTGTTTGGTTCTTTGTAAAATGATTCGATTTCTTCTTTGTACTTTTCGAGAACTGCTAAGCGCTTCAGTTTCATTGTGGGACCTGAAAGACAATTCAGAACAAGAATGTCAGCCCCGAATGCCAAGAAATAGGTCACAAACCCCAGCATGTGGTGACCTGCTGGGGAGGAACTAGGGGCCCTGATCTCGGGGACGGGACGGGGACAGGTAAAGGAAGTTCCAGGCAGAGCAAGGGGGTTTCTCCAACTGGAATCAAACTGGTTTTAGCACCGAACCAATATGTTCATCTCCGTGATGGAGAGGGGGAAAACGTACCTGGCAATGTCCTCTGCCTGTATGGCTACCCATGTTTATGCTGGGAAAATGTGAGATAGAGCCACTGAGGTGTTCTGGGCTCCCCAAATTCATTTCCTCTTCTCTATCGTCCCTAGAGGGGGATCGGGGTGAGCGGACCAGATAATCAGTCCGTAGGGTTTGGGGAAGCCTCAGTTAAATGAGTTAAAACATGCCAAGTACTTGGCAAATGCTTTGTATAAATGGTAGCTGCTATTGTAGATTTTAGAGCAGAGAAGGAAATAAACTCTGGGAAGAGTGTTGCTTGTGTAAGGTCTCATAGAAGTAGAAAAGGCAAGTTTCACACTCGGGCCTCCCAACTCCAAATCCAGCATTCCTGGCTTCTTGCTCTCCCTAATGCTGTGAACTGTGTGAAAACCAGTCTTGGAGACAACCAGCCTCATTCACGTCACTTCATTTCTCTGACTTTCAAGGCAGGTTAAAAGTATGTACATATATTGGACTGACCTGACAGAAGGAGCAGGGTTTGAATCCGGGATCTAACACTTGGGTCATTGGGACAATGTCTGACCTTCAGTCACTTCTCTCTCAGCCTCAGTTTCCTTATTTGTGAAAAGGGAATGATAAGCATTGCACTTCCTGCCCATCGAGGAGGTTGTAAGGAAAACATTTCATAAGCCTTAAAGTGCCATGGAAACATGAGCTACTGTGATGTTAGGGAATCCACGGGAACCCAAGTTTAATTGTCCGGTCAAAAACAAAGGGCTCAAGTTGGACATCGGAGTTGGCTTTGTTGCTCTTAAAGATGCATCTTCAGGGGACAGTGCAGGAGTGCTGATAATGTCCATCTTTCAGTAAATGTCAAAAGCTGGCAGTGAAAATATCTGCCTATTAGAAGGAACTGGGATCTGCACTTCCAGAATCCTGGGCTCCTTGTGCTGAAGTTAATCAGATGAAATCGTATAGGGATAAATGCAGAATCAGACCTTTGGTTCAAAAAATCAACTTCCTAAGTCCAAGGTGGAAGAAGGTGGAAGAAAGAAATTTAGGAAAAGGTCTTGGGGTGTTAGCAGTGGGCCTGCAAGTCCAATAGAAGTCATTATGGGGACACAGGAAGGGTCAATGGGCCATTCCTTATTCAAACTTGGCTGCCTTTCCAAGAGTTTTCCCTAGCTCTGGTGGCCACAGGATGGCGTGGCAAGCAAACCTACCAAATTCTCCCCCAGAAATGGAGAAATCCCTTTCCAGGAGGGCCCACTTCTGGATGCGGTAAGGCTGGGCAGCGGCTTTCTCGTTCACTCTCCGGATGCCTTCCTCGATGGCCTGGTAAATGGCCTCATCTCTGCTGCCCACTATCTCGGACGCTTTGGTGGCCTTGCTCCCCACCTTCTGGCAGAACTCCAGGGCTTGGTCAGTGAGATAATCCGTGGGATCTGAGGTCTCTGGATCTAGAGTACACTGAAAAGCCAAGGATTGGAAGGTGAGCGCCAGGCCCGATCCTCACAAACACCGGGCTAGCCTGAAGGAGAATGAGGGAAGGTAGGACTCTCGGACACTGGCCCCAAACCCCCAAATCTCCAGGCTATTTATCTTAGGATACACACACACACACATATGGGATAAACATTATATGTATTACATATAGAATAAATATATATATTTTGTAATATACCGTATAAACATATAGGGGGAAAAGAAAAGGAACCAGGAGACTGGATTCTGACCCTAACTCTGTTCTTAGGTGTAGACTAGCCTGGATGAACTCTTATGTGATTTTATCCAAGTCTCAGTCTCAATTTCCTTTTCTGAGAAATTAATTAAGGGATTGAGACAGATGAAGTATCTTTGACATAGTGGAAAGAGCACTGGGCTGGGGAATTAGGACAGTCCTAACTTCATGTCCCTGGCAAGACCCATTCACCCTCTCTGGGGCTCAGTTTCCTCATCTGAAAATAAGAATAATAACCGGCTATTACTTACCTTAACAACATGTTAGAAAATGAAATAATGGGCATAAAGTCCTTTGTATATTGCACCGAGGTTTGCAAGATGCTTTGCAACTCTTCTCCCATTGGAGGGTTCCAACAACGCTATTATGTAGACATCATTCCCATTTTATAAAGCGCTTTTAAGACTAAGTTTTAGAGAAGGTGCTGAGGAAATTTGACAGAGGGGATGTCCTCATCTAGAATTTCTCTCTATGAATGAAATATCAGGTCCTACCCCTATACTATATACAAATATGATACAGCTGTCTGTATCATATTATACAAATATAAATACAAACAATTCCCTGTAAATAACTACAGTATATTTATTTATTAATTTATAATATTTTATTTATTTTTATTTATTAATGCAAATGTTGTAAATATAAATACCTCTGATATGACATATAATGTCAGCAGACACCAGGAATAGAAAAAGCTTAGAATTAATGAGTCTGCCCATTAAGAGTCCTTAATATTGTTTCTTACTGAATCACTCCGTTAGCTAGCATTTGTTAAGCACCAACTGTGTGCCAGGCACCGTGCTAAGTGGGGAGGAGACAAAGAAAGGGAACGGCCAGTTTCTGCCCTCCAGGAGTTTGCTGTCTAACGGGAACTATTAAGAAGGCAGCAGCTATGGATAAGCTGGCGACAGGTTCAACTGGAGATAATGTCAGGAGGACTGAGAAAGGCTTCTTGAGGAAGGTTGGGTTGAGCCTTTAAAGGAAGGCAGGGAAAGAGATCAGATCAATCATAGAACCTGTCCCTGACTGACCCATCTAAAATTAGTTTTTATGGAGCCAGTGTTCTCTGGAGCTTCAGGGTCAAAGCTAGAACACCCGACAACACGTGCTCACTGTGCAATCTCGGCTGAGACACTCCATCTCTTGGAGAGTCCATTTCTTCCATCACAAAGCAGAGATAACAATCCCTGAAGCTCTCTGCTGTTCAGAGGAAAGCGTCCAGTTAACCCTAATTAAACATCTGTATCTGCTGTTATTATTTTACGTTTTTAAAAAAATTTATTTTACATTACTTACAGCTAAGGTGGCGCCATAGTGGATAGAGCGCCAGTTCTGAAGTCAGGAAAATCCATTTTCTTGAGTTCAAATCTGGTCTCAGACACTTCTGTGCCCCTGAGCAAGTCATTTCCCCCCGTTTGCCTCAGTTCCCCATCTATAAAATGAGCTGGAGAAGGAAATGGCCAACCCTGCAAAGACCCAAAATGGGGTCCTAAAGAGTTGGACATAACTGAAGACTCTTGAACAACAACAAACACTGCAGAAGTATCCCGGGGGCATAAATGTTGAAGGCTATCATAACCACCTGAGACAAAGCAGTCTCATCACCTAAGAATCTCTCTTCTTGCTTTCCTTAGAGAAATGGTTTCATTTTCTAGATTTCAAGAAAAACCTATGTATGCTTAATCATGGAAGTGATCACTGACGATGGATGGATGAATGGTGGACGGTTGGTTGGTTGGATGGATGGATGGGTGAGTGGATGGATGGTTGGACAGATGATGGTTGGATGGTTGGATGGTTAGATGGATGGATGGATGGAGACACTATTTGGTTGGCCCCCAAACTTAAAGGAAGCAGTGAGGAATGATGGAAAGACTACACTTGGGTTCGTCAGATTCACATCCTGCCTCTGATGCTTAGGATTTATGTGACTTGGGAGAAGTACATTATATCCCCTGGGCCTCATTTCCTCAAAGAAATGGGGAAGTGGGCTAAGGGGTCCTGAGGTCCCTGCCAGCTTTAGGTCTGTGGCCCTATATGGAAATATGGTAAATGCATTTGGCCAATTATGTGCAGAGCAGGTATGTTTTATCTACTTTGTTGATGATTTTAGGCAAATTTGGCCATCTGGCTCGACTCACACCTTCGTTCTATCATCTGTGCATGGTATTCAAAATCTTTCTTAACTTGCAACATCCCCCCTTCTAATCTTATGTCTTACATCCCACCATCTGCTCTGCAATCAGGAACTAGCTCTTCCTTAAACAAGACTTTCCATCTCCCAACATGGGGCTCAAAATAAGACTTTGGACAACTTCTTTTCCCCTTCAAACACTTCATTCTGATAGGCAACAGGTATAGTGGTTAGTGCTTTGGCTCGGGAGTCAGGAAAACCTGAGTTTGAAACTTTCCTCAGGCACTTGCCAGCTATGGCAGGTAAGGTGGGAGAGCTGGCTCCGAAATGGTTAAATTTTCAGTGTGGGGGAGCAGCTAGGGGGCGCAGTGGATAGAGCACCAGCCTTGAATTCAGGAGGACCCGAGTTCAAATCTGGTCTCAGACACTTAACACTTCCTAGCTGTGTGACCCTGGGCAAGTCACTTAACCCCAGCCTCAGGGGGAAAAAAATTTCAGTGGGAGAGTCTATACCTTGGAAATGGGCAAACACTATAAATCAGTGCTTTGTTAATTATTTTGTTGACTATTTAAACTTAAGAAATTGATGAAGAAAATGGTAATAACACAGGTTGAACTAAAAAGTATATCATGCATTTTTAAAAAGCTGGTTGTTTAACATTTAAGTATGTGACTCCAGGTAAGCTATTATTATTATTACATGATACCTTCAGGGTCAGCAGCATGGACAGAAATTTCCTCTGGTCCCCAATCAACATGGCATTGCTGATGATGGGGAGCTCCATCTTCACGGCCTCCTCAATGGGGAGCGGGGGCACATTCTCCCCTCCAGCTGTTATGATTAACTCTGCAGAATAACCATAAGAGATCCCACCCCCATCTTTACTAGATGGGAATTCTCAATTGGGCCACAAAGCTCAACTGCTACAAGTCAAGATGTTTTCTATCCTAAATCCCCTTTTCTAATTGATCTTCTAGCTCTTCCTTTTCACTGGCTTTTCCTCAGCTATCTGCAGACACGCTCAGATCTCTTCTAAGACTTTCCCTCCATTTTATTTTGTCATCGTCCACTCTCCTTTCTCTGAAAACCTTTTGGGAAATGTCTTCGTGCCCAATGCCTCCAGGTAGCATATCAAGGTTAGCTATTATTCCCTTATTGCTCCTTCTCTGCCTCTTGCCCCTTTCCTGATCCCCTGGGCTCTTCCTGCTCCACAGCTTTTCCCTTGGTGAGCACCAAGTGCATTCCCTCTTATAGCTTCCACTATTAGGTTCACAACAGGTGACTTAGGTCTGCATCTATCCCCCATCTCCAGAGCCAGAGCCTCTTCTTCCATGCTTCCCATTGCTCGGTCCTGCTGCTGATGGGAGAGCCTGGACGATCCTGCCCCTTTTCCTTCCCCTGCCCCGTCTATTCTGCCCTTGGAGGCCCAGCTTGCCCACCTGGCATCATGCGGCCATTTTCAGCCTCTCCAGCCCATGGGTCTCACCTGCTTCTTGCACTGATACCCACTGAGCGTTTTTAAAGGGAGGTCTCACCTTTGAGCCTCCCGGTGATGTAGAGAAAGCCTTCGTTGTCTAGCTTCCCCATGTCTCCTGTGTGTAGCCAGCCATCCTCATCTATAGTCTCCCTGGTCTTCTCCTCCATGTTGAGATAGCCCATGAACACGGTCCGGCCCCACAGACAGATCTCCCCATTGCCTTCAGCGTCGATGTTCACCAGCTTTGCCTTGCAGCCCGGCAGCACCTTTCCAGAGCTGAGGAGACGGCGATGATGAGGACGCGGCGAGGGGCTCACACCAAGGGGGGGGGCTGCACTGGCCACCCTGACCTTGCCCGATCCAGTCCTTTCTGCCTCCGACCCCATGATTGCCTGGGTCCTAGATGGCCAGATCCCAGAAGGAGGGCCAGTAGCCAATAGCAGCTTAAAGGAACCTTAGCCAAGGGTTTTATCTTATGAATAGATAGCTTATGAATCTCTAGAAATTAAGGCTCAAAGAAATGAAAGCTTGGGGATGAAGCTTTTGGCAGGTCAGTGGGTGGGGAGGAGAACATCTGGGGTCAGTCTGTGGCGGGGACCGCAGCTCCAGCTAGTGGAGGCAGGGCAGTGACCGTGGGGCGGGAAGGCGGCCCCTGCAGCCGAGACATGACAGAGCAGCAGCGGTGGGTTTGCATTCGGACGGCCCTGGGTTCAAATCCTGGCTTTGCTATTTATTACCCGTGTGACCTGGGACAAACTATTTAACCTGCAGACCTCAATTTTCTCCTCTGTATAATGGAAAAGAGTGAACCTGGATGGCCTCTGAGCTGTGAATCCTACCTCAGACTCCTAAGAGGCTCTCTGAGAGCCTCAGTTTTCTCACCTGTAAAGTGGGGGAGTGGGAATGGCTGTGAGGGCGACCAGGGGCCTCACCTGTAGAGTCTGTAGTTGTAGGAGTTGGACATGAAGTGAGGGCCGGAGGACTCGCTCAGCCCGTAGCCGGCGTAGAGGCGGATGTTGAGGCCCAGGAAGAAGTGCAGCGTCTCTGTGGTCATCGGGGCCGCGCCGTAGAAGTTCTTCTGGCAGTTGGCAAACCCCAGGGCCTTGCGGATCTTGGCCAGGACCAAATAATCGGCCAGCCTCATGGTGAAGGGCTTCAGGTCACTGGATGCCCAGGAAAAAGACACAGGGACGTTCTTATCACTGGACCAGGACCGCGTACCCGGCAAGGTGCACTCACGCACCTGCAGGTGACTCACGGGACCCTGCCGTGCAGGGCCACAAGCGCTGGGCGAGCTTGGGCAAGGCGTCCCCGATCCTCTCTTTCCTCATCTCTGAAATGGGTACAATAAAGCCCTGCTCCTTGCTACCTCTTAGAACCTCCTGGGAACCTTTCGGTGCCATAGCCACGGAAATCCCTGTGCTCCCACGCACGTCCTAAGTGGCCTGACACCAAGCACGCGACATCTATTTCCTTCTGGACCAGCCCCACTGGCTGCATCCATCTCCCACTGGGCTTTTTTCTGGCTCGCCCTTCATTGGGTCCCTCCCTTTGCTCATGACATCTCCCACTTCTGGATGTCCTCTTCCCCAATGCCATTCCTTCCTTCAAGGCCCAGGTTGGGATCTCTCCCCCTCCTCAAGCCCCTTCCCCTTCCTCAGATTGCTCAGGGCCTCCCCTTTCTTGCTATTTCTCTTTCTCCTCTACTTTATCAGGATTTTGGGGTGCCCATCTCCCCATCCCCACTAGATCCTCGAGACCAGGCCTTTATCCTGCCAAACTCTGCAAGGCTTTTATAGCATCCATGTTCCCCAAAGACCCAGGCAGAGTAACTCAGGACCATCAGGACTATCGGAAGTGTAAAGAATAAGGCTCTTTGTTGGGAATATGGGGTCCCACAGAGAGAAGGGTCTTGCCTGAGCCCCCCCGCTGGGGCCAGGACACAGGCCCGGCTACCCGAGAGGAGGGTCTCTGTACCTGCTTGGGCAGCTGAGGTTGCGTTCCATGGTCACGGCCATGGCCCACAGGAACATCTTCCTCTTGAAGAATCCGGCCTGGGCTGAGGCCTCCTTGATCCCCTCCATGATCTTCTCCCACACCCTGGGCACTCCCATGTGGGCCGTAGGTTCCACCTCCCTCAGGGTGGTCACCAAGCTTGTCTATCAATGGGAAAACAGGACAGGAAAGGACAGTCTGGGAATGGGACCAGACCAGGCTGCCCCGATGGGGAGCTGACCCTGAGGGCTACCTCCCAGCTTAACCCACCTCCCATAAACACTGGTCTTCTGCAGCCCCTCTCCCCGCGTACACCCAGGTTCATCTTGAGTGGCTCTGACTGGGCCGGTCTGGCCAACCTCCCCATCCTGGTAAGGCAGCTATGGCGGGGGGGCTGCTCCAACCCCCCAGAAATTCATAGAAACAAATAGAAATGTCCCATGGGAAAGATAGAAGAAAGACAGAAAAAAGATAGGAGAGAGGAAGGGCAAGGAGGAAACAGGGAAGTCTGGGAGAAAGAGAGAGAGAGAAAGAGAGAGAGAGAGAGAGAGAGAGAGAGAGAGAGAGAGAGAGAGAGAGAGAGAGAGAGAGAGAGAGAGAGAGAGAGAGAGAGAGAGAGAGAGAGAGAGAGAGAGAGAGAGAGAGAGAGAGAGAGAGAGAGAGAGTGTGTCAGAGAGAGAGACAGAGAGAGAGACAGAGACAGAGAGAGATAGAGACAGAGAGACAGAGACAGAGAGAGATAGAGACAGAGAGAGAGAGAGAGAGAGAGAGAGAGAGAGAGAGAGAGAGACAGAGACAGAGACAGAGACAGAGACAGAGAGACAGAGACACACAGGGAGAGACAGAGACAGAGAGGGGGGAAGGAGGGAGAAGAAACAATCGGGGTCTGGAGAGTTTAGAGGTTCTAGTACAGTGAATTTCTTCCAGCCCTTGGGAATGGACATCAGCACACGAGACATTCGCAGACAGGAGGAAACAGCAGACTGACCTTCAGGGCGTCAGGCTCGGCAAAGCAGATGTTGGCCCCCCACTGAATCCCTGTCCAGAGGTCGTACATCTGGGCGGCAATGTGGCTGAGGGGCAGGTAGCTCACCACCACCTCCTGCTGAATCTCCGCGGGCTGGATGTCCCCGGCCCGGCTGCCAAACTTGGCTGTCCAAGTGATCTGGGGCAGGGGGAGACAAAGGCACAGGAGGTCCAGGGTGCTTCTGTGTCAGAAGTTTTCTGAGCCTCAACTTCTCCCTCTCTATAATGCGAGTAATAAAGCCCCGACTGTTCTGCTTCAAGGGACTTCTGGGAGGAGCCAGATTATAGTTGTCGTCCTTCTATTCCACTATTTCTGGGCAACGGCCACTCACCATTACAAGGATTACTTCCCTCTTAACTCCTGGGTCCACAATTTGGGTGCTGCCGACAGCACCCCGCTACTTTTCTGGGTTGGCTCCCACTTGGCTGAGGGGTGAGCCTGTCTCCCCCCAAAACCACACCTGTTGTTCCTGAAAGGCACACTTTTCTTATTCGATTCCTCAATATTTTTATTTATGGACACGCTCACCTCCCACCAGACCTTGCCCCTTTTGTGAGTTTATTACATTGTGGTTTTTTTAAAATATATATTGTTTGTGTCGTCTGTCTATGAGAGAAGAGGTCTCGTCACCTACACTTTCCATGCTGCCCCCTCCCCACCCACGTTTCGGTCCCTACATTGTCCTGGCTCAGCATCACGCCTTTGGGGTTGCCGGTGGTCCCCGACGTGTAGACGAGCACACAGCACTGGTTGGGTTTTTGGGAGTTCAGGATGGCATCCAGGGTGACATCAGGAACCTCATTTCCTATCTCTAGGAAGTCTTCCATCTGCAGACAGGAAAAAGACAGGTGGGAGTGAGGAGTCACCAGCTGAAGAAAAGGTGCTGACTTGTCCCTGTTTTCAGAGCCCAAAGGAGCCAGAAATTGGTGCCTTGGGGGAAGCTCATGGGAGTTTTGCACTTTTGTCCAGTTTCCCCAGAGCCGGTCCTGAGCTTTGGCTTTTCTGGCCTAAGAGATGGAGGCAGTGGTTTCTTGTGTATTCTGTTTGTATTTGCCTCTGCTGGTACCGTTTCCCTCACTGAAACATGAGCTCCTTGAGGACAGGGCTACCTAGTACGGTGCCTGGCACATAGTAGGTGCTTAGTAAATGCTCACTATAGTGTATTACATTAAAAACCAAAATTTTAAATTTTTTATTATATTTTAAAACCCCAGCTTCCTAAATCCAGCCCCAGAATTCCCCTTCCTTAACCTCAAGTCTCATTCCCCATCTAGTACAGTGCCTGGAACATAGTAGGTGCTTAGTAAATGCTCACTATAGTGTATTACATTAAAAACCAAAATTTTAAATTTTTTATTATATTTAAAAACCCCAGCTTCCTAGATCCAGCCCCAGAATCCCCCTTCCTTAACCTCAAGTCTCATTCCCCATCTAGTACAGTGCCTGGCACATAGTAGGTGCTTAGTAAATGTTCTCTATAGCATGTTGAATTAACAAGGCAGATGCTCACTGTCCCCCAGGTGCAAGAACAAGTCCCAGAATCCTCCTACCGTATATACGTTTGGAATTCTCTCTGCTGGGGTCTCTCTGTACATCACGACAGCCTTCAAGTATGGCAAGTTCTTCCAGATCTGTGTCATGTAAAGAACAGAGCAAATATTATTAGGAAAGAGAAATCGTTTGTATTTACTGTTTGGAAAGTATTAGGGTTCTCCCTCCTTAGTCTGTTATTTCAAATAGCTGATGTCATTAGCGGAGGTGGTTCCTCCGGTGCCCGCCCGTGGCTCTGCTCTACCTTTCGTCAAGAACTCATTTTGGTGCTTGACCAAACAATTCATCACCTAAACTCTCCATCCTGCGGTGATGAGAGGACTGAGAACTAGATGTGGACTTAAGAAAATGCAAGTTCTCATTCTGACTCCAACACTCACTATGTGACCTCAGGCAACTACCAAGTGTAAACTCCCAGTCCCAGTTTCCTTAACTGTAAAATGGGAATAATTCTGGCACTTAACTCAGAGGAATTATTGCAAGCATAAGACAAAAAGTATTCCAGAGGAAATAATTTGAGTAAATAAAGTTGAGTTACTTTAAATACACCATGCCTTGTCATGAAAGATTTGGTTTCAACTTGTAGAAATTTGTCATAGTAAGTTTGCATTTACTCAGTATTACTGACAAAAAAGCAGCCCCTCCCCCAACTTCTTTTAGCTACTATTTTATTCCCCAATGAAATGCAAGTTCATCAAAAGCACTCATTGTCTCATTTTTTGCTTTGAATCCTCAAATACTTGTTGATTGATTAATTGAGGTTGAGAAGAGTAGAAACAAACGAATAGTCTTACTGCACAATACCCTTAATGTGAGCCAATCGTGAGCAGTGGTCACTGCACCTCAGTTTCCCTATTTAGAAAGAGGGTTTGGGATTAGAACCCTCAGGGTCCCTTTTAGGGAGTCTAAAATTCTAGGGTCTATGTTTTCACATTCTATATCCTAAAAATGCTTCCAAATGCTTCCTGTTCTAATGTTGAACAAAGTACTTTGTAACTCCAAAAATGAAGAAGTAAATTGTTTTTATAGATATATGACTTTCTACAAATCTCCCTTCTAAAGTCCCTTCTACCTCTAACAGCTGATGACATGATGGCTGGAAAAAAAAAAAATCTATTGAGGGTTCCCAGCAGAGGCTGAGAGTCAGGACAGATTTTATCCATCAACATTCAGCTGGTTTTCAGTGGAGTGAAAATCTGTTGTCTCACCACAAGATGGCAAGATTTCTCTGTCTATCCTTTCCCTTCCTGGTTCTGCCTGGGTTGCCAAGTGCAAACTAAGCACTGGATGCCCTTCCTACCAATCTCAAAATCTCCTCTACTTATCTAAGTATCACAGGGATATTAAACCAACCTTCATCCCTCCTAGGGTCCAAGATTCTTTTGGTTGAAGTTGTTGAAGATTTTTATGTTTTTTTTTTTTTTTAATCTCATTGAATTCTTACAGGTAAATGGTATATGTATTATGATTCTCTATTTTCTCCATTTTGTAGTTAAGGAAACTAATACTCAGAAGTGATATGACTTACTAAGAGCCACACAATTAGGAAGTATTGGAGGTGGAATTTGAACTCAGATCTTTCTGACTTGAAGCCCAGCCTGGCTACCCCCTTATCTGGGGGACTTGGTTTCCTCCTTAATAAAATTCCCTTCCAGGGCTAGAATTGTATTCAGAGCACTCCCAAATCTCTTAAAGACAGTACTTCTGTCCCTGGAGCTCACAGAGATCTCAGCAAAGGAGTCATAGATTTAGCAGTTAGAAGTTCAAACCCCATTCCCTCCATTTTTCAGATAAGGAAACAGAAGAATAGAAGGATTAAGTAAAAGAGGTAGGGTTACACAACTCTGAACTTGATCCTGGTATCTCAGACTCCAGAGGCCTGGCCAGAGCTGCTACTCAGCGGTACTGAGAATCCCTAAACAATGTCTCCATCATCTCAAGGCCCCCTCTAAATCCCAGCCCAGAGTCATCCCAAATCCTGAGCTAGAAGGTGGAATTGGTCACTTAAGAGTGGGCAGCTATGGGAATGAAAGCCCTATATTAGGAGTCAGGAGATTTAAGTACAAGGAGAGCACCCATTCTATCCTCTTCCCATCTGTAAAATGGGGGTATTGTGAGGATCATCAAGATGCCATCAATGAAAGGAATTCTGGCTTTGGAGTCAGAACACAGGTTTAAATCCCTGTCTTGTGGCTTTGACTGAGTCTGACCTCAGTTTGCTCATCTGCAAAATATATGTTCTCTTGGGCCCCTCCTAGCTCTAAAACATCATCCATGTTTTTGGTATCCTTAGCACCCAGCCCAGGTCCGGGCACCTGGTAAGCACTTAATAAATGCTCTTTTATTGCTTCATTAATTCCTTCCTGGCTCCCAGCTTTGCCATCTCTCGCACCATAGGAAGGTCAGGCGATGGCGATGACCATCGCTTGGGACAGGAGCCCAGTAGCCCTCTTACCTTCAGTATCTTTTCCAGCTGTTTCTGGGAATCCACCAGGATAATGTTGGCTTTACAGTCGTGGGCAATGTATTGGCAAGCCTCGGGGGAGCTGGTTGTGTAGATTCCTGTGAGGATGCCCCTGAGCGGTGACATAGAGGGAGCATCGTCAGCCTGGGATCTGAGACCCCCAAGCCTTCTGCACAAACCCTGAAGGATTCAGCCCGGAGGACTGGGCCAACCCCCTTCTTCAGAGCCAGCCAAGCAAATGCCCAGGGGCTGGCAGACACCGGGCAGCAGGAAAGCAAAAGTGTGTGTGAGGAAAGAAAGATGAGAAGAGACAGAAAGTGAGGAAAATATGGAAGAGATGGGAGGAAGAAGGAAAGAGAAGTAGTGGGAAAGTAAAGGGAACCCAGAAGGACTAGAGAAGCAGAAGGAAAAAGGGGAAAAGAAGAAAAGAGGAGAGATTGTGGTAGAAGAAGAAGGGAAAGAATAAGACCAAATAGATGCTTGGGAGAGGAGGACAGATGTGAGGTTGGAAGGGAGATAGTGGAGGGACAGTTTCACCTTTGTCATTGGGTATAGAGTCTGGCACACAGGGGTGCTTAATAAGTGCTTAGGGGCAAGTTAGTGGGCAAAAAGAGTCAGAGGGAAGTGGGGAGGGATCTCAGTGTCCTTTTGTGTGATGTCTTTTCCCATTGGAATGTAAGCTCTTCCTTAGCAGGGCCCGTATTGTTTGCTTGTACTTACATCCCTAAGATGTATCATGTCTCTGACATGTTGGAAATAATTAATAACAAATAATAATAATTATTTTCTCTTTAAATGGTCTATCTCTTTATCCATCTATCTATCCATCTATTGTTTACCTATCATCTCTCTCTCTCCCTCTCTCTCTGTCTCTATTTTTCTGTCTCTGTCTCCTCATCTGTGTGTGTCTTTCTGTCTCTCATTCTCTGTCTCTGTCTCTCACTCATTCTCTGTTTCTTTTTGTCTCTTTCTGTCTCTGTCTCTCACTCACTTGCTCTGTCTCTGTCTGTCTTATCTCTGTGTCTTTATGTGTCTTTTTCTCTGTCTCTATTTGTCCATCTTTTCTCTGTCTCTCTGTTTCTTTCTATGTCTCTGTGTCTCTCTATCTCTCTTTGTCTCTGTCTCAGTTTGTATGTCTTGTCTCTGTCTTTCATTCATTGTCTCTCATTCTCTCTATCTTTCTCTGTCTCTCTGTCTCTGTCTTTCTCTGTTTGTCTGTATGTCTTGTCTCTGTCTTTCTGTCACTCTGTCTCTCTGTCTCCCTCTCCATTAGGGAAGTAATGGAAGATCCCCTTCTGCCCTATTCCTTCCTGCTCATCCCCTACCTGTGCCCAACCCTAGACAAGACCCTGAACAGCAGCCACTCACCCGGCGAAGACAGTGCCCACGGCAGAGATGAACCACTCTGCCGAATTGAATCCGAGGATGGCAACGCTGTGGACGCGCTCCAGGCCGAGCTGCGAACCGAAAGCCGAAGTGGAAGCTCAGCCATTTTGCACAGAGGATGCTGGGACCCACAGCCCTAACTGTAACACCCCCTCCCATCACCCCCAGCCTCCCTGGTGGCAAAAGGAGCGCCAGCGATCAGAGAGAGGGGAGAGGTGCACCTGGCGGTACGGGCACCATGAGACCTCCGATAACCGGTGGATGCTCCTTCCAGGACGGCACCAGGGGCAGCCTGGTGTCCTGACAGGCTCATTAAGAGTAACAGGAGTGAGGGTAGGAATAGAGGGGGGATTAAGAAAGAACATTCAGAGTTGCCTGTTCCCTCCTGAATTAAGTCCAGATTTTCAGCCACGTTTACCTGTCCCATTATAATCTCCTTCATCCTCCTTCTCTCCTGCATTTACAGAGTGGAGCTGGCCACCATTTCCCAACAGTTCCTGGCTATCTCCAGCCAGACCTTACTTATTTTCCCATCCTTCTACAGTTTCCTTTTCTATGGCAGCTTTCCCAATAGAATGTGAGCTCTCTGAGGGCAGGGGTCAGCTCACTGCCTTTATTTGCACGTAGCACAACACACTGCACATCGTAGGAAAGAGCCCCCAGAGAAATCCATTATATCTGTATCTATCATTGATCTATCTACTGAGATCTACAAATTGTCTCTCTGTCATCCATCTATCATCTCCCTATTTATCTGCTCCCTAGATGAGCTTCTCCCTCTCCCTCAAGCTTCATTTCCCTCTTGGAGCTTTTTTCTTTACCTTCTACTTACCTCCCCCCCCCCCATGGATAAGCATGGTGTAAAGAGATAGATTGCATCAAAACACTGGCTCTTTCTAGTTACATAGCTTTCAGTGAGTCACTTTCTCTCTGTGTGACTCAGTTTCCTCATCTGTAAAATGAGGAGATGACGATCTCCGTGGGATGCTCATCCCCATTCCTGTTTTCCCAAACTTTTTCCTATTTTAACAGTTCTTGATTTAAGACTTCTGTTAAACTGAAAAGGAAAGAGAGGAGAAAACTGTCCTCACAAATAGAAGCGATACTGCCGGGCAGTGAATGTTGTGGAAGAATACCATAGAACATCTCTGCAGAAGAAGGAATTAGATCAGAAGCTCAGGAAACCCCTAGACCTGGCACAGATGCAGGACATCTAAACATCTGTTCAACTGAGTTAACTTGTGACTCAATGAGAATGTTATTCGTCAAAAGCTGGAAGAAACAAGAAGGAAATTTCTATTCTGGACCAGATTCTGACGTAGATGGCAGAACTCATCGCTGAACCTGAAATAACAGACTCCTTCATCCCGGGGCTCAAGATGAAGAAAAAAGGAAGTCCTAAACAATCTAGATCTGCCCTCCATTTCAAAAGTTTCCAAGAAAGCAGAGATGGGTTCACGATTGAATTCTGGAAGGCAAACAGAAAATTCTAAAGCACTCGTGGAAACAAGTCAGGGCTCAGATCTTGATAAGAAAAACAGGGTGAGGGCAAATACCTAAATATGAATATGAAAGAACAGGATGGACCTGCAGGCATTTCTTCAAGAGGACCCAAGCCCAGAACGTCCCAGGTCGGTGATGGATGCCAAGGACAAGCAAAGGTTCTTTCTTTCCCCAAGATTCATGGGAGTGATGGGACAACCAAAGAATGGATAGACCGGCTGTTCACAATGGTTGTGATGATGATCATTCAGTGGTCCTCAAACTTTTTAAGTAAGGGGACAGTTCACTGTCCCTCACACTGTGGGAGGGCCGGACTATAGTAAAAACAAAAGCTCACACTCTGTCTCCGCCCCTCAGCCCATTTGCTATAACCCAGCGGGCCGCATAAACGTCCTCAGCAGCTGCATCTGGCCTGTGGGCCATAGTTCGAGAACCCCTGATTCATGGTTGACCCTAAGAAGGCTGAACTACTCAATTCCTCTTGCTCTCCCCTTCCCCTTTTCTAAGGAGAATAAACTTTGGGCTGTGAAGGATTGAGCAAAAGCTTTTTTTGTTAAAATTTAAATTTTTTAAATTTAAATTTTGTAATTTTAATTAATTAATTTTAATTTTTTTTTATTTTAACAAGATGTTGAAAACAAAGATAAGGGGAAATAAGAAAACATCTACTATCCTCGATGCATTCAAGGTGCCAGGCCCAGTCAGACTGCATTCCTATTTGCTGACAGCAGTGGCAGCCATGGTTTCTAAGCCACTGCCTGTGACTATTTTTTTTTAAATATATAAATGCTTTTATTATGTCACATGACTCTATCATGAAACAGAATTGGTAATAACTTAAGAGGTAAGAGCAAGCCCTTTTGCCAATGATATCCTCATTCCCAATTTTTATAACATAATTACAGACCAGTGCAGGGGAATCATAAGGAATAACTGTATTGGAGCAGCCAGGTGGTGCAGTGGATAGAACACCAGTCCTAAAGTCTGGAGGACGCGAGTTCAAATCTGCCCTCAGACACTTAACACTTCCCAGCTGTGTGACCCTGGGCAAGTCACGTAACCCCAATTGCCTCAGAAAAAAATGAGAACAAAAAAAAATCCCCAAAAAAATGTATTCCCAAAATCTACATGAAATGAAAACTGAGGAATTATATTAATATGAAGGGGGGGGGGGAAGCTGAAGAAGTGAAAGGAACTAGAAATTTAACTTCACACGAACCCCAGGAGAATTCCTTAATAATGAGACCAGTAGCAAAAATGACACTGATATCTTAAATGATTTTCAACACTGCCTATGATTTTTAAAAAATTCATGGAGTCTAGGAACAGTGTCTCAGGCCTAGAGGATAAATGTCTCATTTTGCTTTTTGGAGGGAAGATAGTAGAGTCGGAAAGCTTTATAACAGGGAACTTGATTTCTGTTCTTGTCAAAATTCTAATGATTCTAAAGTAATTACTCAATTCTAAAGTAATAATAGTTAGCAATTAAATAATGCTTTGAGATTTACACATCACATTACAGATATAATCTAATTTTAATTTTATGATAATTCTGGAAGGTAGGTGCGAATATCACCACATTTTATAGGTAAGGAAATTGAGGCTTAAGCGACTTACCCAGGATCACAAATTTAGTAAGTGTCTAAGGTGGGATTTGAACTCAGGGTTTTCTGCGTCTAGACTCAGCACTCTACCTATGTGATGACTCACTATTACTTGAATTTTCTAGCATGTTTTATTAAAGGAATACTTAGTGAAGATATTGGACAGGACGTTTAAGGAGAAGACTTAGGTTGATATTTACAGAATCTCCATCTGGAAGAAGTTTGCATTTTGCTCCATCTCAGAAGCCAGAATCAGGACCAATAAGTGGTAACTAGAGCAAAGCTCAGCCCAGGATAACAAAGATCTCCCAATTACGAGCTGCCCACAGATTGCCGTCCAAATTTCCCATCCCTGGAAATCTTTAAGCAATCTCCCACTTGTCAGAGATATTAAAGAGGAGAGTCCTGTTCAGGTATCGGGTCTTGAGATGCCTTCTCTATCTGTGCTTCTATGATAGCCTGTGGGTCTACTGATATATGTTCCCCGATGACCTTGTATAGGAAGCTCTGGGACTGGGACAGGAGCCTAGATGTCTTGATTCCAAGCCTCTCTTTTAAGAAGGCCACTCTGTGATCAGAGGAAATGTAAAGGACCCATATGTACAAAAATATTAATAGCAACTTTTCAATAGCAGCAAAGACCTGGAAATGGAAGAGATGCCCATCAATCAAGGAATGGCTGAACAAGTTAAGACATATGGTTGTGAGGGAATACTGTTGTGCTGTGGGAAGTAACCGGGGAGGCGATTTCAGAAAAAAACAACAAGCAAGACATGTTTGAACTGATGTGAGAAGAACCGGGCAGTCCTTGTGTAGAATAACAGCAATACTGTAGAAACGATCAACTGTGCTATAAAATGTAGTCTGATCGGTACAATGTCCCAAGACAATTCCAGAGGACTCATGGTGAAAAATGTTATTCACCTCCAGGGAGAGAACGGATGAATTTGGAGTGCAAATTGAAATATAATTTTCCTTCCCTCCTTCCTTCCTTCTTTCCTTCCTTCCTTCCTTCCTTCTTTCTTCCTTCCTTTCTTCCTTCCTTCCTTCCTTCCTTCTTTGCTTCCTTCCTTCCTTCTTTGCTTCCTTCCTTCCTTCCTTCCTTCCTCCCTTCCTTCCTTCTTCCCTCCCTCCCTCTTTCCCTCCCTCCCTCCCTCCCTCTTTCCCTCCCTCTCTCCTTCCCTCCTTCCCTCCCTCCCTCCCTTCCTTCCTTCCTTCCTTCCTTCCTTCCTTCCTTCTTTCCTTCCTTCCTTCCTTCTTTCCTTCCTTCCTTCCTTCCTTTCCTTCCTTCCTCTTTTCCCCTCCCTCCACTCCTCCCTCCCTCCCTCCCTTCCTTTCTTCCTTCCTTCCTTCCTTCCTTCCTCTTTTCTCCTCCCTCCACCCCTCCCTCCCTCCCTTCCTTCCTTCCTTCCTTCCTTCCTTCCTTCCTTCCTTCCTTCTTTCCTTCCTTCCTTCCTTCTTTCCTTCCTTCCTTCCTTCCTTTCCTTCCTTCCTCTTTTCTCCTCCCTCCACCCCTCCCTCCCTCCCTCCCTTCCTTTCTTCCTTCCTTCCTTTCCTTTCATTCCTTTTTTTTTTTTTTTTGCAATATGGCTAATACACAACAATCCTCCAAACCTTGAAGGCAGCTATCATGTCCCTCCTAAATCATGTTTGTAGAGACACTCTTAAAACCCACGCAGCGGAGATCCCCACTCCTGCCCTCTTCTCACTCACCTTCAAAAAGCCTTTGGCAGCTTTTCTGGAGAGAAGATAGTACTGAGAGTAGGTGATCCTCTCCCATTTCCCGTCCCGCTTACTGCTCAAGGCGTTCAGGTTTCCATATTTCTCCAGACTTTCCAGGAATACCTGGTGCACAGTCTTTGGGGTCTGGGAGCAGGTGTGATCCATTCGTATCTTGACCAATCCATCAGCTGATGTGGTCCACAGGGACTCTGCAGGAGATAGGATAAATATGGGTCAACTAGTCATCACATGATTTTTTCTATAAAGAGCACTTTATTTTTAAATTACCTATAGGTTTTAACATTCATTTTAATATGATTTTGACCTCCAAATCTTTCTCCCTCCTCACTCCCCAAGAGAGCAATCTAATATAGGTTATACATGTGCAATCATGGACATATATTTCTACATTAGTCACATTGCATCAGGTTCTTTTTCGGTGTAATAATAAAATCAGATGTCCCATGGGAGAAATGGGAAAAGATTTGCTCTCTACCTTCAGGGGACTTATAATCTAACTGGCTAGAAAAGATGTCTTCATTTCTTTGAGAGACATCGTGCTTTCTTTGCCCTCTCTAGGGCAGGTGGCAATTTCTCCTTCGTATTTTTCATGAGTTGTTACAGCCAAAAAAAATGGCATCTGGTGGCCAGCCGTCTGGTGATGAGCATCTCTGAGCTTTGTCAATTAGTCAGTGAGTTGACAAGCATTTATTAAACACTTACTGTGTGTCAAACACTGTTTTAAATACAATGAAAGACAAATAGTTTCAGACATTAGAAGCCCATCTCTGAATCTGTCCTCAAAGCTCAGGCTGACAAGCCAAGGAGAGATTTGCTGGGTATAGATTCCCACAAAATTCCCACAAAAGATAAATTTGGGGTGGTGGATCTCTTGATATTGGGAGTTCTGAGCTGCTCATTGATATTAATATGGGGAGTCCTTGGAAATCTCAGGGGCCCCTCACATTTCCTAAAACTAATAGAGGTTAAACAGAGCAAGTCTAAGCTTCTGTGCTGAGTAGTTGTGGGGTTGGGTCCTTAGGAGGTCTCAGCAAGTTAAGGAAGGAGGAGGAAGAGGAGAGGGGTAGGGGGAGGAGGAAGAAGAGAAAGGAAAGGAGGAGGAAAAGGAAGAAGAGGAGGAGAATGTTTTGAGTACATCTACTAAATGACAAGTTTTTTTTAAAATAGCTTTGCAAAAATAATTTTCAATATTCATACTTGCAAATTTCAAGTCTTTCTCCCTTCCCATCTTCCCCCTTCCCTAAACAGCAAGTAATTCAATACAGGTTAAACATGGGCAATTTCTCTAAACATTAGACAAAAGTTTTCCCAATACCCACTAGATCTGCGAGAATGAAGGGAGCTTGAAGATTTTGATCACAGTCATTCTTGAAGACTCTGTGCCAACACAGAGGGATTGCTTTGTGGGATGGAACCTCACCTCCTACATAGACAGTATTCAAACCCAGTGATTCTTTGAGCTTCCCCATATCCTCTGAGCTGAGCTGAGCAGAGCAAGAGTTGGGATTTTACAGATGAGGAAAGTGGGGCTCAGAGGCAGGGAGGCTCATGGGAACCTCTCATCTCAACGACGGAGTCATCGAATCTCTGCACTAGAAAGAACTTTGGGAGCCATCTCGTCACTTAGTGATTGCCTAAAATCACAGAGCCAACAGATAAACATAGAGCCTCTACTTCAAGTCATGGCAACCCAGATTTAGACCTGGAAGGAACCCTGGAGGCAGCTAGTCTGGCCTCCATTCTGGGGAAGAGTAAAGGAGGTCAGAAAGGGTTAACAGCTTGTCCATGGTCACATAACATCAGAAACGAGATTTGAATCCAGGACCTCTATCTCCAGGGCCAAGGTTCTTTCTACTCACTCTTTATCTCTTTCTGTCTCTATCTCTATGTCTCTGTCCTCCCTCTCTGTCTGTCTCCTCTGTCTCCCTCCTTCCTCTTTTTAACTGTCTTTTTGTCTGTTTCTGTCTCTGCTTCTCCTGTTTCTGTCTCTCTCTTCCCTCCCCCATGTCTGTCTCTGTCTCTGTTTCTCTCTCTCTTTGTCTCTGCTTCTTCTGTTTCTTTTGCTTCTCTCTTTTACCTCCCCCTCTCCCTCCTTTCCCCCTCCCTCCTTTCTTCCCTCCCTTCCTTTCTCTCTCTCTCCCTCCCTCTCTCCACCTTCTCTCTTTGTTTCTGTCTTTTTATCTCTTTCTGCCTCTGTCTCTCTTTTCTCTCCCTCCTTCCTTCCCTCCCTCCCTCCCCCTCTCTTTCTCTTTCTCTCCTATTTGTTTCTGTTTTTCCTTCTCTCTCAATGTCTTTCTCCTCTTCCTCTCTCCCTCCCTCCCTCCCACCCCATTCAGGTTTAGAAATTCTCTCCCTCTGTGCTTAAGAGAAAAAAATAAGGTAAAAGAATGTGGGGGAGAGAGATAAATTCCCTGTCTCAAGAAGGACAGACTGACCCAAAGAGCCAAGGATTGATGGGGGTGAAAGGATTTCTGGGAAGCTCATGAATTGAGCTCACAAGGAGAATACAGTGTACAGGCCAGAGGAACAAGAGGTCAAGTGAAGAGATCTTGATTTTCCCTCACCCAGAAAGAATGTGAGCCCAGGGACCCTGGGAGAAGGTCATTTATTGACAGGGGTATTAACCATTGTCAGAGGGAAAGGCTCCAACTCCCTTGTGGGGCTGAGTACCTCCCCTGGATTAGCCGAGTATACCCTTATCTCATCTTTGGAGGAAGACGCCAAGAGACCAATGGGACGGTCCCTCCCACCCCACACTGTCCCACACTGAAATAAAGCTTTGTCCTTGAGAAACAGAACCTGGCTCCGAGTTCCGCCTGGCCCACTTAGTAGCTGCATTTGTGCCAGTGCTCTGCTTCCCAGATTCTAAGCCCTGACTAGCTGGGCTGACCCGTGGCAATCTAATGCCTCAGTTTACTCTTCTGTAAAATAGGGATGATGACATTGACATGACTTGCCTCCAGTAAATGTCATTAGTACCAAAAGCTGTTTGTGAGAAGGAGTTGGGGCTGTGGTGGAAAGAGCGGGTTCCAGTCCCTGCTAAGAATCATTGTGACCATAATCAAGTCACCCAACTGGTCCAAGATTCAGTTTCTTCATCAGTTAAAAGGGGATGACAGTAATTGTTAGGCTATACAATTTAAAGAGTAAGTTTGGGCCTAAAGGGGTTGAAAAAGTTCACTCCTCTTCCTTTATAACACAAGAGGGAAGCTGTGGATATGAAATATTGCATTTATCGTCAGCTGGAACCCGTGCTGAACAGATTTTTTTTCTTCTTATTTATTTGCTTATTACTTTGGGATAGATCTCAGGGTGGGGATCCATTAAAAATAAAGATGATAGGAGAACAAAACTGATCAATAAAATTTGCGAAAATAAAAATGAGAAAACTTTATGGCACAACATGAATCTAAAGGGATCCTTTTTATCATCCATTTGTTTAATAAGCATTTATGACGACACTTTGGCCATGGGGGATATGAAAACAAAAACAATCCCTGACTTCAAGGATTTTACATTCTACTGGTGCTAAGATAAACAGCTGGCATATAGATAAGGGAACACAACGCACAAAGTAAAAAAATAATAATAATACATTGAGGGGGACAATATCATGCCCGACTTCTTGCAGGAGATGGCTCTTGAGCTCATTTTTTAAGGAAGCTAGAAATTCTGAGGGGCAGAGGTGAAAATGGAGGGCTTATCCAAAAGGGAGAAGTAGGCAGGGTTGGAAGAAGGATATATTCAATGACTATGATGAGATAAAGGGAAGAAACAACCAAAAATTGTCAAAAAGGAATCTTTTAAAATTAGAAAGACCAAGCTTTGCCCTTTAGAAAGGTTATGAGAAATTACTCTTCTCAGACTTAAGATGGGAGTCAGTAAATCTGTGATGTAGTCACACAGCTTGCTATTGGCCAGCTGTGTAAACTGGGAAAAATCATACCTATAGTTCAGGTGTCTCATCGTAAAATAAGGGAATTAGATCAGGGGATCTTGTCAACTCTAAAATTCTGTTCCATTAGACCCTTCCCTACTTAAGAGAAATTGTACACTTATTTTTACTTAAATTTATTTTACTTTTTAAAATTTTAATTTATTTTTAAATTTAATTTAATATTTCTATTATTAAAATGTTATATTTTTATTTATTTTTATTTTAATTTACATTTACTTAAATTTATTTATTTTTATAATATATCTTGATCATACTTGTTGCTTATGTTGTCTAGAAAGCCTCAGCATTCATTTTTATAAGAATTCCAATGTGGTTTGACTTTTCAACTGCAGTACATTTCTATAATAAAGTGTATTCCAGGATTGTTTTGTTTTCATTTGAACTGCATTGTAAACTGGGCACCATCTTTACACTGTACCCATTATGTTCTTGGGAGAAGATTCTCTTAAACCTTATGGATTACTTCTTGCATTATAAAATATACTTCGTGGGTGGGCTATTGTAATAGTCTCCTAGGAGCTATATAGAAGAATATCAACTGTATCCTTATATTTAACAAATACAAGGGATGAATTAATAAATGGAAATTTAAAAAAGAAATTTCTTTTAATCCTTCCTCACTCCTTTGCAGAAGTGAGGATCCATAAACATTAAATATAACATATTTACTATATTTTGATATATTAAACTTTTTTAACTTTTTAATTATTTTTCTCTTCCTTTTCATTCTTTTTTAATTTGTAAGGGATGAATCTCTGAGAAGGAGAGAGAAAATCAATAACCCAGATACTCCCTCCAAAAAAAGGGAGAAGAAAATCAAGATAATATAAAACAAAAAATGTCAATAAAAATTTACTTTTGAAAAAAAGCTTTTCCTTTTATTGAACTGAAATCTACCTCTCTGTATTTTTCTCCCATCATTCCTAGTTCTGCCCCCTGGTGTCAAGAAGCCTTCTTTTAAGGCCTCCTGGCTGAAGGACCAGTCACCCTCTGGCTGCCCTACAATTGACCAGTGTATTTTTCCAACTGCAAAATCTGGCTAATGATACTTTTTGATGCTCCCCACAGAACCCGTGGGAGAGTCCAGAAATAATGGAGATAATATTTGGCCAACCCTGGAGCACTACTGAATCAACTTCTTACTGCCCTAATTTTCCTCCATGGATGCTAATTCTGCTGAGCCAGGTAGTACAGCAACCTCATCGGCCAGTCAAAAGGCAGCAAGAGGGAAAGCTGGAAAGCAGGTTAGCAGAAACTAGATAGAGACCAACATCTCCCACCCTATACCAAGATAAGGTCAAAATGGGTACATGATTTAGACATAAAGGTGTGTTACCATAAGCAAAGCAGGGAAACATGGGAAAGCTTACTTATCAGATCTACGGATAAGGCAAGAATTTGTGACCAAACAAGAGATAGTGAGCATGACAGGATAAAAAAGGAATTGTTTTGGTTGCATTAAATTAAAAAGCTTTTACAGAAACAAACCAATGTGGCCCAGATTAAAAGGAAAGTAGAATATCCAGGGGAAGAGGAAATTTTAAAGCAGATTTCTCAGCTAAAGACCTCATTTCTTTTTTATATTAAACATGGTAGAAATATATGTTAAATATCCAACAAGTATCTTGCTGTACAAGAAAAAAATCATATCAAACATAAAAAACATGATGAAGAAAATAAAATGCAAGCAAACAACAACAAAAAGCATGAGAATGCTATGTTGTGGTCCACGATCAATCCCCACTGTCTCTCTCTGGGTGTAGATGGCTCTCTTCATCACAAGACTATTGGAACTGGCATGAATCAAGACCTCACTTCTTAAAGATACAGAAAATTCAGTCAAATTTATAAGAATACATGTCATTTTCCAACTGATAAACAGTCAAAGGATATGAACAAGCAGTTTTCCATCAAGGCTTTGAAGCTACCTCTAGTTATCTGAAAACATGCTCTCAATCATTATTGACTAGAGAAATATAAATTAAAATAGCTCTTAGAGGCCATCAGATTGGATAATGTGACAGAAAATAAAAATGACAAATGTTGGAAAAATTGGGACACTGATATAATGCTGTTGGAATTGTGAACTGATCCAACCATCCCAAAGAGCAATTTGGAGTTATGTCCAAAAGGCTGTAAAAGTGTGCATACCCTCTAATCCGGCAAAACTACTACGAGGTGTATATCCCAAAGAGATTTTTTTTTTTTAAAGGAAAAGGACTAATATATACAAAAATATTCAAAGCCTCTCTTTTTGGGGTGGCAGAGAATTAGAAATTGAGGGGAATGATTGTGATAGAATACTGTTATGTTATAAGAAGTGACAAGCAGAATGCTTTCAGAAAATCCAGGAAAGATGTAGATGAACTAATGCAAAGTGAAGTGAGCAGAACCGGGGAGCACTAACTGCGAAGGACTTAGCTATTCTCAGTCACATGATGATCCAAGACAATTCTGAAGGATTTATGATGAAAAGTGCTATCATCACCTCCAGAAAAAAGAACTGATGGAGTTTGAATGCAGATCAAAGCATACTTTTTTACTTTATATTTCTTATTGCTTTTTATTTTGGAGTTTTTTGGTAACATTACTAATATGGAAATATGTTTTGCATGACTATATGTGTGAAATCTATATCAAACTGCTTGTTTGGGGAGGGGAAGGAAGAAGAAAATTTGGAACTCAAAATTTTAAAAAATGTTTTAAAATTTTCATGTAATTGAAAAAAAATAAAATGAACCAAACAAAAAAGGGAGCTGGATAGAACAATGGAGAAACAAAGCACTGGACTTAGTTAGGAAAACATGAATTCAGCTCTTGCCTTAGCTGCTTACTAGCTGTGTGACTCTGGGCAGTCACTTCACTCTTTTGCCTCAGTTTCCTCATCTGTAAAATGAGCTGAAGAAGGAAACGGAAACACCGCAGTGTTACTGCCAAGAGAACCCCAAAATAAAGTCATAAAGAGTTGGACATGACTAAATCAACTGAAGAACATATCTAAATCAGACAGCAAATTTCAAAGCATTGTGTAGGTGGCAGTTTTAATTCTAAGCTATCCTGTACTTATTACCTATCCCTCTACTAGACAAGTAGATCTTTAAGGTTGGCAGCCAAGTAGCAAAATGGATACGGTGTTGGCTTGGAGTCAGCAAGGTCTGAGTTCAAAACCTACCTCCATCTGATCTGGACAAGTCCTTTAACCTTGGACAGTCTCAGTTTCCCAATTATCATGCCTGCTCAAGTGAGATAACAATAGATTTAAAAACAATATTTATTTTATGTTAATATATTTTAATTGTGTGAAAATATTAATATATTTTATTGGCAATGATATCTTAATTATATTAACACGAGTATAATTTTTACACTTATATAATATTTTATAGTGTTTTGCAAACCTTAAAGCATTATATAAGGATAAGAGTAATGAATGTTGGTTATTATTATTTGTATCTCAGTCTTCAGTGTCTAGTACATGAGAGATGCTTAATAAATGCTCGTCAGCTGATTGGCTGGATCAAAGAATGAATCATCTGTCCTTGGTATGACTCGGTCAGAGAAGATTCCTCGATTGACCATCTTTTTGTGGAAAAGGTTCCCTAAGACTCCAAGAAGCAGTTTCAGAGAGCACAGGTCTGCTAAGTGAAGAAAAGACTCCCCCTGCCTTTGCACAATTAGATCAAATTAAAGCGAGGGGTAGCACAGAAAGAGAGGGCAGGACATTGAAATTTGGTAGTTCGTACACCTATGGAGCTGCCCACATAATAAAAATAAGCTCAGAATGAATTGCCTCCGCTCAACAAAGTCCCTGGGATCCTCTTAGGCAGGTAAGACATAAATGGATTATTGTGCTTGGTTAACTAGGCAAGTACAGGCAGATCACTGCTGGAGACGCCCAGCTGGAACGGCTAAGCTACCCATAGTCCTTGGCCCTTAAGCAAAGCTTGAAGACTCTAAAACAGCAGGCTCATAAATGAGGGGACTAGATCCCGATCCCCTAACTGCTAGAGTTCTATTAAGGACAGAGACAGGGAGCCCTTGGGAAGGGGGTGATTTGGGGCTGAGCGAACTGGCTCTAATAGCCCCGTCTTTTCTTCCTGAGGATACAAGTGAGAGGAAGGATCCTGAGCTGATCTCCACTCTCCCAGAGCTGCCCTAAACTCCCCCCAGTTCAATGGATGGAATAACTCATATTTCCATGGCACATGGTACTTTAAGAACCCTTTTAAATTAATCTTTTTGATTTTATTTTATTTTTATTACTACTTTCCTATATTGCAGCTTTATGATTTAGGGAGTGCAAACTTACGTAAGCCCATTTTATTCATGGACAGCCCAAGGGTGGAAGAACCGGCATTCAACCTGTGGGCCCAGCCCTCTGCCCACTCATCTCTCCCGAATAAGAGGGGAAATTCCAGGCCGTGAGCTCGGATCCCTGACTAGCTGAGAGATCTGGTAATGGCCGCATGACACAGAGCCAAGCGCTTGGGCTCTGAAGCCAGGGGCCTTCCGTGCTTTGGGAGCTGAGGGGCTTGCCTTCTGGGTCCCTGGTTTCCCCAATCCAGGGAACAAGGAGTTCCAGCAAGGTGACCTCCTCGGGTCCCTTCCAGCCGCTGCCGTGCTGAGTCAATCATTCTCCGAGAGGTGTTCGGCCCCTTTCCCACAGCCGCGAGAGGGTCCTCGGCTCGCCCTCCTGATTTCTGGCTCACGCAGAGAATTTCACTCTGCTTTTAACTTTCTCTGCCCCAGTCCTTGTGCACTAGTGTGTCTCAAGAAGCCCGAACGGTTCCTGTTCGGACATGGGAGAGAAGCCTAGGGGTGGACAGTCCGATCAAGCAGGACGTTCCTTGGCTGAGGTTGCTGCTGTTCTAGGTGACAAGGAGCATTTGGGACCTGGGCTCCCAGCAGGGCAGGAGCTGGCAGGACACCAAGTTAGAGGGCAGGGCTGGCTGCCCTTTCCCTGAAACCATCTGCATCCTCGGATGGCCTGTCCCCTGGACGGCTGGCCGCTGCCAGCAGGAGACCGGGCCATGGGCCTCCGCGGCCACCAGAAGGGGCGAAGCCGTGCCTGGGCTACGGGCCTCGGGAGCCAACTAGGGACAAGGACGAAGGGAAACGCTCAAGAGAAGAGGACAGAGCGAGCCATTCGATTTCATGCTTCCTGGAAGGGCCTCTGACGTCCGGCAGTCTACTTCTCAGGTCCTTTCAGACCAGAGCATCTAGGGTAGAGTGGGCTGGGCGGACAGCAATGCAATGTAACCGTGGGTGCAGCCATACTAACATCACTAGCATTTATGTAGCATCCACCGTGTGCCGGGCACTGTGCTAAACACTACAGAGATCTCATACTGTTATTATCATCCCTATTTTCAGGTCAAGGAAACTGTGTAAACAAGAAATTAAAGTTAAGTTAACGTTACCTAAGTATCTGAGGTGGGATTTGAACTCAGGTCCTCCCGACTCCAGGGCTGGTGATCTATCCATCGCACCACTGAGCTACCCTGATGTTAAAATTTATAAGTTTGTAAAATTCTTGTGGAAAACCAAGGAAAAAGGAAAATGAGTCCTACGTACAAACATATTTACAGTAGCTCCTTTTTGTGGTGGCAAAGATCAGAAATTAAGGACGTGAATCGGTTGGTGGAACGAACTATGATATACTGATGTGTTAAAGTACCATGTGGAGGTCCGATGGAGCGGAGGATTGTGCTGGAAGAAATGATGAGAGGGATGGGGACAGAGAAACTTGGGGAGCCGTGTATGGAGCGATTCAGAGTGAGCACACCCAGAACAACTGACAGCCAGGTTCTGCCTTATGAATACGGGTGCGGGGGCCTTGAAAGCGCTTCAAGCACAGTCCCAGGCCCCCACGTGTTAACTCCGATTGCCTCCCATTCCAAGCAATGAAACATTTAATAACACGACAAACCATCAGAGCCAATATCGAAGCCAAATCTTCCTAGCTTCCCCCCACGACTCCCCCACAGTAGGGACAGCGACAGGGGGAGAAGTTGGACCTCCCGAGTCAACCTTAGGGGTCACCTAATCAGCGCCTGGCTCTAGAGAGGAGACATCAGAGACTCCCAGAGCTTACCCAGCTGGGAGTTGTTCTGAGGTCCTGCCACCTCATCTCTGGCAGCCTTTGACTGGGCCTGGGGCCACAGCTTGCTCATTGTGTTCCCTTGAAGGGGGAGCGGTCCTCTTTCTCTCCCTCCTCCTCCTCCCCCTCCTCCCTACCCCCTTCCCCCATCCCATTCCCCCCTCGCTCAGTCTGGCCTTTGGTGGCACTTTATCAATCTACTCATTCTGTGCCAGGGCAATTTGGAGCAACAGTAAGTCCCTGAAATAAAAGAGACTCAGTGACCACAGGAAGCTATTCCCAATGGGAAGGACAGAAGAGAAATATGTCAACCGAGGAAAAAAATCCTCCTGTATTTTGGGGTTGTGGGTTTGGTTTTGTAAATCTGTGGGAAAGAAGCCCGAGCTGCTGGGGGGAGAATGGGATGCATTGTACGGGCTGGAACACTCGGAGCCGCTCACTGAGGCAAAGGTCATTCTTAGGCTTTGGAAAAATCTCCCTTGGAGAAGCTTCCCTGGTGACGAAGCCCCAGAGCCCTCCCCACACACCCAGGCAGAGCTCCAGAAGTGCAGGAGATTAAGGGGAGAACACTCAACCTCTGGGAACCCCGGCTCTTCATCTATAGAAGGGGTGGGGAGGGGGAACACCTCTGCCATCCTTCTTAGCCCTAAATCCACGATCCCCAGGATGTGTAAAAGGCCCTAAGCAGACCAGGAAGGGTCGGTCTTATTTGTAGCCCAACTGAGCCATAAACTAGTGCCTTTTTCTTCCTCTCATTAGTCCATCAATGAACATCAGCCAACCTGTGCTAGGTACTGTGGGGAAGGAGGAGGAAGACCTTCCTCCTCTAGGAGGTTCCTGCCTTCAAGGAGCTGCCCATCCCAAATCACTCAATACCAAAGCTGGAAGAGACCTTGGAGAGCGTCTGGCCCAGCCCTTCCATTTAACATGAGGAAACTGAGTCAGCTTCCTATACACAATACTCCCTCTCCCATCTCTGAGTCTTTAAATGGTGATTTTATGTGGGATATTCTCCTCTACATCTGCCTCAAACACCCTGAATAAGACTCGGTCCATGTTTCACCTCCTAGCTAAGATGGAATCTCCTCTTCATCTGGAAGGCTCTTCCTGCTTCCTTCTCTCCTTGAAATTCCCTGATCTATGGGCCGGGCCTCAGACCAGGCCCTCCAGCCAACTTGGGAAGCCATCGCCTCCAGAGACCACCCATTCCACTGTTGGAAAGCTCAGATTTTTAAGCCTAAATCTCTTGTCTTCATCTTCCCTTCTCTGTTCTACCTTCTGAAGTCAAACTGAACAAGATCCCCAGGGTCCCAGGCCCCCATTAGAAGCTCCCTGTCCTGCCCTCTCTAAATGTTCCCTTCTCTGAGTTAAACATCCCCCTTTCCCTCAAGCGATGCTCACATAGCGGGGTCACGAGACCCTTGCCAATGTCCTTCCTCCCATATGACATTCCAAATGATCCTGTAGCTCAGGCTATAATCTGGTGAAGGCAAAGAAGTGGGGAATCTGCAGCCATTCAACTTTAGGTTCTTGATTTATCCAGATATCTCCAGATAATTCAGACAGACATACCAGAAACCCCAAGGTCACTCTCATAAACTGTCCTGGACTTACAGTACCTAGCAGAGGGAACGTGCTGAGGAACTAGCATGTGAATGGGGACATTTTGATCTGACTGATTAAAAACTCAGCTAGGTTTCATAGTGGTTAGAGCACCAGATCTGAAGTCAGGAAGACTCAGATCCAGCAGATTGGACACTTCTTGGCTGTGAGATTCTGGGCAAGTTACTTAACCCTGTTTGCCTCAGTTTACTCATCTGTAAAATGAGCTGGAGATGGAAATCTTTGCCAAGGAAACCCCAAAAAGGATCCTGTATGAAAAATAACTCACCAACAACCACAACAAAATATGGCTTAATCATTAGTCCCCATTCCCACACAATAGGAGGGCCCTGAAGTTTGGAGGAAGGGAGGAAAGTGAGGAGAGCAGTATGGTGGCCTAGGAAATGCTAGAGGACCAGAAAAGCAGATGACCCCTGGGGGAATCCCTGAGGATGTCACCTTCCCCCTGCGTTGGCCTGGGGTCTAGGTAAGGGAATCCAGGCCCCAGAGTGGGGGTACAGTAAAAGGAAGGCAGAAGTTGGAGTTTTTCCAGTTCCAAAATCAGTGATCCCACTAAGACAAAATTTGCAATTTATTTGTAGAGTCCCCCCCTTCTCCCCATTAACTCCTCTACCTTTGTGACCTTCACACCCTGGCTTGCAGACCCGGCTACTTTCAGGAGCTTACCTATTTGTCAGGGATACCTCAAAGGTGACAAAAAAGTCTGTCTCCTCCACTGTGCATAAAGACTTCCTTTGTGAGGGGTCATAATGGCTCCTCTGTGGCCAGAGTTCCTGGGACAGAACCCAGGGAGCTCAGCCATTTGGTCAGTTCGCTTCTCTAAATGAGGGCCATAGCCTAGGAGCAGATCCTGTTCCCTGGGGAACGGTGACCCAGCCAGACGACCCTCCCCTGACCCAGAGAACTCTGCCTTCTCCTCCTTGAACCCCCCCAAACCATACAAGAACTGCCATTCTCTCAAATCCTTCTTCACCGCAACTCCAAGAAACCCTAATGTGAGCAGTATTAAAAATGAGGCCCCCCTGGCCGTGGTCACCCACATAATATATGACAGGGCTAGGCTGCCTCTATGAGCCCAAAGGATGGTCCAAAAGGGAAGGAGTAGACTGAAGGTGGAGCCAGGACGTTGTTCTCCTCTTTGGGCCTATGATCTTGTCCGGGGGAAACTCTACAGGTCACATGGAGATCTTCCTGACTGTTAGAATGTCATCGCCCGTGACTCAAAACCACAGAACATCACCAGAAGAAAGCTTCTTGCTCCAGGAATCAGCTCATGACATTCCAAATGCAGATGAATTTCCCCGACTCAATCCAGCCTGCTCCCACTCTCCCAGTCAGGCCTGTTGACTTGACTCGCAGCCAGTCTTTAATCCACTGTCCTCCTTCAGACTTGTCCAAGACTCATGGGCTTGGCAGATCTTTTGATGACTTGTTGTTCTCTCTGTTTGACCCAATGTAGACACTGAATATTCTTCATCCATTTTAATTTTTCCCATTTAGCTCATTGGAGTGACTGTAGATTTTCACAAGGGGATTCATATGGTCATAGGGTATTATCTTAATGTAATGGCCCCGTGACAACTGCAAACGAGTCTTAAAGGAGCTCTCCTTCCTTAGGAAACTCCTTTTCCATTTGGATTTTGGGGAAGGCCTGCTAAACAACAGTAATTTACACCTTTGGGAAATATACAACTGCGTATTTTATGTCTTGCTTCGTGTTGGTTTGCACAAGGCTGTTGAATAAAATAATTTCTGGAGTTTCATGTATCAAGGAAATCTTGTATGATCATAATATATGCATGGGATATAATGTATTCATGATATATGCAGGGAAATAAGCTTTTCAGGCTGTATTTTGTATTATTAAGTCATTTAAAAAAATAATAATCAATAAACACTCAGTCTAGCCCTCCACCTGCTGCTTCTCCATGTGGTCCGCTGGACCGCCCACCTGGGACCTTATGATGCTTTCATCACAGGCTCCTTCCCATGTGTCAAGCCCTTCCCTTCGTGCCTTCCCTGTGCACGCGCCTCCCGGGTTCCTCTGATCTCAGGGTAGCCAATTCCTCTTCTCTGTAGTCCAGGACAACTCTCTCATGAGGTCCCACTGCTGGGCTTTGCATTGACCTTTAGTTAAAAGTATTTTCTAAGCAGGAACGGCAAGGATGTTTATTATAGAAATAAACGCCCATGCTGGGGCACAATCTCCAATATTTATGTGAGGTTCCTAGGGAAAGTGGGCTCAGATTCACAGCAAAATGGGAGGTAGACTAAAAACAAACAAACAAACAAACAAAGCTAGGGGATCCATGAGTCCCCAGGAGAGCTCACAAATCTTGCTTTTCTTCCATTGAAGCCCCCATGAGCTTTCTCTTAGGTGCAGCTCTCCAATGGATTCCCAGGCTTTTTTCCTTGGAAAGTTCCCTCTCCCCAAGAATTTTTTTCTCAGTGAGCTTCATTGATTTATAGTGTTCCTCTTGACTTCCAATGCAGACATGGCTCCCAGTCACTGCCGGTCTGGTGCTCAGCGGCCACAGCTAAAAACACTAGCGGGACATCTGGATCTTCTAGACTTCAAAGTTCACCAAATCCCACCTGGTCAATCCCATCGCTGGCTCTTCACCTTTCCACAGGCAGCCTCCTGTGCGTCCTTAGCAGGTCTCTTTCTACTTCTTGCTGGCTCTGCTGGCTCCTGTTCAGTCGTTCATGTCTCCAATAACACGGCTAATGAGGAGCAGAAGAATGGAAAAGGAGATGCTCTCTCTTTCCCTAGGACCGATTCCTCCTCAGGAGCCTGGAACCATTCCTCAGCTCCTGAATTTAGAGTCCTCTCCCACTCAGGACCTACTAGTTCCAAACTAGCTTGTGGCTGCACGTGCGATCCCACGGGCCACGGCTGGTTCTCTTCAACCCGCCCCAAGATGTTTCCAGTGTGACATCATTTACTTTCATTCAGGGATTCCAAAGTTCCTGTGATTCTTTCAAATTGAGTGAGGATTCATTTACACCTAGTTTCCTTTTGACTTATTGATTAATTTACTCAATATTATTGGCTTTCATCTCTCTCTCCCTCTCTCCCTTTCCTTCCCCCTTTCCCCCCTCTCTCCCTTTCCTTCATCTCTCTCTCTCTCTGTCTCTTTGTCTCTCTCTGTCTCTCTCTCCCTTTCCTTCATCCCTTTCTCTCTCTCTCTCTTTCTCTCTCTCTCTCTTTTTCTGTGTCTCTTTGTGTCTCTCTCTCTCCCACTCTCTCTATCTCTCTGTCTCTCTTTCCCTTTCCTTCATCCCTTTCTCTCTCTTTCTTTCTGTGTCTCTTTGTGTCTCTCTCCCTCCCCCTCTCTCTCTTCCTCCCTCTCTCTTAGTAAATGCTGGAGGGCAGCATTTTTATCTCCAAGTATAGAACCTGAGACATAGTAGTTGATTAATAAATGTTTGCTGACTGCCTGATAATTTTACAGAGATGACAAGCAGCCCGGAGTCATAGTTACCAATGCCCTCTTGGTCATGGATGGATAATTTTAACAGCTATGGCTTTTTCCAGCCATTCAGTTATTTTTTTCAGATATTGTAATTAACACTTCGATGCTCTTTAAAAAATTATGTTGCCCACAACACAGACGTCTTTGGTGTCCTTGGGTTGTTAAGGTCACTTTTCCCATATTCATCTTCTTTTATCTCATTTTTCTTTCTTCATATGGTACATCAAGGACCGAGGCCTTGGGTCCACATGGGTCAGTCCTGACTCACTGATGATGAGAATAGCTTGTTATAAAAGCACAGGCAGATTTAGTTCGTAGTTTCCTTGTTTTTGTCCTTTTGTTTCTTCCTTTATAAAGCTTCTTGGCAACCATGTGCCCCAGTAAGTTTCTCTCCTGTTGCTTTTCTCTCTTTTGTGATGCAATACTCCTCATAATCACTAATCAGATTTCTCTGAAATGTTTTACAAATTAGTTTATTCTCCCGACTGATTTTGCCCTTGGAAGTCCCATCTCTCTGCTTGGCAAGGAGATCAAAGTGGCTGTTTTCTGAGTCAATTGGTTTCTGTCCTCTTAACAAATATGTGGATTTATTATCCACTTAATTCAGAACTCTTCTGTCCAAGTGAATTCCTCTGGCACTGGGTTCTTTTATCCACAAAGATGGAGGTGCTGATACCGGTACTTTTTGGGACACCCCTCCCTGACCTTTTTCCATGTTTGGAGGTGTTTCTAGCGTAAGAAGCAGAGCATGAAGGGATTAGAAGAACTATCAGAAGAGATCCAGTCCAATGGAATAAAAAATGGTGCTGATTAGAGAGCTTATTACTTGAAATCCTACTCATCTTCCAAGGTCTAGCCCAAGTCATACCACCAGAGAGCCTTCCCTGACCACCTCAGTCATGATAAGGTCCCTAGTCATCGAGGGTCTGAATCGCTGTTCATACCTTGTTCAAGTTTCCTCTCCGATAGGTGGAAGAAAAGTCGGGGCAAACCCAAGATCTGTCTTCATGTATCTGGAGCCAGTCACGTGGAAGAAGTAGACTTTTCTGGTTGGCTCCAAAGGGCGGACCCAAGGAAGATGAAAGTTACAAAGAAAGAAACTGAGTCTGGGTAGAAGTCCTTCCAATGAGAACTTCCCTGAAGTAGGATGGGCTGATTCAGATGGTGGTGGGTTCCCCATCACTGGAGGTCTTCAGGAAAGCGTGTAAAGGTACGCTGTGAGAGGAATTCCTTCTGGTTTGGGTCATATGAGCTTCTGAAGTCTCTTCCAGCTCTGAGATTCAGTGAATCCCAGAGAGAAGAAATAATTGATCCCAAACTGCACAGCAGGGAGTAGAGTCCTTTCCATCATGTCTATTGCCAAAGAGCAGCTAGCGTTCAAATCCAGGCTTTGCCACTTGCGATCTGTCTGACTTTGGAGAAGCACCATCCCAGGACTCAGTTTCCCAATTTGGAAAATGAGAGGCTGGAATAAGTGGCTTCCTAGGCCCATGCCAGCTCGAAATCCGTGAGTCCATGAGCCCAATCTGCCCAATAGTTCCTCAATCCAGTTCCCTTAGGGCCCTGCCAGGCGAAGGCCAATTTACATAAATTTAATTACATTAATGTGTCACCAGGTAGCAACAGCTTGATAATTCATCCCTCCCAGCAAACGTATCGTGCTAGGGGCCTCGTAGAGCCTCGGATTTTTGCTTGGCCCAGGAAGTCCATGGAGTAGGGGTCAGCCTGATTCCTGGAGCCCGGCCACAAACCCTTCATGCTCTCTCTCCTCAAACCAGTTTGTCCTGGGGCAGTCCCTCCTTTCATCTCCACCCTGGGAACTGGCAGAGGTTCAGAGACATAAATTTGGAAATGGGGCCTAGGAGATCACAATGGCCGTTCCAGTGGCAGGCAGACCACAACTGGCTTTGCTGGGCCGCGGATACGGCACAGCCAAGTGGGGAGCTCAGGTGGACTCAACCCAGTTGTCACGTCGTCCATGGCACCCACCTAGCCCTCTTTGAGAGAAAGCCAGGAGGGGAAAATCCATTTGGAGAGAAACCCCACATGCTGGCCCCTCTCTCTCCTCCCACTCCCAAGTGCTTGGCCCTCTCTCCTGCTTCCTTACCACACCCTCCCTTCCCCTACAGTCTCACTCCTTCTCCCCTTTCACCTGATTTAGGTGATGATTAGCTATAAGGGCTGGGTCTGCCCTTATAAAAGAAACTGCCAAAGGATTTCTAACAGGGGACAAGCGGGTCCAATCCCTTCATTTTATAGATTTGGAAACTGAGGCCCAGAAAGTGGCTTATCTAGAGAGGGAGGAAAGGAACAAGCAATTATTAAGTGCCTACTGTGTGCTGGGCACTGTGCTCCATGTTTTACAGATGTTCCCTCATTGGTTGTCATATCTCAGATAACAAGTGGCAGAAGAGAGACTCCAAGAGCGGAGTTCCTCTCACTTTCTTTTTTTTCTGAGGCTGGGGTTAAGTGACTTGCCCAGGGTCACACAGCCAGGAAGTGTGAAGTGTCTGAGACCAGACTTGAACTCGGGTCCTCCTGAATTCAGGGCTGGTGCTCTATGCACTGCGCCACCTGGCTGCCCCTTCCTCTCACTTTCTATGGGGACAGCTCTCTTTGCGGCCAGGCTCTTCACCTTTTCTGGGGGTAGATGTCCCCCTTTAGGGAGGGAAGGCTAATGGACCTTTCTCCACACCATGTTCTTAAATTCATAAGACAGAAGATGAAGGACACCAATCGTAAGTCCCCAACGTGGTCAGCTTTATCATCCTGTCACCCACCTTGCACCCCCAGCTTCTCCTTTCTGTGGACAGCACAAGCCCCCCATATTCAACTCTTCCTTCTCCCCTTCCTCCCCAAAGCACAAGCCAACAGCCTGCTTTCTTCCTGCTTCCTCCTCTGTAAAATGGACCTGCTTCCTAGGGTTCTTGTGAGGATCAAGTGACATGAAAAAACCAACCAACCAACCAAACAAAACAATAGCTAGCCTTTACCTGTGTGTGTACAAATACATGCATCTGTAATATGTCATTGTTGTTGCTGTTTAGTCAGACATGATCCCCTTTGGCAGAGATACCGGGGGCTGGCTGTTTCCTTCTCCAGCTCATTTTACAGATGAGGAAACTGAGGCAAGCAGAGGGAAGTGACTTGTCCACGTGTCTGAGGTTGGATTTGAACTCAGATCTCCCTAACTCTAAGCCCATTGCACCACTCAGTGCCCATCATATGTATATTGTATATACACACACAAGTGTGTGTGAGTTAATAGGCTTAGCAAAGGCAGTTGTGGTGACTTGCTTAGGGTCAAACAGCTCGTAAATAGTCACATTTGAACTCGGGTCTTCTTGAATCCAGCTCCAAATCTCTAACCACTTCACCGCTGAGTGCATTTTTTCCTGTAAAGTGTTTGCAAACCTTAGAGCACTATCTGAATGCGGCCACTGTTGTTACTGCGTACTATGCTACTACCGGATGCTTTCATCTCCAGCATCTCTCTTGCCAGATTCTTTTCTTCTGATTAAATTCATTTCAAAAGCTATGCGACCTTAGTGAACCACTTCCACTCTCTGAGCCTCAGTGTCCTCATCTGTAAAATGGGATTAACAATACTCACACTGCCTACGTCATCATTCCTACAGTGCTACGCTTTCCTAGCAAACATCTAGTGAATTCGAATGTAGACAGCCAAAGAAACCGGGGACACTAAATCCAACTCACCCCCTCATGTTGTGTTTCATAGGTCTGACTTTGGGGGAAAACGAAGAGGTGGGGCTAAGAAGGGGTGCGTAAGTGTTTGTATTCTTATCTCACTTTTATTACTTTGCTTCACGGACCCTGTCCCAGCGCAGGCCATCCTGACCGGAGGCTCATCATGGTTCACTCTAGTCACGCTCCTCCCCAGACCCTTCACGTCTTCCATCAAATCAGAACTGCCATTATTCTGGCAAAGCCGTGTCACCCACTATGCCCTTCACCATCCCCTAGACTTCCCCAGCCAGTATTCACTCCCCCTCCATGGGTCTCATCCCCCTGTTAGCATGTGAGCTTCTTGAAGGCAAGGACTGGGTCTCTTTTGTATTTGTAAACTCTTCCTGTGCCCAAACATCTAGCAAAATGCTCAACCATAGTAGGTGCTTGCTAGGTGTTTTTCACTCATTCACAGAAGTGCATAATGACTACATCTCATCATTATTATTCAGTTCAGCAGAGGCGAACCCTGCCCAAGATGGAGAAGCATCGTGGGAAAACGGAGGAAGGGCCAGCCTCAGAGTCCAGAGGACAAGTCCTGCCCGGTCACATAAGCTCTCAGCATCCCAGACAAGCCCCCAAAATGCCAGATGGTGATAGTTTCACAGGTCAGAATACAAGAACACACGGACAGATGATAAAACAGAATATGACAGGGCTGAAGAAGTATCATAAGAAATGTGAGAAAGGAAAAGTCCCCTCCAGCTGGGAGATCCTGGAAGGCTTCATGGGTCCTGAAGGGAGGGGACGATTTTATCAGGGACAGAGATTAAGCCCGAAGGCACTAAGGCAGGAGGAGGCTGGCTAAGGGATCCCGAGGATCCCGAGGTCCAGTTTGGCTCACACACAGTGTGCAGAGGGTCTGCAAAGCGGCGGAGGCGGGGTGAGGGATTGTGGGATGGCCAGTCCTTCTTCAGAGCATTTTCTCCTCCATCCTCCAAGACCCAGAACTTTGCTGATTCTCTGCCCCCCCCCTTTTCTGCACATGCTTCTGTCTCCTCATCTTAGGATCACAGAATCAGATTCAGCCTTACAAGGGGTCCAACCTCTCCATTTACAGAAGCCCACGAAGGTGGGAGTTGAACCCAGAGCCTCCCACTGTGTTACAGTACCCTTGCCTCCTCCTATCTGTTGACGACCTCAATCTGAACATTTTAAAGTGGACAAAGTATCTCAGGAGTCACCTACCTGTGGAGACTTCCTCCTTCTCCTCTGCCCTCTGAAGGTACAGGTTGTCCAAGGCATTGTTGAGGGATTCTTTGGAGAGGTGCTGATGGTCAGGCAGGATGCTGGGTCCCAGGAAAGAGAGAGAAAGGGAAAGTAAGAAACTGTGGGACAAAGGAATCTGAGGGTGTGTGGAAAGAGCCGTGCCCTTGGAGGCAGAAGCCCCGAGTTCCAGTCCTCCCTTGGCTGGGGACTCTGACACCACGATCTCGGCTGAGTCCCTTCCCATCTTGGCCACTCAGAGTCTTTATCTGTACTTGTGCTAAATAGGCGGGGGAGGTGGCAGGTCCTTTCCACCTGGGACATTCTCTCTTGTCCTTTCTCCATCCTAATGTTCCCTCCCAGCTCTGATATCCAAGTCCACAAGGAGCCTTTCCTGAGGCCCCGGAAGCCAGTCCCTCCCCACGAGATCATCTCAGACCTGTTTGTACACTGTCATTTGCATGTTGTTTTCCCCACTGGAATGGGGGCTCCTTGAATGGAAAGGAAAAATGGAAAGGGAAAAAGCTCTCACTTTTCTGTGTCCTAGTACATAGTAGGTGCTTAATAAATCCTGAGTGACTAAATCTGTGTTTCTCCAACATGAATAACTAGAGAAACCCCATTGTGAAACAAGCACCACCCTCGTGAGCCCCACAGCCCTGCTCCTGCTAGGAGAGGTACCAGGGATGGGGTTTGGAGATGGGGGCAGGGCCCAGCCGGCAGGAAGGGAGGGAGGGAGAGGGCAGAACCATCCTTCCCTTCCCCCCCCAGACCTTTGTTCCCTCCCTCCCTCACGGCCATCCTGTTGGCCCTCATCCCAAGGCGACTGGAACAATGACTCTCATTTCTACTGCACTCAAGCTCACAAAGCTTTGCCCCCTTGCTCCTCTGTGGAGGAGGGACCATCAGTTCAGTTCTCTCCGTTTCATAGATGAGAAAATCCACACAAAGGGCAGTCACTTCAGCAAGGTCACCCGACCCAGAAGCTGCAAATAAAACCCGGCTCACTTGACACTGAGCCCAACGGCCTGAGCACAAGGCACGTTGCCTTCTTGTCGCTGAAGGTGGTGCTGGGGCCTGGAGTCCTGTAGGAAAGCCCGGATCACTGATCCAGGGCTGGGAAGGGCCTGAGCCACCCCTGGGGGCCTGGAGTCCTGTAGGAAAGCTGGCCTGAGAAGGACCTGAGTCACCACCTGTGGCTCCAGCTGAGGCAAAGTGACCGGGCCAAGGTGATATAAGCAGGGAGTAGTTGGGCTAGGACCCAGACCCAGGACCCTTCCCCAAGTGCCTGCCATCCACATTTCTAGCCAGAAGAGCATTTAGCCCGGTCTCTAGGAGCAGGCAGGGTTGCAACCACAATGGCACCTTTCCAAGAACGCAAGTTCCCTGAAGGAAGACAGTGTTTCCTTTATGGTTTAACATCCCCCAGAGCAGTCCCTTAATGATCATTGATTGGTCGGCTGATCCAGTCTCCTCTTTGGGTTCTCCAACAGCCGTGAGGCCCAGAGGCATGAGAAGGGATGCACCATTACCTTGGTACCATCCGGTTCAGGAACTGCTTGGCTTGCTCCCTGGCCACAGGCCACCTGCTCCTGGAGCCCAACACCTTCCCTGGTCTCTTACACCAGAGCCATGGGCCCGGCGATGGTCCTGGAGGAGTTTGCCAACTAGGCACCTCTTCCATAGCCCAGACATCTGGGGGGGCATGGAAACGGTGTCCAGCCTCCTTCAAGATCATCCATGTCGTCCCCTCCGGAGACGTCAACATGTTCTCTGGGAGAGCAAGGGATTCCCCAACGATGCTGGTCCAGGTCTACCCAGGAGACCCTCACTTCTTCACAGCCCAGGAAGACTCCAGACCTCTGATGATGGAAGGGAAGACCGGACATCCTTCCTTTCCAAAGGAACTATTGGGGCCTGATGCTGCCAGAAGCCCTGGGAAAAGGGCAGGCTTCCAGCCTCCAGAACAGTTCAGAATCCTAGAGTTTGGGGACCGTCTCCAACCCTTATTGGAGCCAGAACCTGTTCTAAAATAGCTCTGACCATTCCGTCATTTCTTGAAAACCTTCGGGAATGAGGAACTCCTGAAGGACGCCCAGGGAAGGATCCCTCCACTGGTCAGTTTGAGATGGCCCTCATTTTTATGAAGTTTTTTTGCTTATTAGGAGTTAAAATAAAACTTCCATAGTTGGATGGCCAAGGGGTGTGAGCCTAAGTCTCTCCCCACACATTAGCAGCTCAAACATTTGAAGATGTGCCTTCTCTGCTCCAAGATAAATACCCCCAGGCCCTCTTTTGCAGTATCTCAAACAACCTAGACATCCTCCTTCCTGATGCCCACAGGACCAGACCAAACCATCAGCCCTTCCCTCTCCCTAAGGCTGCTGGGGGGAGAGGAAGGACCATGGGCTGAATTACCTTCTCTGAACATCCTGTCTTAATCCTTTCAGATGCAGTGGAATCAAACTGAGCTTTCGAGCCTGTCTTGGAGGAAGTCTGTTCAACAACCTAAGATTAATTTTAAAGTGACATAAGTCAAAAGATTAGTGAGAAGGTGTAAGAGATAGGAGAAAAAGGGGGACATGAAAGTCAAACCCAGGGGGCTTGGGTTTATAAAGCACCATTTCAGCTCTGGGAAATAAGCACCAAAGAATTCCAGCCACTCTCCAGGATCTCTCTGCAGCTACTGGGTTCTTCCCTTCCCATTAGTTATGTCTCTCAGGGTCAAGAGAGGGGAACAAAAGACCTGAAATCCTTTCAGGATGAGGGGATCACAGGATTCTGATCATAAAGACCCTCAAAAATTGGTCAGCCGGGAGGACTCCTTGCCTCTACTTTGGAAGGCAACCAGCTGATCCATCTCCTTCCTAGACTTTACCCAGGATGTTTATGAATTTCCCAAAACTGAGAATTCTAGACCTGAGGCTCAAACCATTTTCCTTTCACAAAGAAGATGTCAAAATATAACAAGAAGAAGACCAAATCCAGAGGCAAAAAGCCTAGGTTCTAAGCAATAGATCTGAAAAAGCTTGATCTGAAAAAAACGAGGAGGCTGAGCTGGATAATCTTTAGGATCCAGTGCTTGACATTCTAGACCCACGGGCCCTCCAACTTGGACATTCTTTGATTTCTCACATTCTAGGTCTTAAGGTCCTCTCCAGCTCTGACAACTTATGTGTCTATATTGAATGAATATAAAGGATGTTGGTTCACTGACACTAGTTTTTCTACTATCTTTGTCAAAAAGAGAAAACTTTGTAGGTGACTTCAATCTACTCTTATCTGAGCTTATACTAAAATGAATCTATATTTTTAAACTTTTTCCACCTAGAAGTGTTGCTGGAGTTTCTCCCACAATAAAAACATCATAAACTATCATTTTAAATGGTTAAATGGGAACCAAACATTAGCTCCAGAATCAGAAACGGCTTTTTTTTTCATGTAAGGTCATGGGCTAAGAACTGGGTGGGACCCTAGAGTTTATCTAATCTATGTTACAAATGGAGAAGTTAAGACCTGGATGGACAAGTTAAGGGAAAAATAACACACCCCATAGCAGGATTAGTAATTTCCTTCCAGATAGCAATTCACACTCTCCACATGCTTTTATACATGTCATCTTTCTGTCAATGGAGTCTCTTGGGGTCCCCTGCTTTCCTCTTCTGCTTTGGGATAAAGGACCTGTCACTTCAGGGCAGGTTTTAAGTAGGGGTCTGGAACCTCTCTCTTTTGGAATTTTATCCATTCGGACAATGAGCAGCCCAGGCTGGGCAGGAAAGATCTAGATCAGGCCTTTGGTTTAGGCTTTTGAGGTTACCCCCAACTGACCCATGTGAGAATATAGGACATAAATGGCCATAGGACCACTTATTCCTCTTCCTTTCTGTCTTCATTTTACCCAAGAGTTTGTCTTGTCTTGTTTGTCACCCAGTAATATATCAAAAGAAGCACCTCACTTTTCTTTTGGGGAGGGAGATGATTGTTCTATATACATGAGTTTTGCAAGTAACTAAAGCTTAACTCTTGATATGCTAAAATTGAGAAAAACAAATTTAAACCTTTGAGATAGAAATCTTTCTAAAATGCATCATATATTTCCTGAACTTTTTTTCTGGTTCAAGACACTTGTTTATTGGCTACAATATCAACTCATGGCAGCATGTTTTACTGTGCCATTTTACAAATACAAAGATCAAATCCATTGGAAAAAGCTATAAATAGAAGTTGAATTTTTAAAAATAGAATTTACTGTAAGTCAATAGAATGAAAATGTTAGAGCTAGGAAAGGCCTTGAGGATGATGGGGTCCAAGTTTATGGCTCATAAGTGCCAGGGCTTCTGATGACAGACTATTCTTATTTGTATCCCAAGACCATTCCAATGAATGAGCCTTAATTTCAAATTCTGGATCTGGAAGAAATGGATGCATCTAAGGGAAGTGGCAAGACACTGGGGGAGGGGAAAATTGGCTTTGGAGTCAGAGGTCCTGGGTTCAAATTCTCCCATTGATGTTTCTCACTTTGGGGACTTGGAGTAATTCACTTAGAAATTTCAGATTTTCCTCCTTAAATTGAAATTCCTTCTAGGTCTACAACCCTAAACCTGGACTTAAGTTTTGTCATTTGCTCTTTGAGCCTCTGATTCTTATGCTCTAAAGTAAGGAGGTTAGATTAAAGGACCCCTAAATTCTCTTTAAATCTTTGTTCTAATCTAGCTTTCTTTTATAGAGAAGGGCAGGTGAAATCACTTCCCAGTGGGAAGACCAGAATCCGAACCCAACAACCCAGACCCAGAGATCTTTCTACTGCCCCACCCAGCCTTACACGGTACCTTCAAAAATATCAAATGACTATAGAATTTGGGGTTTTTTAATATTGGTATCCATTTCTTCCTTAAAATCAGTTTTTCTGTGTTTCTGCTTCTTCCAATCCTTTTAATATAGGTTATCAAACTAGATGACTCAGCTTATTAGGAGTGAGTATAAAATAAGAGTCTATAGAACCTCCCTGAGCAGATCAGTCTTAGAGACAGACTGTTGTCCAAGTGGGCTGTTGGGAAGCTTTGTCTGCTTCCTTCCTGGTCCTGAGCACCTCCCAGAGAGCTCCAATTGCCAACTAAGGGACTTCTTCCTAGGGAGGTGCCATGCTATCATAATTATTGTTAGGGTATTGTTACCCCTACGCTGCAAAAGGGCATTCTTCCTGCACTAAAAAGCCTGGGGAAGTTGGCCGAGGTCCCAGAGACAATGAGCCCCTTCCTCTGGTACTTCGTCACTATTAATTACATCGATAGGAAGAGTGACTGTGGCACTCAGCAGATAGTCTTGCTTGGGAAGAAAAAAAGGAACTCCTGAAAAGAGGGGATGATTGCTAGTCTACTCACTCAGCCCCAAACACCCCCAGCCCAGCAGGTACTGGCTTTGACTTAGATACACTCCGAGGCCGGGGCACCCAGAAGTCCCTGGGCACAAGGTAGAGACTTAACAAACATGTTTGGTGAGTGATTGGGGGGCAGATGGGGCTCTAGAGAGGAGAGCATAGAAAGGGACTTGTTTTCCTCTCTCGGTAATCTAACCTACATGTAGCAGCCAAGTTCTTGAGGCTTCCCTCCATCCCTCAAATCACACACCTTGCCCTAGTAACCCTGTCAGGCAGCACAGTCATGGAACAAGGCAGTGCAGGGCAGGGGTCCAGAATCACAGACCCGAGCTCCCTCCCTAATCTGCATGGCACCCGGTGAGCCCCTTAGCTGACCCCCACATCTCAAGGTACTCATCTGTAAAGAGCCCAAGGCAGCTCCATGGTGCCTTTTATGGGAAGGCTGCCTCAGGCCCTTGCCAGCTGCATGATTTGGGGCAATCAGCCTCAATTTTCTCATCTGTGGAATGGGTATTACAATAGCATCTTTCATTGCAGCTTTGGTGTGAGGATCAAATAAGAACATATATGAAGCACTTTGGAAACCTTAAAGCCTTTATACATGTCATCTATTATTATTAGTGATATAATCATATCTAAGGCTCTAAATCCCATAATCCCAAATTCTGAGGCAGTGACTCCAATAAACAGCTGGAGCAGCTGAGATTTCTTTAATGCATGTGAGCCCTCCCCACTTCAGCGAATGCCCATCAGAAGTGGCTGTAGATACAAGCTAAGGAGAGCTAGTTTTGAAGTCAAATTCCACACCTGTCATATACTACTTGGGTGAGCACACCCAGATCATCTCACTTCTCCAGGCCTCAATTTCCCTTTCTGAAAAAAGAGCAGATCAGGCCAGATGATTTTCCTGGTTCCTTCCAGGTCTGGCCAGTTCTGGGGACCATGTTCTGGACTTGTGGTAATGAGCCCCTCCATGGCTGGAGACAGACACAGTCCATTGCTGCGCCAGGACCCCAAGAGGCACCCAGGGTGCCTTTCACAAAAGCCTCCCATTGTCCAGGTTTAAAAGCAGGTGACTAATGACAGCTGCCCTTGAAGAGCACTTTGAAGTTTGCAGTAAACTGTACCTATCTCAGCTCATTTGATCCTCATAAAACTTTATGATGTGTGTATGTGTTATTATCATCACCCCCTTTTTCGAGAAGAGACTGGGACTCAGAGATACTAAGGTGCTTGCCCAAGGTCACACAGCTGGGGTCTGAGGCCAGCTTTGAAGGCCTCATCTAGAGCCCACAAGAAGCCATCTGCCTCTGGAAAGGTCCCCCACCCCCAGGAAGGATTCTGGGATCATCCTCTAGTCCCATAGTCTTTGGTGAGTGAGTAGATAAAGGTCAAAGAGGATACTAGGAATAAGCTAGTAAATAAACAACAAGGAAAACCCTGAACCCAAGTATGGAGCTAGAACCCCAATTTAGGCGCCCACGCGGCCCCGCAAGGGATGGTACTTTCATGTCTTTGGGAGCAAGAAGGCCGGGAAGGGGAAGGGGAGGGGAAGAACCCATTCTCCACGAGCAGGGAATGGATCAGTCCATGGTCCTTACACTGTCCTCAGAATGGAGCGAGCTGACCTGAGCAGTAGGACCTCGGGCATCTTGGCCCACCAGTGGCTCCTTGCTTACCCCGGGGGAGGTGAGAATCAACTGCATCAGCCTGAGAGTGGCTGGGCTACCCCGAATGATTCTGGAACAGAGATGGAGGGGAGGTGAGTCAGATCCCTACCACATTTCACCCCTGCCCTGCAAAAGGGTGAGGTACTTTCCTCTGCCTCTATCCCCACTTGCGGCTCCATTCTGGGGATGACTCATCGCCTTTCCCTGGAGCCATTGGTCCTGCCTCCATGCTCTAACACATTCAGCCTGGGATACTCTGCACTCACACAAATCCAGCCAGAACCCTTCTGAGATTGCTTCCCTCCCTCACCTGTGATCTAGGGGCTCCCGACCCTGGCTAAGCTGAAATAGCCTAGTTAAGTCCCTGGGGGTCGTGGCTACCTGAGCTCTGCTACCCAGGATGCTTTGGAGGTGTCAACCAATACTCTCCCCATTCCTCTGGCCCTTTAATTCCCTCCTTAATGAATCACAACATCGGGGCTGAGCCTTGAGAGGAAGTCTGAGATTTCCACTCCCAAGATCTCCACCCTACTTCCAGCAGAAAACTGGGGCCTGAGAACACGCTTTTCATAAAAGAAGCAAGAGCCTGGCTTGAAAAGGTATCCAGTGTGGAGCCCTAGTCATAGCCCCCGAGCCATGGCCGGGACCCCTCAGCCGTCTCAGCTGCGCTGGGCTCCCCTGAACCAGCCATTTCACACCCTTGAGTTTCCCTGGTCTCTCCTTGATCTCAAAAGCATAAATTTCAGCCGCTCCTGAAAACCCAACTCCTGCTCCCACATCCCTTAGCTCAGGTAACCTCAGTCTTGGCCTGCTAGGTCCCAGCCAAGGTTCACTCACGGCGGAGGGTGCAGCCAGAATCAGGAGTCGCTGCCGGGCCTGAGCTGCACCTGACAAGGAGGGAGAGCTCTTCTCCTCAGGGCTCCCCAGGTGTTAATAGATGAGGCGCTCCACATCACCTGGGTGGCTGAATGTGCCCGTGTGGGAGGCGCCGCAGGTGAGAATGGGAGGAGGACGTGAGCAGTGGGTTGTGGAAAGGCCCGGCCCCTTCTGGGCTATGTTAACCTTCCCCACAGCGGGCAGGTTGGCAGCACGGGTGGGGGCTTGTCTCTCCCGGCTCAACCCCTGACCCAGATGCTCCAGTTGCCCACCTGGAAAGGAGCACGGGCAGGCTGGTGTTCTGCAGATGGCCGAAAGGAGTGGGAAGAGGTAGAAGGGAGAGGAAAGGAGGTGGGGAGGGAAGGAAGCAGAATCTCCCACAAGTGCAACAGGCTCACCAGCCCAGAGGAGAAGGAAAAGCTGTACGTGGGAGAGATAATAACCAGCCCGGGGGCAAAGATGATGGATGGGCAGCTCCCTCTCCAGCCAAAGGGACAGGGTTTGAGAGCCTTGGAACAGGAGCTCGGGTGGAGGACGCAAAGAATAGTAGAGCAAGCCATGATCCTCCTAGAACCTTGGCAGTTTGGGTAGGGGGACCATGACTTGTAGGGTTTTTTCATTTAATTTTAATTTTTAAATTTTTTTGTGAGGTAATCAGGGTTATCCAAGATCACAAAGTTAGGACATGTTAAATACCTGAGGTAGAATTTGAACTCAAGCTGCTCCCAAGGGTGACTTTTAGAAAAAAAAATCTTTTCAGAGCTGCCCAAAGAAGAGCCGAGGGCCAGTCGGGCACCCTTGCCCCTTCCTATGCCAGCTCCAGCTGTCCCTGGTCCCCTGGAAAGGGCACAGCAACACAGAAGGGGCCTGGGGGGCCTTCTGTAAATGGGGTCAGGTCTTTGTGGATGGCCCAAGATGCCCTTCCCAAAGGATGCTTGGGGCCCCAGCTCCTTCCTTCCCCTCAGGGACACAGCAGCACCATCCAAATCCTTTGGGCCAGCCCCCAAGATGTTTAAACCCAATAAAATTCAGGTGAGGGAAACAACATCTCCATGGCATCTTTTCTCTTTATCCACTGAGCCTTTCTATCTCCAGCCCCAGGCTCAGATTCCCTGACTCTCAGATTGGGAAGGAGCCTCTGACATTTGCCTGTATGATGAGCAGGAATCCCGACAAACAGCCATCTACCCCTTCTTAAATACTTTCAATGACAGGGAGCTCATTACCAGATCCAAGATGCTATAGTATAAGGAATATTGGAGTTGGAGTTGGGGAAGACCCTGAATCACATGGTGCTCCTGATTCTACCTAGTTTGGCTATCCTTATTAGAGACAAGAAATTACAGCATTAATGGGGCTTTTTTTTTTGGGGGGGAAGAGATTGTTAAACCAGACCTGTAATTTCACTGTCAGGGGGAGCATCCGAGGCTTTTAGGTGAGGATCAACTCCTCTGAAATTCAGTCTTAGAGAAATGCCCCCGGACCCTGAGATAATAACCATCTCTTGCCAAGGATTACTCAAGCAAAGTATCAGAGGGAACCTGACTTCACCTTAGCTGCTCTCTTCAGAGCCACCAGTGATCTCTTAATGGCCCAGAAAGGTTGGTCTTCTCCCACTTCTGACCCTTCTTGGTCTGCCTGCCGCCTCTGACAATATTGATCAGCTCTTCCTGCCAAGACCCTCCGCTCCTGCCCTCTCCTGGCCCTCCCCTCCATCTAACTGAATTGTCTCAGTTTCCTTCTCTATTTCATACCCTCTTACTTCGGGTGTTCCTCCAGGGCTCTGTCCTGGGCTCCCTTCTCTTTCCACTCTACATTACACCTCAACATTTCCCATGAGTTCAGTGATCCCTTGAAAGGCAAATGATTCTCAGGAAAGTGAAGGAAAGAGACGGGAAAAGGATAGGCGTTTATATATATAGCACCTACTGTGTGCGATGCACTGTGGTAAGGGCTTTTTTGTAAATATTTCATTTGATACCCAGATGCATTATCCGGTCCTAGTCTCCCTCCTGAGTCACAACCCAATATCCAAAGGACCTTGGACGTCACAAATTGGACATCTCGGGCATCTCGACATGTCTACAACCAAATCCATCACCTTTCCCCCTACTCTGAGCTTCCCTATTGCATTATCCCCAATCACTTGCTCACACACCTGGAGACAATTCCTGACTCCTTCATTCATTGGACAAGTAACTCTCTTCCCACCTGTGTGGCTAGGTGCAGGCCCTTACCACCCCAAGTGTGGCCCGAAGCCTGAGTGTCTACAAACCAGCTTCCCGGTCAATCTGGTTTTTCTAAGTCGCCCCCCCCCCAGTGTCCTAAGTTGCCCTAAGTCGCTCCAGGAGCTCCAACAAGCCCACGACCTTCAGCATCAAATAGAAAGTTCTTTCTTGGGTATTAAAGCTCTTCCTAGCCCAGTTTCTTCCTTCCTGCTTTCCCTCTGAAATTATATAGCTTGCAAACGCATAGCCGGATGAATGTTAGCTCTCCCATTAGGCTGCAACTCCTTTGAATTAGGGCCTCTTTTGACCTTACTCTTAATCCCCAGCACTTAGCCCAGTGCCTCACACAGAGCAAAAGCCTCATAAACGTTTGTCTCCCGACCAACTGACCCTTCACCTTTCTTACACCTTGTTCTTCCAGTTCTCAATAATCCAGCTCCTCTGGCCTTTTTGATGTTCCTCAAACATGCCTCTCGGTCTCCTGGCTCTGGGCTTTTGTACTGGCTGTTCTACATGCCTGGATTGCTCTGTTCCTTCATCACTCCCTTTTAGTTTTCTGGACTTCCTTCAAAACTCAGCTCAGATCCCATCTTCTGCCTTTCCTAGGCTCTTCCAGCGGATAGGATCTTCTCCTAAGAAATGACCTTTCATCATCTCTAAATACATCTTGTCATGTGCGAGTTATCTGTCCCATCCCACTGTGAGCTCCTTGAGGGGCAGGGACATTGACTTATTGGCTGAGTGGAAGAAATCTTTCCAAATTCCTCTTAATCCTGGTGTTCCCTCTGTTGATTATTTTCTATTTGCCTTGGCTATGTGCATTATTTGGTATTTATCGTCTCTTCCATTAGACTGCTAGCTCCTTGAGGGCACGGATGTCGACTTCCTGGCTATTTTCAGAACAACATACATCATCTCTTGGTTCCAGCATTTTCACGGCCTGTCCCCCATGTCCGGGACACACTTCTCTTCATCTCCACTTCCTGGCTTCCTTCTAAGCCCCAGCAAAGTTTCTTAAATTGAATGTAACTGAATGCAGGGATCGTGACCTTTATTATCAGTAAATGTTTGATTTATATATCTATTTTATATACCTAAAGTCAAATAAAAATTTCTCTGAGGAAAAAGGGATGGTGAGTGGAAAAAGCTGAAGAAGTCTTTCCAAATTCCTCTTAATCCTGGTGTGTTCCCTCCGTTGATTATTTTCCATTTGCCTTGTCTCTACCTCTTTGTGCATTGTTGAGTACTACTTATTGTTTCTTCCATTAGACTGTGAGCTCCTTAAGAGTAGGATTATTTTTTTACTTCTTTTGTGCATCACACCTTGCACAGAGTACAAGTACTTGATAAATGCTTATTGACTGTGTTTCCCCTCCGATCAGTGGCAAAGAAGTAGAAAGAGGGCGAGGAGAAATAATTAGGTGCCAAAGTGGAATCATGTTCCTTTAAATATTTATTTGCATTCCTATTTTATGTGAATTTTAAGCTGTATGACCATTTACTATGATTTGTTCCCAAGTCTAATGTGGTGAATGGTCTGGAATTGAAGGAAGAGGAAGACAATCAAAAAGAGAAAGATTAGACAGAGTCAGGAAGACCTGATCTAATAAAACTAAAATACTCACTAAATGTGTGCCACTTAGTAAGTCATTTAAGCCTTTAAGTATCTCAGGTTGGCCTCCAGAGTCTCCTTCAGCTCCAAATCTCTGATGCTTTAAGGAGTTTTAGGCTGAGATGAAAGAAAGAAAGTGTCTACAATGTTACTACACTAAGAGCTTGGGAACCCGGGAGGGAGAAACTGAGAAGGAAACGAGCCAGCAGCAGTAACAGGGAGAAGGTGACACTGACATTTGTTCGAGTAATCTCCCATCAGCCCGGATTGTTCCCTCTTCCTGCCTGTTCCACTTTGGGGCACTTCTGGTAGTTTGTTCTGTCATCAAGATCCAAGGTATCTCTGTAACTTCCACATTGGGAGCTGTTTCCTAGAGATCTCTTGTGTCCTTTTCATACTTTTTGAGAACTTCCCGGAGTGAGAAGAAGCCTGCGGAAGCCGCCAGATATCAGATGCCCCCCTCTTTGAGAGACTCCCCTGCCCAATCACAGTAATTGGAAGGAGGGATGGGTCCTCCCCAGGATGGCTTGGGGAAGGGCAGGTAAGATCATGTCTCTTACATACTAATCAGGAGGCCATAATTACTGGTCAGCGAAAAGGCTCCCCCAGCAGAGGAAGCATCTTGAACCCTTCAATCAATTTCTGAGCAGTCAGGAAGAGGCCCAGGTTTAGCGAGGAAGTCATCCACCTCCTTCTCCTGGTATAGTTTTGGAGTCCTTCCCCATTTTCATGGGCACTCATTCAAACAATCAACAAACAGCATCTACTTTATGCTAGGTGCAGTTCTAGGTAATGGAGATACAAGATATAAAAATGGTACGTACATACATACATACATACATACATACATAAACATAAACAATGAGACAATCCCTATTGATAAGGAGCTCACATTCTAATGTAATGTATATGTAACTATTGAAAAAACATTAAGTGAATATATAAAAATATATGCAGAGCCTCAGAGCTGGAAGGGACCTCAGAGTCTAAATAATAATAATAACAATCACCAGCATTAATGTAGGATTTTGAGGTTTACAACTCTCTCTTCACTTGGATCAAATTGATCTTTGGATCCTTGGAAATAGGTGTTATTATTATATCAATTTGGCAGATGAGGAAACTAAGGCAGATAGAATCTAAGCGACTTCTCCAGTAAGTGAGCCAGCTAGTTGAGTGCCTAAGGCTGGATTTGAATTCGTGTATTCCTGTCCAGGGTCAGCTAGGTGAGGCCATAATGCTCAGAGTAGCAGGCCAGGAGTCATAAAGACTTATCTTCCTGAGTTTAAATTCAGCTTCAGACCCTGGACAAGTCATCTAACCCTGTTGACCCAAGATAGCCAATTACATCTCTGAATTGCTCCATGATCTAGAAACTTTTCCTTCTCTTTGGAACATCCATTGGATGGCTTCTAAATCTTGCCTCTAGGGCTAAGCAGGAGAAGTTGGCTTTCCCTCCAAGTGACAGCCCTTGAAAAACAGATATAAAAAGAAGAAAAGAAAAATAGCTATCCCATCCCTATGAATCTTCTCTGGATTAACTGCTCCCCCTTCAAATAACTCCCATCCTAGTTGCCATATTCTGGATACTTTCCAGCTTGCCAGGACCTTTTCTAAAATGTGGCTCCCAGAATCCAACACACACATTCACAATGTTGTCTGATGGGGCAGAGGACCATCATTCTAGATCTGAGGCATAAAACTTCCTGCTCCTGTTTGGGTGTAATGCTGTCAAGCCATTAACTTTGGAAATTGAGTTTTTTTTTAAACTCAAGTGCATGGTTTTATACTAATCTCTGTTACATTTAATCTTAGGAGATTTAGCTCAATGTACAAATTCGATGGCTGTAATCCAGCGCACTCAGCTTCCTCCCAGCTTTGTAGGATTTGCAAATCTGATGAGCCTGTCATCTATGCTTTCAGTCCTTCTTCTATTCCAATAGTGCCCGCTTCATGACCCTATTTGGGGATTTCTTGGCAGAAACACTGGAATGATTTGTCATTTCCTTCTTCAGCGTGTCACCACTTTACAGATGAGGAACAGAGGTAAATAGGGATTAAATGACCTGCCCAAGGTCTAATAAGAATCTGAGACTAGATTTGAACTTCAGTCTTCCTGATTCCAGGCCTAGCTCTATCCTCTGCCCTTAGGATGGGCATTGAAAGATATAGTAGCATAATAATTCTAGAGTTGGTCTTTGAATGAGGAAAAACTGGGTTCAAATCAAGAATTAGACACTAACACTGTGACTATGGGTAAGTCATTTTATCTCCCAGAACACTGTAATTTCTAGGCTAGCTGCTTCAGTAGAAAGAATTTCAGTGGGCGAGTTTCCCAAGCCAATAAAGTCCCAAGAACTACAACGATCACATAAGAACTCCAATCATGGATATGAATTGGAAGAGAAATTGGAGCCCATCTCATTCTGTCCTTTCCATTTATAGTTGAAAAAACTGAACCGCCAGCAAGACACATCACTTGGCCAATATCACTCAGGTGAGTAACGAGTACCCTGCGTGAGTTTTGAAAACAAGTCTTTGACTCCAGATCCAGGGCTTTGCTGTGCCATATCCATACCACAACCGTGGACCAAACCTCCTGATAAACTAAAGAACAGCAAAGGAGAGAAGCCACAATGTTGAAGCTGATGTTGGGGTACCCTCGGAGGAGAGGCTGAAAGACACTTGGGGAGTAAGGGGCAGCTTTTCTCTGGCTTTTAGAAGGTTGGCGCAGGGCAGAAGGGTTCAGTTTATTCTGTTCTGTCCCAGATCTGGGAAAATTCTGGCCAGATGCTGCTCAAAAGGCAAACTGAGGCTGGCTGTAAAGAAAAGCTTTCTAGCACTCAGTTACCCAATGGCAGAAGGGATCACTTTCTAGCAGTTGGGACATCCTCACTGGAGGAAGTTCATCGAGTTCATCAAAGTCTTGACATTTGCTGCCTATGTGAGGGATTGAAGGGAACCACATTTATTTAGACTACTGTGTGCAAGCACTAAGCTGAGCCTGATAACTGCCTCATAACGACCCCGGGAAGTAAGTGTTATTATTAAAGTTCAGGGAAACTGAGGGAGACATAGGTGAAGTGACTTCACCAGAGAGTTAGGAAGACCTGAGTTCAAATCCAGATTTAAATACTCACTAGTTGTGTGACTCTGGGCAAGTCACTTAACCCTGTTTGCCTCAGTTTTCTCATCTGTAAAATGACCTGAGGAAAAAGTGAAAAAGCACTCCAGTATCTTTGCTAAGAAAACCCTAAATAGGATATAGCTCCAGGCAAATAGGCAATCTCCAGTGGCCACACCACCGCATGCTTCAGACATAGGCCCAGGGAAATGCAAAAACACCTCCCCCACACCTCAGCACCCACCAAACACCCTGGCTCAGCACCAGGAAAGTTGTCAGATCCTTATGGCCTCTATAGTGCCAGCTACCCCCTACCCCATACTCTCAGAGAAGCAAGGGTCCCCTATGGACCTCAGGGTAATATCAGTAACATACCAGGTAACAGCCAAGACCTGTAGTACCTGGCACAAGAAGCCTGAGACATTCCCCCCTGGAAAAAGAGCTCAAATTTAAAAGGGAGGGGAAAAAGGCTGAAAAAATATGAGCAAACAAAAATTTGGTAACAGGAAAGATCCATATACAAACTGGGAATTTCTATTGGTAAAGCCTCAAAGAAAAATGGGAAGTGGTCTCAGGCCCAGAAAGAATGCATGGAAGAACTCAAAAATGAGCTTAAAATGATATAAAAGAGGTAAGAGAAAAATTAAAGGAAAAAAATGAATTATGAAAGAAAAAAAAGAGTCAACAGTTCAGAAAACAATGGCTTAAAAAGTAGAATTGATCAGATGCAAAAGGAGATCCAAAAATCCACTGGAAAAAGCAGCTCCTTAAAAGATATAATTGGTCAAATGAAAAAAATACAAACACTAACTGAGGAAAATAATTCCTTAAAAACTAGAATTGGGAAAGTGGAAGGTAATGCTTCTGAGACATGAAAAATCAATCAAATAAGTTCAAAACTAGAACATCTAAAAATGTTTTATTGGAAAAACAACTGACCTGGAAAATAGATCCAAGAGAAACAATGTTAAAATTATTGGACTACCTGAAAGCCATAATCAAAAGGAGGACATAGCCAAGATGACAGAGAAAAGGCAGTTGCTCACCTGAAACTCTCTACAAAACCCCTCCAAACACCTTTAAATAACACCATAAAACAATTATTGGAGCAACAGAACCCATAAGAAGACAGAGTTAAATAATTTTCCAACTAAAAACCAGTCAGATGGTCAGCAAGAAGGATCCATTTCTTTGGGGTGAGAGTGGAGTGCAGTCTAGCATAATCTCACCAGCACAGCCCCAGCCTCAGAAAGCCAGGATCAAGCTTTGGGAGCCATTGAGTCAGCAGCATCAGATTCCAGAATTCTCAGCTCATAGAGAGTAACTGTGACCCCCTTGGGTCAAACAACTATTCAGAAACATTGGATCTGGATCACAATCCTGGGCAGGGAGGGGATAGTCCCAGGGTGAGGCAGAGCTTGAGGCCCCAGTGGAGCAAGGACCCTCATCACAGTTCCAGAATAGGAAAGGGTGTTCGTGGTCACTTATAGACCAGAGCACAGGTCAGAAGAGCAATAAGCCAAAATTGTCACCAATAGAAAGTTACTATAATGAGAAGGAAGATCAAAAGACACACTCAGAAAATAACAAAGTCAAAATTCCTGCCTCCAAGAAAAATATGAATTGGTCTCAAGTCATAGCTCAATAAGGATTTTGAAAATCACATAAAAAGGTAGAAGAACAAGTGGATAGAGAAATGAGAGCGATTCAAGAAAATCACAAAAAACAAGCCAACAATTTAGTAAAAGAGATACAAAAAATACTGAAGAAAATAATAATTTAAAAAACAGATTAGTCCAGATGATAAAAGAGGCACAAAAAGCCAATGAGGAGAAGAATACTTTTAAAAAATTGCCCAAATGGACAAAGAGACACAAAAATTCACCGAAGAAAAAAATCCTTTAAAAATAGAATTGAGCAAATGGAAAAAGAGGTACAAAACTTTACTAAAGAAAATAATTCTTTAAAAATTAAAACTGAGTAAATGGAAGCTAATGACTTTATGAAAAATCAAGAAACAATAAAGTAAAAGCAAAAGGATAAAAAATTAGAAGACAATGTGAAATATTTCATTGGAAAAACTAACCTGGGAATGAGATCCAGAAGAGGTGATTTTAAAACTATTGGACTGACTGAAAGCCATGACCAAAAACAGAGCCCAGGATCATGTTTTAAGAAAATATCAAGGAAAACTGTCCCGATATTTTTAGTACCAGAGGGCAAAATAGAAACTGAAAGAATCTACCAGTCACCTCCTGAAAGAGATTCCAAAATGAAAACTCCCAGGAATATGATAACCAAATTCCAGAGTTCCCAGGTCAAAGAAAATATTGCAAGCAATCTGAAAGAAACAATGCAAGTATCATGGGAGCCACACTTAGAATAACACAAGATTTAGCCTTTTTTACATTCAAGGTTTAGAGGGCTTTGTACAAAGAGCAAAGGAGCTAATACAACCAAGAATCACCTAGCCCACAAAACTGAGCATAATCCTTCAGGAAGGGAAATGAATATTTACCAAAATAGAGGACTTTCAAGCATTCCCGATGAAAGGAGAGATGAAAAGAAAATTTGGCTTTCAAATACAAGGCTCAAGAGAAGCATAAAAAGATAAGTAGGAAAGAGAACTCATAAGGGACTTAATAAGATTAAATGTTTACATTCCTAAGTTGGAAGATGATATTTGGGACTCATAAGAACTTTTTCATTATTAGGACAGTTAGAAGGAATACATATAGACAGAACATAGGTATGAGATGAATATGAAGGGATGATATCTTAAAAAATAAAATTAAGAGGGGAGAAAGGAAGAGTTAAAGGAATAAAGTGTTAAACTATCTCATATAAAAGGGACAAATAAAAGCAGCAGAAGGAAAGAGGGAGAAAATAGGAAGAGTGAGTGAACTTTACTCTCATCAAAATGGGCTCAAAGAGGAAATTACCTATAAATTCATTTGGGTATAGAAATCTATCTTCTCTTACAGGAAAATAGGAGAGAAAGGGAATAAAATAAGCAGGGGAGGGAGGATGATAGAAAAGAGAGCAGACTGAGGGAGGGTTTAGTCAGAAGCAAAACATTTTTGAGGAGAGAGGCTGAAAGGAGAGAGAGAATAGAATAAAAAGGGAAGATAGGATGAGGGGAATACTGTTAGCAGTCATAACTATGAAAAAAGTTTTGAATCAAGTTTCTCTGATAAAGATCTCATTTCTCAAACATAGAGAACTGAGTCAAATTTACAAAAATAAGATCCATTCCCCAATTGATAAATGATCAAAAGACATGAATACTTTTCAGATGAAATAACCAAAGCTGCTGTAACTTATTCTTGATTGGAGAAATGCAAATTGCAATAATTCTGAGGCACTATTTCACAGTTATTAGATTAGCTAATAGGACAGAAAAGAACAATGACAAATGTTGGAGGAGATGTGGGGAAAATGAGACATTAGTGCACTATTGGTAAAGTTATGATCTGACTCAACCATTCTGTAGAGCAATTTGGAACTATACCCAGAGGGCTATAAAACTACGCCATTTGACCTAGCAATACCACTACTAGGTCTATATTCAAAAAGAGATAAAAAACAAAAAGGAAAAATGTATTAGAATATTTATAGCAGTTCTTTTTTGGTGGCAAAGAATTGGAAATTGAGGGGATGTCCATAACTTAGGGATGGCCAAGCAAATTGTGATATGGGATTGTGATGGGATACTATTTTTTTATTTTATTAATTTTATAATTATAAATTTTTGACAGTATATATGCATGAGTAATTTTTTATAACATTATCTCTTGTATTCATTTTTCCAAATTATCCCCTCTCTCCCTCTACTCCCTCCCCTAGATGACAGGCAATCCCATACATTTTACATTTGTTACAGTATAACCTAGATACAATATATGTGTGTAAATCCAATTTTCTTGTTGCACGTTAAGAATTGGGTTCCGAAAGTATAAGTAACCTGGGTAGATAGACAGTAGTGCTAACAGTTTACAGTCAATTCCCAGTGTTCCTTCTCTGGGTGTAGTTGTTTCTGTCGCGATGAGAAATTATTGAGCTATAAGAAATGATGAGCAGGATGCTCTCATATAAATCTGGAAAGACTTACATGAGCTGATGTAAAGTGACAGGTACTGTGTACAAACAGCAATATTGTAAGATGATCAGCTGTAAATGACTTCTCTATCCTTAGCAATGCAACTCTGAAGGACTTATAATGAAAAATACTATTCATCCCTAGAGAAAGAACTGATGATGTCTTAATACAGATGGAAACATACTTTTTAAACTTTCTTGTTTTTCTTGAGTTTTTTGATCTATGTTTTCTTTCACAACATGACTAATATGGAAATGTTTGCATGACTACATATGGATAACCTATATCAAATTGTTTGCCTTCTCAATGTAGGAGGGTGGGGAAAGATGAAGGAAGAGAATTACAAACTCAAAGTTTTAAAAGTGAATATTAAAACTTTTTACATTTAATGGGGGGAAAGAAATAAAATACTAAATAATTTTTTAAAAAAAGGAAAAAGGAGAACCTAGATTCATTTTTCAAGAAACTATCAAGGAAAACTACTCTGCTATTCTGGAATCAGAGGACAAAATAAATACTGACAGAATCCACTGATCATTTCAAGAAAAATATCCCAAAATAAAAACTCCAAGGAACATCATAGCCAAATTATAAAACTATAATGCCAAGGCAAGTGGCCAGAAGGAAACAATTCAAGTATTAGCAAAACATAATCAGGTTCCCACAGGACTTAGCACCTGCAACCACTAAAGGCTTGGAGGGCATAAAACATGATATTTCAGAAGGCAAAGAAACTGGGACTACAACCAAGAATCATCCAATAATGCACTATCATGCAAAGTTAAATATAATACTTCAAAGAAAAAATGGTCATTCAATGAAATAAGACTTTCAAGCTTTCATAAGAAGACTAGCGTTGAACTCAAAATTTACTCTCCAATAGTAAGACCCAAGAGAAGCCTAAAAAGGGAAAAGGGACAAGAAAACATAAAGAATTCAATGGATTTGAAATGTTTACATACATCCATAGGAAGATGATACTTGAAATTTTTTAAAAATCTTACTACTCAATCACAACATGCTATTTTCACCTTTTTTTTGTTGTCATAGTTTGCTTGGTTGTTTTTCTCTCTCAATTACTTTTCTTTTTGACCTGATTTTCTTGTGCAGCATGATAAATGTAAAAATAAGTTTAGAAGGTTTGAACACATTTAACCCACATTGGATTACTTACTATTTAGGGGAGGGGGAAGATGAGGAGGGAGAGAGAAAAATATGGAACAGAAGATTTTGCAAGGGTGAATGTTGAAAACTATCTTTGCATGTATTTTGAAAAATAAAAAGCTATTAAAATTTTTCATCACTGATAGTACAGCTAAAAGGAATATAAATAACTGAAGGTACAGGTATAAGGTGAATTTGAGAAATGACATTAAAAATAATTAAGAGATGAGAAATAGAAGTACATTGGATGGAGAAGGAAAGGAGAGGTAGAATAGATTACTTTATTTCACATGCAGAGGGACAAAAAACCTAATATAATAGAGAAATAGAGAGAGAACAGGTGATGGACATTGCTTGAACCTTACTTTCATCAGTATTAGCTCCAAGAAGGAATAATATACACAATCAATTGAATTTAGAAATCTATTTTACCCAACAGGAAAGAAGGAGGGGAGGAGATTAAATAAAAGGAGTAGATACATGGGTGGAACTGACAGAAGATAGGGCAGACCACAGGAGATACTAGCCCAAAGCAAAACACTATCAAGGAGGGTGAAGGTGAAAGGGGAGAGAAGATGAAGAGGAGGAAAAAATAGGATGGAAGGAAATACACAGTTAGTAATGTGAAAGGGATGAATGCTCCTATAAAATAGGAGACAGCAGGTAGGAATAAAAATCAGAATCCCACAATATGGTGTTTACAAGAAACACACTTGAAGGCAAAGAGATACAAAGTCTCTTTTGTAAAAGTAAAAGAAAGGGGCTGGAGCATAATCTACTATACTTCAGCTGAAGTGAAAAAGAAATAGGGGTAGCAATACTGATCTCAGACAAAGCAAAAGAAAAATTAGACCTAATTAAAAGAGATAAGGAAGGAAACCACATCTTGTTAAAAAGTATCATAGACAATGAAGTAATATCAATATGATATGCACTAAGTAGCATAGCATCCAAATTCTCAAAGGAGAAGTTAATTGAGTTACAGATTTATGACCAAATAAAAGATAGAAAGAATTATGAAATGTAAAATGAAATGTAAAATTGGTATTTTAATTATATTAAATTTTAAAACTTTTGTATAAAGATTGGAAATAGTCTTTACCAAAAATGTCTCATTTCTCAAATATATAGAGGACTAAATCAAATTTATAAGAATATAAGCCATTTTCCAATTGATAATGGTCAAAGGATATGAACAGGTAGTTTCCAGATGAAGAAATCTGTTAAGATTGGTCAATATGATAAAAAAAATTATAAATGTTAGAGAGAATGTGAAAAAAAAATGGAACACCAGTGCACTCTTGGTGCAGTTGTGAACTGATCTAACCATTATGGAAAGCAGTTTGGAAATATTCCCAAAGGGCTACCAAACTGTATATACTCTTTGATTCAGCAATACCACTATTAGGTTTATATTCCAGAGAGATCAAAGAAAAAGGGAAAGGACTAATATGTACAAAAATATTTATAGCAACCCTTTCTGTAGTGATGAAATATTGGAAATCGAGGAGATTCCCATCAATCGGGGAATGGCTGCACAAGATGTGGTATCTAAATATAATGGAATACAACTGTGTAGTAAGAAATGATGAAGAAGAGACAGGTTTCAGAAAAAAACGTGAAATGAGTAGAACCAGTGAAATATTGGACACAGGATCAGTAAGACTGTGAGATGATCAACTATAAATGACTCAGCTCTCCTCAGCAATTCAATGATCCAAGACAGGCACAAAGGACTCAGGAGGCAAAATGTTATCTATATCCTGATAAAGAATTGATGGACTCGGAATACAGATTGAAGCATACTTTTTCACTATTTTTTATGTTGTTTTTTCTTTTGATCTGTTTCTTCTTTCACAACTGTGACTAATATGGAAATATTTTTACCTGATAGCACAGATATGAGCTATCTCAAATTGCCTACCATTTTAGGAAGATGAGAAGAGAAGGTAGGAGGAAAAAATCTGGAATTCAAAATCTTGCAAAAATAAATGCTAAAAATTGTCCTGGCATGTAATTGGGGGGAAAATAAAATGCTAGTTATGTACCAAAAATGTAACTGGAAAAATACAATTAAGAATAGAAAATAAAAGAAAATCTCAAATGGGGTCATAATGGAGAGTTGGATATTACTGCATAACAATAATATACTGATTAAATCTGGAACAATCTGTACATTCATTGGCATTGGATTAATTATCTCCAATCTGTTTATGTTCAATGAGATTTCTTCTACATTTTTCTCAGTAAAGACTTCCATGGGTAATTCATTCTCTTCTTCCATCTATCTGTTAGCTCTTCCATCAATCAATTAAGTGCATTGTGCAAATAATTAGGAATGCAGAAAGAGACAAAACACAGTTCCTTCCCTCAAGCAGCTTGCAATCTAACGGGTGACACAACATGCAAATATGACTGCATATGAAGTAAATAGAAAAAAAAAATAATTCAATATTTCATCACCACAGAAAGGGCTGCTGTATTAGTCTTTTCCCTTTTTCTTTGATCTCTTTGGAATATAGACCTAGTAGTGGTATTGCTGAATCAAAAAATAAAAGCACTAGAATTACAAGGGGTTAGGAAAGGCTTCTGGGAGAAAATAGCATTTTAGCTATGATTTAAATAAAGCCAGGAAAGTCAGTAGGTAAAGATGAGGAGAGAGCGTGGGAGACAGAGGAAATGTCCACAACTAAGAGATGAAGTGTTTTATCTGGTGTTAATGAAAAGGATGAGTCAGAAAGTAAGTTGCAAGAAAACAGGAAAGATAGGAGGGGGTGAAGTTGTAAAGGACTTTAAATAATAAACAGAGTAATTTGTATTTGCTCCTGGAGGTGAGAGAGACTCACTGGAGTTTACTGGGGGAGAAGGAGTAAGGGCAGTGTGATCTAATCAAATCTGAAGTTTAGTGGCTGATGGAAGAGGGACCAGTGTGAGAACAGATGGAAGCAGGCAGATCCCTATCCCCAATCAGTAACCCAGGTGCACATGAATATTTAGAGCAGCCCTTTCTATGGTGGCAAAATATTCCCATCACTTGGGGAATGGCTGAACAGACTGTGCTATACAAATGTAATGTAAAATAAGAAATGATGAAGAGGCAGATTTCAGAAAACCGGAAAGATTTGTACCAACTGGTGCAAAGTGAAATGAGCAATGAGGAGTGGCTGTGGTCCTTCCCTTTAGCCATTTAGTTTGGGGAGGTCATGGGCCCCAAATTGAGAACTTTGTTCTCATAAATACGTCTCTCTCTTAGTTGCTCAACATTATGGTCAGTCCCCATGTAACAAGTGTCTCTTAAGGTGACGAGACTCTGATGATTTTCTCTATGCTGCTTCTTACAGGCTCATCATAAGCCATGTGATGAATAAGATTTGTAAAGTGTTTAGCACAATGCCCTCCTCAATATGGAGGAAGGAGAAGGGAATAAGATTTATAAAGTACTTATTATATTCCAGGCACTGCACTAAACCTAGAAATATATTTCTGTATAAATATACCACAGTCTGTTTGTGGCCACTATGCATTCTCCCTTTCTTCTTTAGCTTTCTAATGCATATTAATTTTTATTTCTGAATGCTTATTTCATTACTGGGGTCAACGAGGAGACTGATGAAATTATGTGTTCTCATGTGCAAGACAAAAGCTTAGATGAGATAGCCTCTGAGATGGCTCCCAGCTCTAAATCTCTGAGTCACATTGGACAGATCACTGTCTCCTCTCCATAAAATAAGGGAATTGGACCCCAGGATACTCCTACCTTTATACCTCTGATCTTAAGTTTCCTGGACCTCAGTTTCCTCAAAGTTTTTGAAGAAAATGGGTTCTGAGCTTTGAAGATATGATCCAATCACTTATCAAAGTGCATTGTTTGCCTCATCTTTCAGAACCCAGGCCATCTCTACACGTCCAAGGAGAGCTTGAGCTAAGATAACAATAATAAAAAGCAGCTCAAGGGTCTACAGTTCCCTTTATACTGTTTTGTAGATACAATTTACAATTCTATACTACAACTTGTTTGATCATTCTCCAGTAATGGCTATTCCCTCAGTTTCTATATATTATATTTTTAATTTGTTTTTATATATTTTTACACATAAATATATATTTATATATATTTTTATACTTTATACTATACTATACAAAGCCCTTTTCTCCTAACCACTCTAAGACAGGCTAGGCAGGTAGTATGTCTAAGTTAAGATGCAGGGGTGACTGAATCTCAGAGATGGTCAAGTCCAACCTGTATTAGAGAAGAACATTCCTTTCAATGGGTCATTCCCTCTAAGGGATGGGAACTTCCTGCCTCCCAAGGAAGCCCATTCTTATTTTAGGCAACTCTATTTAAGAGTTTTTCCTTTAAAAATGACAAATTCTGGAGGGGATATGGAAAAGTAGGGACACTAATGCATTGTTGATGGAGTTGTGAAATGGTCCAACCACCCTGGGGAATGATTTGGAACTATACTCAAAAGACTATACAACTGTGCAGACCCTTTGATCCAGCAGCACCACTGCTAAGTTTGTATCCTGAAGAGATTAAAAAAAGCAAAGGACCAACATGTACAAAAATATTTATAACAAATATTTTTGTGGTGGCAAAGAATTAGAAACTGAGGGAATCTCCATCAATTGGGGAATAATTGAACAAGTTGTAGTATGGGATTGTAAAGGAATACTACTGTACAGTGAGAAATGATGAGGGTAATTTCAGAAAAATTTGGGAAGACCTACGCGAACTGATGCAGAGTGAAGTGAATAGAACCAGGAGAACACTGTACATAGTAAAAGCAATATCTTAAAGGTAGTCTATTATGAAAGACTTAACTATTCTGATCAATACAATAATGCAAGATGATACCAAAGAATCCATGATGAAAAATGCTATCCACCTCCAGAGAAAGAACTGATGAATTCTAAGTGCAAACGGAGACATACTTTTTTCACTTTCTTTGTGTTTTTGCCTCTTTTTTGCTACAGGGTTAATATGGAAATGTTTTGCATGATTTCATGTGTATAATTTATATCATATTCTTGCCTTCTAGGGCAATAGAGGAGTTGGAAGGAGGGAGAAAATATGGAACTCAAAAATTTATAAATAAATTTTAAAAATAAGTAATTTTAATGTTTTTCCTTAAATTGAATTGAAATCTGTCATCAAAGATATATATCAGACAAAAACGATCAATCATCAAATCATCAAAATTATCAAATGATCTTTGGTAGACTCTAGCAAAAGCATATTTTTGAAAACACAAGTTTTGCATAAAAATAGTATCAAGGTGTATTATGGGGCTATTTAAAAATCTACATGACTTATTGTATATTTAGCCCCTGGTGTGTTTTTTGATTTAATAGGAGAGTGCATGAAAATTCATCTTAAAGAACAAGACCATTGAAAAAGCTTAATAATAATATTATAATATTAATATGATATAATATCAATACATTAATATATTATAATAATAATAAATCAAAACAATTTTGAAAGTTGGCATTAAGTTGGCTTATGTGCCTTAATATTTATATGTTCCTTTGGACAACATTCCATTGTGATAACTCACCTTGTAGTCTTAGATCAATTGGACCAATTAAGTACATTTATCGATTGGTGTAAAAAAGCTGCTGAATTCCAAAGGGTTTGATTTCTGAAAAATAGAGTCTAACTTGTTCCTTGTACTCAGCACTTCAAAAGCACGATTTTAATCTGTTTTCCCCACCCCACTCCCCACAGGAATGAACAGATTCATTGTTATTATCCATTAATTCTCTGGTATCTTTTGAAAGTTTGTCCATCTGTATGGACCTTCATTAAAAAAAAAAAAAAAAACTTTAAATCTATGGTCCTAAAAATTTTTTTTTCTCCACAATGAACAATATCTAAAAGCAGAATGACTGCCTTAGAAAGCAATGGGTTTCTTCTCCCTAGAATTTTCTAAGCAGAAGTAGAATGAGCCCTGGTTGGAAAGGCTACAGGGAAAATCTTAGTCACTTGAAGCATTTCCAGCTCAATGGTTCAAACCCAACTCTTGAAGGTTAACCTGGAAAAGAGGTCTCACCACAAGGAATTTTTTCCTAATACCATTTTTCAGAGCCTTATTTCGTCGTTGTTGTCTTAAGGAGGACCGTAAGCTGCTACCATCTGGGTGAGAGGAAAGTCTGCATGCTTCTAGGTGTCCAGGTCAGTAAGAGGTGTAGAGCAGGATAAAATGGCCATTTGACTATATGTATTGTAAAAGATCAGCCAGTGTGGGGACTCCCTACTCACCCCCAAATAGAGCAGAGCTCCCCTTGTCTTAGGCTCAGTAGATAAGTCCTATCATAAACTTCGAGTTGGAGGGACTCTAAGTAAATCCAACTCCCTCCTTTCAAATATCAGGAGACAAGGATTTAGCATGGTCAAGTAATTTCACCAAAATCACACAAGTATTAAGATATCCATCCACCAGGAAACTTAACCTCAGAGACACCTCAAAGGTTTACTCTTGTTCCTCTTTCAATGGACTTCTTTCCAAACACACACTCTTCTTGAACTCACTATGAATGTGAGTTCCTTACACTTAGCCCGATCTTAATGATCCTGAATCTCTGGCAACTGATGGACAATCATAGTTTCCCATTCTCAAATCAATCCTCTCTCCAACAAGCCTTTTCCCAACAACATCCCACTCCAGATCGTGGAAGCCCCTCCATGGTGCCCTTTGGAATGGTTCACACCATCTCAATTTATTGCCTAATCCAGAGCCTGGTGGCTCTTATCTCTTAAAATCCAACGATGTCTCCTGTCCTTTCTGTCCTAAAAAAATTCAGTGCCCAGCTCACAGAATCTCTTTTCTCTCCATCTGCTCCCTTCATGGAAGGAAACTTCAACAGAAAATACTCAGAATTCTTCTAATATCCCCGTTTCTCTGTCTCCTGTATTTCTTTGGCTTCCTCTTCTACTTCACTTCAAAGAGCAGATTTATGTCCTTGATCTTAGCATCAGTCACAAGCATCCCATTTCTGAAATTCCTTTGCCTGAGCATAAATTTTTATAGTTCCATTTTCCTTCATCTCTCTTAATTCCAACCGTGTTCTTTGTTCTTACTGTGACCTCCATTTCTTCCATCCTGCTTTTTCAAAGCCCTCTTTCTTCCACTAACTCTTTCCTCCCTTCCCGATCTCAAGTCTTTGGCAAACCAGATCAACTCTCCACCATCCTCCAACCTCAATCGCCTTGCTCCCTTGGCCTATAATTGATTATATCTTGGCAATCCCCAACCCTAGGTACGCCTACCCTCTCCCTCTTTCAAAAGACGGTAAGGCCCTTATTTTCCTTTTTCTGGATTATTGCCATAGCCTCCAACTGATCCTCCTCACACCAGTGCTTCACCACTCCACTCAGATGACAAGAGGACTTTTCTAAAGTTTGTCTGACCTTCTTACTTCCTGCTCCCACTTAACAAACTTATCCTGATTGCCTCCAAGTTAGGTTAGAGTTGGAAGGGACCTCAGGGGTCTCTTTGGCTCTGAATAGGGATTCCTTCTAAAAGTGATTCTTCAGTCTTTTTGAATACTTCCATTCCACTTCAAGATGAATGATTGCCAGAAAGCTTTTCCCTGGGCAGAAACTAAATGGGTTTCTTACAACTTTCCCCCACGCATCCTTGTTCTTGCTTTCCAGAGCTGAGCAGGATAAGTGTGTACTCCTAATCTTCCTAAGCTTCAAAGCACTTTTATGGGGCAGTGATAATATCGTGATAAGAGGAAAAGAATAATGAAAAGATAAAGCTTAGACACAGACCAGTCTCCATCAATGCTCAATATTCCATAGTGCCTTCAGCTAGACTTGCTTAGTATTCTGTCAGGGGCTTCATCTTCTGTTGATATTAATAAGAATTTGGTAACTTAACATAAAAAAGAATTGTCAAATGATTAAAGACTAATAAATCCCAAGAGCACAAATGGATTCTCTTCTGCAATTGAACGTGGAGACAGGAGACTGAAGACCAGGAGTCTATAGGGGGGAATCATAGACTACATCCCTCACAGCATTTGTGAATGGATTTCAGGGAGTCTGTAAATTTGGGTCACAAATGAAATTTTTATGTTTACCAACCTTTACCTGAATTTAGGGGCAGCTGAGTGTTAACCATCTGAGGCCAGATTTAAATTTTGCACCTACCATAGGGCTAGTGCTCTATCCACTGCACCATCCAGCTGCCCCTAATTCTTTTCATTCACATTAGTTCTGTCCCTTGGCTGAGTGGTTTAACCTCTGTCTGCCTCAACTTCTTCATCTGTAAAATAGGAACAGTAATAGCATCTATCTCCCAGGACTATTACGAGGATGTAATGAGATAATAATTACTGCAAATAATTGCACTTTCAGGGAGCAGTGATAACATCTTGTGATAAGATGAAAGGAATAATGAAAAGAAGATAGACACAGACTAGTCTCCACCTAAGCTCAAGATTCCATATCCTACTGGTGCCTTCAGTTTAGTTATTCTACCAGGGGTTTCATTTTCTATTGCTATTAATAAGAATTTGGTAACTTAACACAGTGAATGGCACATAGTAAGCACTACATAAATATTAGCTGTTATATCATTGTTGTTATGTTAATTTCTTTCAATTATTTAAAAGCATTCTCTGAAAAGGAGTTATAAGTTTTACTAGACTATCAAAGGATCCAGGACGTAAAATCTTTGTCATAAATTAAAGAAATCTATCTCTAACTTTTATGTATGATGCCCCAGAAGTCCAAGTGTAAACTATTAAACTATTAAAGTTTAAAGTAGCCCTTTTCCAAGCACTAGGATAATGGATTTTAAATGGTTTGCATTAGTCTTGGAAGACAAGACCTAAGATATATAGAAAGGGACACTGAGGAAAATGGCTTCAGCTGTTAGCTACCATTTGTAAAGATACAGGACCAGGAAGGAGGAGTCAGATGGACTTGGACCATTTCCTCTGGACTCCTAAGGAATATTTGAAAATATATATCTTTTGGTTTTTGATGAACAACTTGCCATCTTGGACACTGCTGAAATAATGAATAAACTATATGTTCTCACTGAATGGTGCTTTTTATTTTCTATTAAAAGCAATTAAAGTTTAAAATGGGGCAGCTAGATAGCACAGTAGAAAGAGTACCAGCCCTGGAATAGACAGATTCATCTTCAAGAGTTCAAATCTATCCTAACACACTTAATAACTGTGTGACTCTGGGCACTGTTTGCCTCAGTTTTCTCATCTGTAAAATGAGCTGGAAAAAGAAATGGCAAACAACTGTGTGTCTTTGACAAGAAAACCCCAATTCAGACCATGAAGAGTTGGACAGAACTGAATAACATAAGCTCAAAACTCACTAAGAGCCTTTGTTTAAATGGACATGGATGTTATTCTAAATAACAAAATACAAATTTATCCTAAAGCTTCACTGCTATCAAGAATGGTAAGAGACACATAATTGTCACTAGTTGTATGACTTGGGAGGTGGGGGTGGGCATGCCTTCAGAAGATCAGAGATTTAAAGATAGGAGGGACTTCAAAGTCCAACACTTTCCCTCTTAATTGCTTCAATTTTCTTTCTCTCTTTTTGCTTCACAATTGGGTTGTGACCTTCCCAGGGTCACACATCTAGTAGTGGTAAGTGTCTAAGGGTGGACCGAAACTCTGGTACTCCTGGCTCTCTCCACTGCACCACCTAACTGTCCCTAATTGTTTCCACTCTACTTAGATTAAATGATCTTTAGGGTTCCTGACAACTCTTCAACTGTCAGGTTTTGACATTATAAAAGACCAAAGCTACTGAAAAAGTTGTTCTGCCATTCCTATCTGGTCTTAAATAATGGGACACATTTCTAAGGGCTGGAGGAAGGTGATTATTGGGCTTCCTAAGGGCTGAGAGTATAGAAAGGTTAATACTTTTAAAAGATAGAAAAGGAGGAGCACCCAGTAACATCGAGTAACATAGTAGCCCATCTCGCCTTCCTGGGGAGCTCAGTCAATGACTATCTGGGAAATCCAGGTGCCAAGAATCACAAGATGGTAACAAATCATCTTGTTTGTTGGTTTTAAGATAACAAATAAAGAATGTCCACAAAGTTTCAGTCTGGGTCAGTATTAGCTAACACCTGTGTTTAGATAAACTCCTTCCACTCTCTAAATCTAGAATTTCTGCTCCGGGAAATAAATGGGAGGGTCCTGTCTGGGTAAAGGCTATGATGTTCTCCAACTTTGACAGTCAGTGATTCACTTGGGGGTACTTGCCTCATTCCTTAATTAAACCTCACGTTCCTTGAAGGCAGAATGAAAGTCTTTTTTATGTTCATTTATACCAATTAATGGTACCTCCGTAACTGGAACCAGCCAGTGCTCATCATAAGGACTTAATGAATGTTGTTTGTGCAATATAATTGATTGGGCTAGACCAGATACCAGATTCCAGCCTTCCCAGGAGGAAACCCCAGCTTGCCTGAACCTGACTGGCCAGACAAGTTTATATCTCACCGATAAGACCTTGAAATCTGCCAAGACCTTTCCCTTACACTCCTGGTTTCCCCATACCCAACCCATACAGGGCCTTCCTGCATATGTCCATAGAGATATACTCTATATGCCTTCCCCCAGAATCCCCTTGGTCCCAGAGAGGTAGCTGCTATGGAAACAAATAAAGGATACTTTTGGAAGTTCTCTTTGGTTGAAGCCGGAATATGAACAGAAATAGAGTCCAGAAGTGGGTAGAGAGGTGGAGGGGAGGGGATCATGGAGGGCAATCTTAGTACAGTGAATGTGGGGGACTGTGTTTGTGTGAGAAATCCAGTCCCAAATGTATCCTTCAGGGAGATCCTCTGAGACCACAGTGACACACTAAATTTGAAAAGTTTGGTTTAAAGTCAGAAGACCTGGGTCCAAATTCCCCCTCAGTCATTTATCTTCTGGGTGACCTTAGGAATACAATGTAAGTTCTCTGGGCCTCAGTTTCCAATACTGTACAAGTATGGAAGTGGCGTAGGTAATCTCTAAGGTCCCTTGCAGCTCTGAATCCTATCACAGCAGATACACATAGTGGGACCAGGAATAATCAAGGCAGCCACAGGATTCCCCCTCTCAGAAGATGCCTGGCTTATCAGCTTGACCAAGAACATAGAAATGGTGTCTAGTGGAGAAATCAACCAAATACCTCTTCTTTTCTGAGCACCCCTAACCTCCCCCCAAGTATCCAGCTGCCTTATGGGAAAGTCGGAGAAAAAGCAGATCTAGATTCTGCCCTTCAGTAGATTATAGGAGTGACAAGACAAGACGTATAGGGAGCTATAGAAGACATGAGATTGAGTTAAATTGTGAGTTATCCACGGGCTATAAATAGCTTAGGAGTTCAGAGATAATTGACTAAGAGTAATTGTATTAAAACAACAACAACAAACCTGGGGAGTTCACATAATAAGAATAAGACATACGATAAGGGATAAAACAGTGGATTTCAAAGGCTAAGACCAAAGAAGCTGGAAGTAAATGGAATATTATTGATAGCAATCTGCATATAATCTTCAAATAGTTTCATTCCTTCTGGGCAGGGAGCCCAGGTCGAATAGATATTTGGTGAAACTTTCTGGAAGCCAACTGGATGAGATGTAGAGCAGCTGGCTTGGTTAATACATCCCTCCACCCCTCGCCAGGGATCCACCAAACTTTCTGAAATACCCGATCCACATTAAACACATTTTCTTCCATCTCAAACTTTTTTCTCACTCCTTCCTTCTTTTCCATCTGCCTTTTCCCAATGATATTGCTTAGGTCAGTTGCCCTTTCACTCTTTCTCTCTTGCACCAGCTTTGTGGTTGAGGTGGGAGAATGAAATAGTCCTTATTCTTCAGTGCCACTTCTTGTTCTCCTTCTGCCATTACTACTCAGCAGCTGTTTTTCTAAACTTCATGCTAACCAAAGCTATTTCCTGCTCTGGGTCCTGGTAGCCAGTATTTGTCCTCACCTGGGATATTTCCCTTCTTCCTTCAATGAGTTCAGAACCAGATTCATGATCTTTCTTACCAGTCCAATTCTTGCCTTCATAGTAAGGGAATTCTCTGTACATGCCATTGCTCCCTCAGAGAATTTCCCAGTTCTTCTATCTTCTTAACCCCCATGATCTACAACCTGAGCTCCACCTCATACATATGCAGAAATGGTCATTCTCTTAATCTTGTACAGAGTTCCCTTTTTCTAAGACCATGAGCTTCAAAATTGCTTTATTTTATAATATTTCATTATCCCATCTTTCCCTATGCTTCATGACCCTTAACCCTAATCTTCATAATCATGATCACCTCCATTTCCGTGAATTAACATCTGTCTTCTCCTTTCCCTATCTTGACCCTTTGGTGAACTCTATTCTATTCTCTAGTCCTATAATCCTTGTCTCCTTGACCAATCACTGATAAAAATCCTGCCAAGCCTTAATATTGGGTTATTATGGCCTCCTGTATATATCTGCTGCTGAACAGAGCAAGAGAAAATCACAAAATCTTGCTGCCTGGTTCCACTATAATTCTGTATTATCTATTTTTTTAATCCAATCTCATTACAAGAAATCTTAAAAGGAAACTACCCAGATGTCTCAAAATTAGGGGGCAAAGTGGAAACAGTAAGAAACCCAAAACATGAAAACTCCCCAAAGTATTATAACTAAAATCAGAGTTTCCCGGGTCAAGGGAAAAAATATTTCAAGTAGCCAGAAAGAAAGAATTCAAGTTGTGAAGAGTTACAGTTAAGATTACATACAGTAGCAGTCACCACCATAAAGGAACAGAGAGCTTGCTATCCAACATTTCAGAAGGCAAAGAATATGGGTTTACAATCAAAGAATAATTTACCTAGCAAAAAATGAATATGATATGCCAGGGGGAAATGAATCTTTAATGAAATAGAGAACTTCCAAGAATTCCTGATAAAAAGGGCCAAGTTATGAAAAATCTTAGAAGTGCAAACATGGGAATTAATAGAAATACAAATAGATAGACACATTATAAATAGAGAAATTGATAGAAATAGATAACAGAATAAATAAATGAACTAGTAGAAATATAAAAAAGTAAGCATGAACAATAGTAGAGGATTAAACAAAGATAAAATGATTACATTCTAATATGTATCCTCTCTGACTCCTATCAAAATAGAGAGTGTCTAATTAGACAAGGCCTGGCAGAGATTCTGTTATATCTCAATGATCTTAAGCAAAGAATAGGAGGAGAAGGAAGAATATTCTGAAGAGGGGAGAGAGAAAAAAGTTACGAAAAATTATCATATAATCAGGGTGTACAAGTGGACATCTGTACAAAGAGGAAGGGTAAGGGAGAGTAGCTGACACTTGAATCTTCTTTTCATCTGAATATATCAAAGGAAGGAAGAATACACACAGAGGAAGATAGTACACATTTTTCTCCACAGTTAAAATAGGAAGAAGAAAAGGGAGATGGGAGGAGGGAGGTTTAAAAGAAGAGATTAAAGGATTAAATTAAAGGATTAAAGGAGGAAAAAATCTATTATAAGAATATCTGAAAATATGGGAAATTCAGAGGATGCCCACAAAACAGTAAATGGCTGAAAAAGTGATGTAAATGTAATAGAATACTATTGTGTTCTACGAAACAATGAAGATGGTTTTAGAAAAATTTGAGATGATTTATATGAACTGATGCAGACCAAAGTGAACATAACCAGCAGAATAATCTACACAAACACAGCAATGTGGTAAAGACAAACAATACAGACTCAGAAATTCTAATCAGTGTAATGACCAATCACAATTCCAGAGGGTTCACAATGAAGCACAACCTGAAGACTCAGAGTGCATCATGGGACCTAAATTGTTTTGATATAGTCAATGCAGAAATTAGTTTTGCTTTACTACATGTGTGGGTAACAAGGGTTTTGTTTCTCCTTCAATATCAATGTAATGGTGTGGGCTGGAGTGCTGACTGAAAACTATATATGTGTATATATATATATATATATATATATATATATATATATGTATATGTATATATATATTTATACATATATGTATATAATTTTTTTGAAAATTTAAAAAAAATGTGCAGAATTAAGGGATAGATTAATTTGTTCAAGGTGTAGCTAGAAGTTTGGCGATACTGGATTATAGAAAATGTGGTAGAAAGCAAAATATAAATAAAATAGAAAAATAGTAAGAGGCTAGATTATAAAGGGCTTTTAATACAAAAGAATAATTTTATATTTGATCCATATATTTGATTCATAATGGGATACTATTGTGGGGTGGGAAATTACAAAGGGGTCATTTCAAATAAATCTGAAATTGAAATTTTTTTTGGTAAAAATCTGGAAAGACTGATGTGGACATATTGCAGGGTAAAGTTAAAAGAACTAGGAAAACAATTTTTGTAATATATATGTATATGTTACATATAATTATATATATATTTATATTATAAAGATAAACAATTTTGAAAACTTTAAGAATGCTGAACAACACAATGATTAACCATAATTTCAGAAAATTCAAGATGAAACATGTTACCTATCTCTTGACAGAGATGATAGAACATCATTGATTGAGACATATTTTTTTTGGATGTGACCAACGTGAACATTTTCTTTGCTTGATCAAACAAGTTTGTAACAGGGGTTTTGTTTTTCTTGATTTCTCAATTGGTGGTAAGGATATGAGTGGAAGGGACAGAATTATACTCTAAAGATAGCTTCCAAGAATAGAGATGATAAACCCTTTTGTCTTTTGTTTTCTTCAGATTTTATCTATAGGATTATGTTCAGTTTCAGGTACAACAATTTTAAAAGAACATTGATAAGCCTTCACAAGAAGGCAGCCATGCTGATGATTATTTGTGAGTTCATGGCATGTAAGGACTGACTGAAGAAACAAGGAACATTTACCTTAGAAAAAAACTGATGGAGAAGACAATGGTAGCCTTCATGTATTTGAAGAGCTGTGATATGGAAGAATTTAGTGTCTGGGCTAAGAGTTTGGCATCTGAGGACAAAACCAGGAGTGAGCAGCAAAAATTACAAGGACAAATTAGGCTTGATGTTGGGAAAAAACTTTCTAATAATTAAAATAGTCCAAAAAACCAGAATAGACTATGGTGAGAAGTGGTAGTTCCCTCTGCATGGGGACTATCAAGCAGGGATTGGATGGACATTTTTCAAAACACATGCATGGACAATTCTTAAACATTAGTCCTTGCAAAACCCTGTTTTCCAATTTCTCTCCTCTTTCCCCACACCCTCCCCTAGATGGCAAGTAGTCCAATATATGTTAAACATGGTAGAAATATATGTTAAATCCAATATATACATATTTAATTATTGTGCTGCACAACAAAGGAGAAACAAAATAAAATGCGAGCAAATAACAACAAAAAGAATGAAAATGCTATGTTGTGGTCCACACTCAGCTACCACAGGCCTCTCTCTGGGGTAGATGGCTCTCTTCATCACTGAACAATTGGAACTGGTTTGAATCATCTCATTGTTGAAGAGAGTCATGTAGATGGACACTTATTAAGAATGTTATAATTGAGTTTCTTTCAGGTATAAGTTGGAGCACATGGCCACTTGAGTCCTTTCCAGCTCAGATTCTGTGAAAGTTCTGATCTCAAAAGTAAGAGAGGGATGAATTACCTCAGTCATCTTGACAGAACTCAATATAGTATTTGCCTTAAACCTAGTTGTTATTAACCAGTTGCTTACTATTCCAAAACAGGATCTCACATCAAGTTCTCAAGAAACTTGTTTTCACCTTTATGACTGCGCACTATTTTATAAGAAAATAATGCTCATAATCTTCCACCACTTTCTTCTGTGATGTTTTGCCAATTGTTTTTATTTAAAATAGTTGTTGCCTGTGGGTGTCATATTTCTCTACCTGGAAAGGAGATCAGGTATTTGCTGGAATAAAAAGATTATCTGAACTATTTGATATTGATTGAAAAATTAAAAAAAATTGATCAGTGGGGAAAATTTGGTACTCAACATGTAGAAGTAAATGAACATAGTAGTCCAACATTCAATAAACTTCAAGACTCCCAGTCTCTGGAATATGGATTTGCTTTTCAATAAAAACTGCTTAGAAAGCTAGAAAGCAGTCAGACAGAAATTAGGTTTAGACAAACATCTCAGATCATATCCCAAAATAACCTCCAAATGGATACATGGCCTAGCTGTAAAAGATGACATCATAAACAAACTAGAGAAGCAAGGAAAGAAATATTTTCTACAACAATGGATAGGGGAAGAGTTCATTTACAAGCAAAGGATGAAGATTATCACAAAAGAAAGGTTGGATAATTTTTATTACACATGTAAGTTATATTGTCTCTTTTTTAGGATCTTTTCTTAAGGATAAGTTTAATGATGAACATTATACCTATTTTCTAAAACAGAAATGATGGACAAAAAAAGGCAGAACAAAATTAATATTTTTGTATGTTACCAACAGCAACAATTTGCTCAGCTTATCTATGCATATTTATTACCAGAATTTGTTTTTCTTTCTTTCTTTTTAGTTTGTATGGGAGAGGTAGAAGGGAGAGAAAATTAACCATTGTTAATTTTTTTAAGTTTTAATAAAAATACTTAAAAAGAAATTGGCAAAATAGTGGGTTTGAGTAGACATAAAGATATATTAATTAGCAAAGAATTTAAGATATTCTTGCATATAATAAGGTTTGGATTTGTGCTATTGAAAGTAAAGACACTGGTGACAGGAAATGGATATAGGAACCAAAATAGGAAATGAAAAAAACCTGACATAGGAAACTGAAGGTTGTGGGGGAGGAGGGCAGGGATAGTTTAAAAAGCTAGTTATTCAAAATAGTGGGACATAAGAGTATTAGACAGAAGGATTTAGATAACTGATTTCTGATTGATCCAGGAGAGTCATGACTTGATTGGCCCAAAAAAACTATATGAATAGCTATTAAGTGGGGAAAAGGTGTCGAGTTTGTTGCTCTCTGCTGTCGCCATTAACTTGAGAAGGAAAAGTCCAGAGGGATAGAATATAAGATAAGGAAAAACTCTTCTATAGTTGAACATGCTGATGCCTGATAGGAATAGAAAAAGAATTTCATATACATGGGTAATAGATGTGTAAAAAAGGATAGTTTTCAGATAGGGTTTGGGGAAGAAAAGGATGTTGTATAACATATTAAGAATTGAATTTTTTGTAATTCATATAAATGCTTTCTTACTTGTATAGGTGCAGTTTTATGTTATAAAGAGGAAGAGAAAGATCCTTATTAAGAACTAGAGATATATGTAAAGAAACACAGTTTTGAGAATATCAAAGAGATGGAAGACCATATTGAAGACTTAAGAGCTGCAAAACACTCTGGTATATTATTATTTGTACATACATGTTTTATGACTAAAATGGATAAAAACCAAACAAATGAGAAATAATAAACATTTGAAGACACGGTTTTTAAAAGTACTATTGATTTGACAGGGGAGATTTGGTAAGTTGTGACTTTTTAAAGTGAAAAGCAAATCACTGAGAGTTTGAAGGTTCACATCTGTCATTAAAAAGAAAGGGAAGAAATAATGAGTTGATGAATTAAGAAAAAAAATGGAAAGGCTCAGACTTATAAAGGAAGATGCTATCCAACTTCAGAGAAACAGAAGACAACTGGAAACAAACATAATACAGTCTTATACATATAAATATAAATATATATGCATGTGATTATGGATATCTATACATATGTATGTGTATATATGTATAGTTATGTCTATACATGTGTATATATGTATGTGTATATGTATAAACACATATATATATATGTATATGTTTACTTAATTGTAGCTTTCTGGAGGGGGTAAGTAAAAATAGAACAGAGCAGAGAACAAAAGAAAACCTATAAAGAAGCAAAGATGGACAGCTCTGAATACAGTATGTAGTATTTATTATATAGGCTTTCTTGAAATGGATATTTATTGCTTTATATTTTGAACTTACACATGTCCTGTTGTATAAATAGAAATTTTTTCCTTTTCTTATTTGTAATTAAGTTTAAAATAATTTTTAATTGAATAGGTAATCACTAAGTTTGAAGGTTTGGATTTATGTTATTGAAAGGAAAGCACTGGTGATAGGAAATGGATTTAGGAACCAATATAGGAAATACAGTAGAAACTGATTTAGGAAACTGAAGCTTTGGAGGGGTAGGGGACGGTTTAAAAAGCTAGTTCATCAGAACCCTGGGATTTAAAAGAATTAGATACAAGGATTTAGATGAAGGATTCCAGATTGATCCAGGAGAGACATCTTCTCTTTGGCTGTGAACTACATTAACAACTATTAAGTGAAAAGAGGTGTTAAGAGTTTGTTGCTTTCTGCTGCTACCTCTAACTTGAGGAGAACTCGGGGGATTTTGCTGTGTCTTTGGTGTTTTGGTGAGCTGTATTTACTACGATCTCCATTTTGATTGAACAGTATTGCATCTGGATAATAAACAATTGATAGGGCTCATCTATGGAGCTCTGAGGCAGCCAGTCTGATGAGTAGTTCTCTGGCTTTAAAAGAACTGCTATTCATATTAAAAGCCAACATTTCCTAAATAACCTTTTAAGGATAATGGTTAATTGAAAGAACTTATAAATTCTGTGTTTGAATAGGGGAAAAAAAGAGAATTTCTCCAGTTTCCCCAGGATGAATAACATTGAAGTCTTTAGTCCAGAGTTGTGAGTTAACCTAAATATGTGAATTTTTCTCCCTCTTGTGTTTCCCTACTAAGTTCCTTTGCATGGATATTGAGTATACTAGTCAGATGACTTAGTTTTATGTATATATATATATACACATACACACACACACACATATATATATAAGTTTTATTATCTATGCCTTTGCTCTAATATATCTCTTTCAATATTATTATTATTATTGTCTTATTTCGTAAATGCTCATGCTTAAGATCTAAAAGTGCCTGTTATGTATGTGACTAGTTATAAAAAGAGAAAATATACCAGATGGGGGCTAAGAGCTAAGTAGTAGTAAATAGTGGGAATGGTTATCCCTATGACTTTGAAAGAGTCTGAATCTCTGGAAACTCAGAACTGCCAATTTGGAGAGCAGGTTGGAGTGAACAAATTGAATACAGAGAAAGAGTGAGTTTATCTCAGGGATGGGGTCTGACACACCCTATGAGGGAGATTATAGATGTATTTTGTGTGGTCCTTGTTGGGTCTGTGTCTAGAGATGTTTCACACAGCACTCAAGCTTTATACACAGCCATGTTATACATGCTGTTCATATATAACATACACATGTTATACATAAAATTGAAAAAATTTTGCACAAACCAAATACACAGAGAACTATAGTTCCCTTTGTATTTATCAGTAATGCCAGTGATACTGTTTGTTATGGTTTAATGTTTCTTAATACTTAATACTTGCTACACAAAGATAAGTCACTGAAACAGGAGTGGGGTCAGAGGTTTAAGGGTTGGGGTTTTATTTTGTTTTGTTTTGTTTTTTGCTGAGGCAATTGGGATTAAGTGATTTGCCCAGAGCCACAAAGCCAGGAAGTGTTGTGTCTGAAGTCAGGTCCTCCTGACTTCAGGGCTGGTGCTCTATCCACTGAGCCATCTAGCTACACCGGGATTAAGGTTTTTACTGGAACTTATTAACAACTTCTAAAAACAGAGCAGCAACCAATTCAGCGAGAATCATTAGACTGAAATCTTTTTCTAAAAATCCCTTGGTTTGGTCATAAAATGATAAGTTATTCTCTCCCTGCCAATGTTGTGGCTATATTAATAAAAAAAATTTATTAAGTGATTACTATGTGCCTACCACTGTGTAAAGAGCCAGCAGAATCAGTCTTTGCCTGCAAGGACTTATGTTCTAATAAGAGGAGACAGCATACATGAGGGCACTGTGGCTCAGGACATGTGCATTGGTTCCCAGAGTCCCTGGGATGCTCAACGGGGCCATAGGCCATTAGATTGCCACATTCCAACCAGGGACAGTCAGAGAGTTTCCTTGCTTATGGGTCCAGAAGTGGGAGCAGCAGGGGGAGGGAGAGGTGGACAGAAAGATCTTGCTAAAAACAAAACATTCCTCTGCCTCAGCATGGCCCTGGCCCCTGCCCCTTGGCTTTTTCCAGTATATTTTTCTGTAGCTAAGTAGAGAAAGGCTTGCTTTCAGAAGTTCTATGGGCATGGTTCCCCCACTTCTGATAGAGTAAGAAAGGGCCTCCATAGAATCTGGCCTCGGCTCCACCTGAAGCCACCATCTTCCCTGGGAAACAGTCCTAAGGAACAAGCCCTCCTCCAGCCCACTACAGTCCCCACATCAGCCCCTGGCTTGTTCCTACAATCAGAGAGGCGATTTCCTCTTCCCACTGACTCCTAAAAACAGTTTCCAGTGGTCATGATTATTCAGACCACAAGACTTCCCCATCGACGTATAAAAATGAGGGGAATACAAAAATAGATGCAGAGGGAATAGTACCTAGAAATACCAGCCTTTGCAAAACTTTAGTCCATTTCAAAGAGCATTTTCTGTCTCTCTGTCTCTTTTTATTTCTACATTTCTGTCTTTCCATCTTCTCTCTCTCTTTCTCTTTCTCTCTCTTTTCCCCTATCTCTCTTCCTCCCTCCCTCTCTCTTTCCCTTGCTCCTTTCTCTCTTCTTTTTTCTTTCTCTTCTCTTTCTCCCTTCCTCCTTTCCTCCCTCCTTTCTCTTTCCTTTTTTCTTTCTCTTATCTCTCCCTCCCTCCTTCTCTCCTTCCCTTCCTCCTTTATTTCTTTTCTTTTTTCTTTCTCTTCTCTCTCTCCCTCCCTCTCTCTCTTCTTCCTTCCCTCCTTTCTCTTTTCTTTTTCTTCTCTCTCTTTCCTTCCCTCCTGCCTTTTTCTTTTTCATTCACACACACACACACTCACAATGCAACCTTTGGCAAACTATGTGACAACTGAGCAACTCCGTAAAACATACTATAGAAGAGTGGCTGACATGTATGAGTTGCAGGAGCTTCCACGCTGGGAATTCCATATGTAATATGCGTGGGCCCATGTAAGATGTGTCTAACCATGCAAGTGTCTAAACAGGTGGCTCAAAAGGAGGTCTGATAGAGATCTCTGGAATCATGCCCAGCCCTCTTCAAGAGAGACTGTGAGTCCTGCCTTGAGGGAGCAGAAGAGTCACAAGTTGCTAAGTCTGCCCCTCCAGTCTCTGAGAAGGGAACTGGGGCAGAATCCTATCTGCCTCCCTAAATATTGCTAGCTCAGGAGCACGATTTTTTGGTTCAAAGTATAAGTTCCTGAAAATGAAGTGAAATAAGCTAAGAATAATTTATACAATGAGAACATTCTAGAGAAAAACAACTTTAAAAGACGTTAGAATTCTGACCAATACAATGATATACCAAATGATATACCACTACTTATCCCCTACTAGAGAGGTGATAAATTTAAAATTCAGAAAGCTAGATAAAACATTTTTCCACACGTGGCTAATACGGGAATTTGTTTTGCTAAAAAATACATGCTTGTAAGGAGAATTATTTGTGATTTTAAAATTTTTTAAAAATTAATCAGTAAATCAAAGGATATGAACAGACAATTCTCAGAGGAAGAAATTGAAACTATATCCACTCACATGAAAGAGTGTTCCAAATCACTACTGATCAGAGAAATGCAAATTAAGACCACTCTGAGATACCACTACACACCTGTCAGATTGGCTAAGATGACAGGAACAAATAATGACAAATGTTGGAGGGGATGTGGGGAAATTGGGACACTAATACATTGCTGGTGGAGTTGTGAAAGAATCCAGCCATTCTGGAGAGCAATCTGGAATTATGCCCAAAAAGTTATCAAACTGTGCATACCCTTTGACCCAGCAGCGCTACTACTGGGATTATATCCCAAAGAAATACTAAAGAGCGGAAAGAGACATATATGTGCCAAAATGTTTGTGGCAGCTCTTTTTGTTGTAGCTAGAAACTGGAGGATGAATGGATGTCCATCGGTTGGAGAATGGTTGGGTAAATTGTGGTATATGAAGGTTATGGAATATTATTGCTCGGTAAGAAATGACCAGCAGGAGGAATATAGAGAGGCTTGGAGAGACTTAAATCAACTGATGCTGAGTGAAATGAGCAGAACCAGAAGATCACTGTACACTTCAACAACAATACTGTATGGGGATGTATTCTGATGGAAGTGGAAATCTTCAACATAAAGAAGATCCAACTCACTTCCAGTTGATCAATGATGGACAGGGGTAGCTGCACCCAGAGAAGAAACACTGGGAGGGGAATGAAAATTGTTAGCACTAATATCTGTCTGCCCAGGTTGCATGTACCTTCGGATTCTAATGTTTATTGTGCAACAAGAAAATGATATTCGCACACATGTATTGTACCTAGACTATATTGTAACACATGTAAAATGTATGGTATTGCCTGTCGTCGGGGGGAGGGAATAGAGGGAGGGGGGGTAATTTGGAAAAATGAATACAAGGGATAATATTATAAAATATATATATATAATAAAAAAAATTAATCAGTAAAGAGCAATGGAAGACAGAATTATAAATTTTTGTAAAAATAAAATCATCAAAGCAAAATTTCTAGCTTTTTTGATTGTTTAAAAGGGCAAGGATGGTTTTTAGCTTACACTCACCAGAATGTTGCTACACAAAAGACCATCACAAATAGTGAATAGTAAGTAAACCTATTTATTTAAATAGCAAACAAATCAGAAAAATCATAGTGTATGAACTCTTCTTGGGAAGCAAGATGTCTCAGATCAATCCAAAGATCTCATGCAAGTAGAAATTCCTCAAAGCCTCTAGAGAGACAAGCTGGAAATCTGGGACTTATTGGATTCCTTTATATCTCTGTATCTGATGCTCCCAAAGTCTTTCTCTTTCTTTCTCAAACATCTGAAATTGGTCCCAAAGGGAAACTTGATCCATAAATGTCCTCTCCAAAGAAAGTGTGAAAAAGTCTCTCATTTCCAAAGATCTCATACCAACTCCTTCGCTATATGAAGCAATGCATCAGCATTTTCTTCACCATTTGGGAAAGTCTCATTTAAAGGGTACCATGTAAAGTACAAAATTGGGGGAAAAAATCTTCACAGCCAGTGGTTCTGATAAAGGTCTTATTTCTAAAGTATATAAAGAACTGTCAGATTTATAAGAAAATAAGTCATTTCCCAATTGATAACTGGTCAAAGATTATGAACAGACAATTTTCAGATAACAAAATTAAAGCCATGTATAGTTATGTTTAAAATGCTCTAAATCACTGTTGTTTAGAGAAATGCAAATTAAAACAACTCTGAGATATCATTGCACACCTGTCAGATTGGCTAAGATGATAGGAATAAATAATGATGAATGTTGGAGGGGCTGTGGGAAAACTGGGATACTGATGCATTGTTGGTGGAGTTGTGAAAGAATCCAGCCATTCTGGAGAGCAATCTGGAATTAGGCTCAAAGTGCTATAAAATTGCATACCATATTTGACCTAAAAATATTACCACCAGATCTGTATCCCAAGGAAATTATAAAGGAGGGGAAATGACCTACATGTGCAAAAATAGCAGCTCTTTTTGTGGTAGCAAAGAACTGGAAAATGAGTGGATGCCCAGCAATTAGGGAATGGCTGAACAAGTTGTAGTAAGTGAAGGTAAGTGAATATTATTGTTCTATCAAAAATTATGAACAAGCTGATTATAGAAAGGCCTGGAAAGATTTACATGAATGGATGCTGAGCAAAACAAGCAAAACCAGGAATACATTGTACACAGTAACAGCAAGAATGTGTGATGATCCACTATGAAAAATTTGGTTCTTCCCAATGGTCCAAGCAATCCCAAAAGACTTTGGACAGAAAATGGCATCTATATCCCAAAAAGAACCATGAGATTGAATGTAAATCAATACATGCTATGTTCACTTTGTTTTTTTGTTTTTAAATCTCTTCGATGATTTTCCCTTTTGCCCTGATTTTTCTGTCAATATGACTCATAAAATAATGTGTTTTAAAAATAAATAAATTTACTAGAAAAAAATTACAAAAAATAACGTGTTCCATGTTTAACTGGAAATCTGAGCTGCACAAATACCAGGTCACAGGTCTGGGTCTTTATTGGTCTTAATTTTGCCTTCTGGGCTCAAAAATGGGAAAAAATGACCTGTAGGATCTCAAACAGGTCATCCTCACTAGACACAACTATCAGAAAATAGCCTGGTTTTTCCCTTTGCAAGTCCAGTCTCCCCTAGGAAGCCTTGCATGACTCCTTGTACTACCTTCAGGAGCACCCATATCCCCACATCGTTCATTTGACCTTTATCAGCCAATCCATGCAAGAACGGCTTCACTCCATTATTAGAAGAGCTCCCGGAAGACAGGGACTGTATCAGTCCTGTCTTTATACCCCTGCACCATTCTCTATTAGAATCAAATCATGGAATGGGAGAACTGAAAGGAAGCAGAGAAATAATCTCATTAGGAACCATGAGTAGATGTTTATGAGAGGCAGGTTTTGACTTTATGGAAGGAAAGATTTCCCAACATTTGGACTTGCTTTAAATAGAATGGACCACTTGAAGAGGAGAAAACTTTTCTGTTGCTGGAGATCTTTAAGGGGAGGCAGGATGATCTTTCCCAGAGATGTGACAAAGGGGAGCTCTGAGCTCCAAGGTCCCTTGCAGTTTTTATATTCTGTAATATAGATGGAAACTCAGGGGGCAAACATTTAGCATTGGACTCTTCTCTTTTATAGATGAGGCATAAGAGGCTCAGGAAGACCATAGGTCACAGAACCAGATTGTAGCTGGGAATCTCATCTGACTTATTTCTTTTGTTGAGGAGACTGAGACTCAGGGAGGTTTTATGGTCAGGGTGCTGGAAAGGACATTACCTTCATCTAATTCCTTCATCTTACAGAGGAGGAATCTAGCTCCCAGAAGAGTGAAGTCCCATTTGAGCAAATAATCGAGATGGAATCAGAATTTTGGTCCCCCATCTCCAAATTCCAGTCCTTCCATTTCACTAATAAGCAACCTGAGGCCCAGTTTCCTGAGGAAGTGAGAAAGGAGGTGATTATCTCTAAGGTGCCCTTGTTGTTCACTCATTCTTCAGTCAGATCTGATTCTTTGAAGCCCCCTTTTCGAGGTTTTCTTGTCAAAGAGTTGATTGGCCATTTCCTTCTCCAGCTCATTTTACGATGAGGAAACTGAGGCAGACACAGTTAAATGATTTGCTCAAGGTCACATAGCTAATAAGTGTCTGAGGTTGGATTTGAACCCATGAAGATGACTCTTCCTAACATTCCACCCACCCTGCTACCCAGCTACTCTAAAATACTCTGACTTGGTTAAGACCACACAGTAAATTAATGCAAGAGTCAGGACTAAAACCCAAGTCTCCTGACGTTAGAACTCCATAAATATTGATGATTGGTTTGCATTAAGCTGATGTCACGTGGTTTGTCATAGTCAAAATTACCTGGGCCCATATCCTAACTCAACACACACGCACTGTGTGACTCTGAGGAAGGCCCTCGGCCACTTTCTAAGAGTGTAAAATGTCGGTCTTCACTGAGAGGGGGAGGGGGTCCCCAGGACCACCGTCCGGCATGGAGGAAAATTTCGGAAATGTGATGTACTAAAACGTTACTCAGCTCAACGAACCACCCAGAGCCTTGTAATGAGTGCTGTGCCTTTCCCTTCCCCCTCCAGTACAGTCATCTGTGTAACACAAAGGGCATCTATTCAGGATGTTAATCCCCTAGAAGAAATGTGGGGCAAGCAGATGGAAGAACTCTCCCCCGTGTCCTTGGAGAAAGGAACAGGCTGGGGGGGAGATAAAGTCCTATTTGACCCCTCTGAGGAACACACAGGGAAGCACACACAGATTTCTATCACCAAATGCAATATTAACTGTTTACTCACCTTCCTGGACAATCCACCAGACCCACTCTGCCCCCTCTCCCAGACACTCCTTATTTGCTGGTGGGGAGAATTTAAAAGGTCTTATTGGAGGAGGCAAAGGACAACAGACTTGGGAGTCCGAAAGTTCAGGCCTCAAACTATGATCATGGCAATCCGCCATCTTCAGTTTTCCCATCAGGAAAATCATAAGATTATAGATTCAGAACTGGAAGAGCCTGGAGACCAAACCTCTCATTTCATAGTTGAGGAACTGAGACCCAGAGAAAAGTGACTTTGAAAGAGCATTGATCCCAAAGCCAATTCTCTTCCCACTGCACCACCCCACTCCTCCCAGCCCCAGGTGCCTGTCTCTCTGTGTGTCTCTGTTCCTCTGTCTCTCTGTCTCTGTCTCTCTCTCAACTTCATTTCATTATTATTACTGCAATTCTGATTGATAGTATTTTATTGGAATTGAGCTCTACCATTTCCAATAATATTAATGATAACAAACATCTATTATACATTTTCTGTATGCTAGGCACTGTTCCAGCCACTGGAAATGCAAATACAAGTCAAAGAAAGGCAGCCCCTGCTCTCAAGCAACTTATGATCTAATAGGAATAGCAGAGTGAGGAGAAGCTGTGACTAAGGCCACAGAATCAGGGATCACTGGTGGTAATTCATTTTTTTCCAGTCATATCCCACTCTCTGTGACTCCATCTGGGGTTTTCTAGGAAAAGATGCACCATTTTCTTCTCCAGCTCATTTTGTAGATAAGAAAATTGAGGCAAATAGGGGGAAGTGACTTGCCCAGGATCACGCAGCCAGTGAGTGTCTGAGGCTGGATTTGAACTCAGGTATTCATGACTTTAGGCTTGGTGCTCCAGAGACCATGGCACCCCAGCTGCTGTTCTGGGGCCCTCCCCAAAATGAATGTTCCAGCAGAGCTTACAGATGGGAGAGCCAAAGTGCTTTGCCAGCCATTCTCATGAGAACCTGCCAAGATGGTGGTAATAAGGACCTGCATTAAGGTAGTAGCAATGCTGATAGACTGTAGCAGTTGGGTTCAAGAAATATAATCAGAGAGGAATTAAGCAGGACTTTGTAATTTTGGATGCAAGAGACAAAGCAGAGGAGAATCAGACTTAGGGGGAAACCATCATTTTACAGATAAAGCAAAAAGGCAGTGTTGCCAGATGGTTTGGGCAATGCCCTTAGCATCCGGAAGGCCAGGATTTAAATCCCATTTCAGATTAGCTGTGTGATCTTGAGCAAGTCACTTAATGACTCTGTGCCTCAGTTTCTTCATCTGTAAAATGGGCCAGTGGACCTGCATAGTCTTCTAAGCTCCCTTTCAGCTCCAAAATCACAATCCACTGACATTGAGACCCCCTAGTAGAGAACTGATTTGTCCAAGAGCATAAAGAAAATCATTAAAAGAGCTCACTCTGAAGCCCATATCTCCTGTCTAGCTTTCTATCACCTCTGCCCTCCAAAGGACTTCATAAAAACATAAAATTTGAAGATCGGCTAGTTCCCATTTTACAGATAAGGAAAATGAGGTCTAATTAGACAGAGGCAGGACTCGAACCAAAAAAGTATACTTCACAAACCAGGATTTATTCTTTTTTTCCCCTTTAATAGTATTTCTATTGATCAATTTTATTTATAGCTTTATTTTTCTATAAATGTATTTTTCCATATTCATGCAAAGATAGTTTTCAACATTCATCTTTGTGAACCCTAGCGTCAGGACTCATTTTCTGGAATCACATTAGCTACAGAAGGAGATGATCTATCCCTTTTCTTTCCCCCACACCCAAGACGCAGAACTATTTAGGAGCCGGCAATCACATCCGCCATCTGCCTTTTCTAGGGGAGTGCACGGCCCTGGGAAGTTAGGCTCTAGCCGTTGGATACCAAGCCTCATCACTGCACTCCAGCCCCCCTGAGAACGGCCAGAGATGACCTAGACATTGTGAAACTGAGGCTCTCCTGAGTCTATATTCACTAGAATACCAGAGTTTGCAGACTTTAAAAAGTAAGCTAGTAGGGACAGCTAGATGGCGCAGTGGGTGGAGCACCAGCCCTGAAGTCAGGAGGACCTGAGATCAAGTTTGATCTCAGACACTTAACTAGCTGTGTAACCCTGGGCAAGTCACTTAACCCCAATTGTCTTAGCAAAAAGAAAAAAAAAAGTAAGATAGTATCGCAGCCCCAAATCTCAGGGAAGTAGCTGTATAACCCGAGTAGGGAATAGACTTTGGGGTGGGGGTGTGGACAGGGCGGGGGCAGCCCAAGTTTTCCCAGGCAATGGGAAATATGCAAGAAATGGTCCGAGTCGGCAGACCTGGGTGGTGGTTACAAAGGCAAGTTTCACTCATGCTCCTGGACCCAAACCCATAAATGATATATGCAGAGCAAGGAAAGCAGATTCTGGAAGCCAGTGAAGGTTCTAGCCAGGCCCCTTCAACAATTGTGGAAGAACCAAGGTACGGTCATGGACCACTCAGAAAACTGGAATCTTTCTGGGATGAGACATAGAGAGCTGAAAGTGACCCAGAAGTCATTTGGCCCAATCCCCTCATTTTACAGATGAGAAAACTGAGGTGTAAGGAGACTGACAGATGGCTAGAGGGTTCTGAGGTCATGCTTTGGGATCTCTATCACCTGACCTCCCCCAACACTCCCATCTCCCAAATCATTCCCTCCCCACTTCTTCTCTTTCATTTTTATCCTTAATCTCATCCCCTTCCATGTCCTTTATGACCTTACTCTAGTGTTTATTCTTTTCTGTCTCTGTTTCTGTCTCTGTCTCTGTCCCTCTCTCTTCCTCTCTGCGTCTCTCTGTCTATGTCTCTCTCTGTCTCTCTCTGTGTCTCTCTGTCTCTCTGTCTCTGTCTGTCTCTTTCTCTTCATCTAGATTCTCTGGACCACACTCTCACCCTGACAACAGACTCTCCTGCCCCTTAAATCAGATGTTCCATATCCTGAACAATCTGTGCCCGAGAGACTGGGCCAATGGATTAGAGGTAGGATGAGCTGACGGGGAGAAGGGATGAGCACCGGATCGGAGAAGACAGATCTCCAAGCCCATGTAGCTTAGAGTTACTTGCCACAAGAAGGCCTCTAACTTAAAGCTGATGAGAACTGGATTTCAGTAAGGAGTCCTGGGGTGTCTGGACCACCACTGCTGACCTGATACTAGGCTTGGGATAGGAAAGGGAAGCAGAGATATTATATTTAGCAGTTTTCTATTCCTTCAGAGTACAACTGGTCTGGGTTTACCCAGGGTTCCAGCTCCCAATATGGGAGCCCAGGTCATTGGCCCTTTAATATAGTCAAGATGGACCCCACTTGATGGGAAAATGGGGGACCAATATTCCTTCTGGGGCCCATGGTCTCTTTCATGATTTCAACAGAACCTAAAGTCATAGGAATAAATTTAAAGTTGGCAAGGCCCTCAGAGACCTTCTAGTCCAAGCTCCCTCACAGAGGAAACTGAGGCTTACAGAGTCTTGCCTAAGTTCACACAGGCAGCTAAGTAGCAGAGTGAGTGTTCTGGCTGAGCTCCAGTTACTGAAGAGACTGTAAGATCCAGGAGGAGGGGGCAGAGAGGGGAAAGAGAGCCTCAGTCCCGAGGGCAGAGGGCTGCAAAGACCCCATATGTTAGGAAGAGGAGACCCTCACTATTAAGCTTGCAACCAGGCTTTTAAATTCAGCTTCTAAATCAAGAGACAGACAAAGGAGAGAGCAAAGTCATACTCAAGGAGGGCCTGCAGACTTAGCCATTGAAGAAAAAGTAAAGCAAGAAGCCCACCAGAGAGCTCAGAGGGGCTTGCTGGTCACAGAATCCATTAAGGAGGGACTTGTCCTATGCAAAGTCCCTAGCCCAAGAAGAATGGCTTCTTCTCTGGGGCGGTCAGAGAGATGGAGTCATTCCCTCTCCCCAGAAAAAAATGAGTGAGATGGGGATTGGAGAGGGGAACATTTCTAGGAGTTGGAGTCATTATGGGGCTGAGAAGGCAAGAAGCCCAGAGGGAAGCAGGACTAGATTTCTTCCTCTTTTGCCATGGCAATGGAGACTGCAAAGGGAAATTTGTGCTGCTGGGTAGAGGGAGCTGTCAAGGAGTAGAATTTAATTCAATTCCATTTATAAGGCACCTAATGGGAGCCAACACTGGGTGGTGGGGCTGAGAGATCATGGATATCCTGGCCCTTGCTCTCAAGCTTGTGGTTTGGGAAACCAATCAGACAGCTTAGAATTGGCAGCTGTCAACAGCTGTGGTGAGGGAGTTCTGGGCATCAATCTGAAGGTGATAAGGGGGCCAGGGAGCCAGGCTGGGCAGGCGATGATGTGGAGCTTGGGGACAAGGCAGCTTCCTGGAGCACTGAGCTTGTACCACAAACCTCCCAAGCCTCCAAGTCTTCTCCCTGGCCACCACACCGTACACAGGCCCTAGTGAGAACCGTTCCCATTTCTACGTTCCAGGGCAGCGGCATTGGAGAGAGCCTCAGAGCCGGAGAACCTGACCCCAACACAACCGGTCACACATGTCACTGCTTAGTGCTCTGAGGACCTCGCAGTATCTGCACAAGCTGCCAACCTGCACTGGCAGAGCCATCTTCCTCACCTGGAAGTCCTCTATATCAGTGACATCAGAGTCCAGAATCTAGCCCTTAAGTGTTTTACATACATTTTCTCATGTATTCTCACAATCCATGAGGGAGGGGGTACCACTGGCATTCCCATTTGCAGATAAGGAAATGGAGACTCAGAGATGTCATCACTTGCCCAAAATCACACATTGAGGAGGTGGGATTCAGACAAAAGTCTTCTTGATTCCAAGTCCGGCACTAAAGTCATGGAGAGGAACTAACTCTAGTTGGGGAGAGCAACTCAGAGAGGCAGACTATGAGTAGCGTTAAGTAACATCATTAGACTGCAAATTCCTCCAGGGCAGTGTCCCCAGTATCCTCAGTGCTTAACATAGTGCTTGGCACATTGGGTGCTTAATACATGTTGATTGATTGATTGACTGCCTACCAGCATGCCCCACCCCCTCCACAAGGAGGGCCTGCCATACCAGGAAGACAATGATAAAACAGTGCCCTGACTTCCTGTACCATGTGTCCCAATAGTGGTATCTGAGACCTCCGGATCACGACGTGTACCGAGCCGGGGTACCAGGTGATCAAGGAAACTGGGGCGTGAAAAGTCTCCATTGCTGGAATCCAGAGCCACCAGAGGGGAGATTGAAGTTCTCCCATCCTTCACAGAAATCTCCCAGCCTAGGGCTGTGTCCATCCCAAGAGGTTTCCCCTCCACTTTTGTTCCACTCAACCAATATTCAGGATGGCCCATGATACTTAGGAGGTACTTACAACCTGATCCCTACACCCAATTTCCCCCAGTGGATCTTGTTTTCCTTTCAGGATAGCCCAGATCAATGAAAACCCTCCCTCTCCCGACTGACACCCCTTCCTTCCCTCCTCTCCTACTCATTTAAGGAAATTACAAATGTAAGGGGCAGTTACCTTAAGTAAATCACCTCTGTGTGCAATTCAATTACTAAGTACTTATTAAGCACCTACGACATGCCAGCATTGTGCTAGGAATTGGGGATATAAGTACAAAGAAGGAAATAATCTTTATTTGTAATAAGCTTACATTCTAATGGCCGAAACAACCAGTACACAAATGATAGAGCCCAATAAATATTGCAAGATGAAGGTGATCTCTGAGATCCCCCATAATTCTGAGCGAACTTTCCTATTATAGTTGAGGACTCCAGAGTCAAGGAGAAGAAAATGACTCGACAAAGATCACACTGCTAGTAAATTACCAGGCTAGAATTCACTCCAGTAATCTTTCTACACTATTCATATATATATATATAGATAGATAGATAGATAGATAGATATAGATATAGATATAGATATAGATAGATATAGATATAGATATAGATATAGATATAGATATAGATATAGATAGATAGATAGATATAGATATAGATATATAGATATATATAGATAGATATAGATATAGATATAGATATAGATATAGATATAGATATAGATATAGATATATAGATAGATAGATAGATCTTTTACATCTTTCCACACTCTTCAAGAGAAATGCCCCATTCTTTCCAGAGGGAACATCTGTTATATAGCCAAGGAACTCCCAACACTCAGGATGTCATCTTAAAAGTTCCACAGCAAAAGCCATGGAAAAGGGGACCAGGGCCCCGAAGAGGAAGAGGTGACCCACTGCCCTGGATGCCCTGACCTCTTAACCGTGGCTCATCCATCCGTCCGAGGGACTGATCATGGCCCTGCTCCCATGGACGGCTGGGCTCTGGCTTTGTACCTGGGTTCGAAGCCTTCTGGGTTCTTCCCTAAACTTCCATCCAGGGCTTTCTTCTTAAGGTTTTCTTCACTGTCAGGCATGCTGAGGGGGCCCGCGGAGCGGAGTGGACTCACTGGCTAACGGATCCCAAGGAACATAAAAATGACTGAGTGAAGGCTTGTGGGCAGCCCTAGAGAACGCAAGGAGGGGGAGGAGACAAGAGTCCCACCGAAGCCAACGCCTCTCCCCCCTCCCTGCTTTGAAGCATGCTCATACAGTCTGAGAACTGCAGGTTGTCCAATGTGGGAGCTGTCCTTTCCTGCTTGCTTTGCTTAGATCAATCCTGAGGAGAATTTCAATGAGAACAGGGCGCTTTTTGATGCAAATTGTCCCCGGGACACCCAGCCAATCAACGCCTGGGATTCTGGGACCTCTGGGGCCTGGGGTTTTCTACTCAATCCTATTTTTTTAAAAAAGTACCAGAAGAGAGCAAAAAGTGCTCCAGAAGCCACTGAGGACTAATGAAAGTGAGCTAGGAACTTAAGTTTAAGTGTTTAGTGATTAATGATAGGTAACACACAAAAGAGATGCTCTTATTTACAACTGGAAGTAATCAGTTCTGTCAAGTCTGCTCATTGCTCCTTGGGAAATGTCAACTCTTCCCTTACTCCTTCCCTCCCCTCCCTCCTCTCTCTCTTTCCTTCCTACTTTTCCCCCACTGGAAGCAGCAGAATGGAATCAGAACCATTTAGGGTTGAAAAGGGAAAGGGAAGGGAACAAGCATTTTTAAGGGCCAATTATGTGCCCGGATGTGTTCTAAAAGCTTTACAAAGATATCTCATTTGATCCCTCACAACCATCTAGGGAAATAAGTATTATTGAGTCAGGGACCTGGATTCAAATCCTAATTCTACCACTTACCAGCTCTGCCATCTTAGGCAAATCATTTAACATCTCTGGACCCAATTTCCTTATCCATAAAGTGAGAATATTAAACTAGTCATAGGTTCTTCACTTGTTTGTGTCCTAGAATCCTCTGGACAGCCTGTTAATACCTATGGGATGCTTCTCTGAAAAATACTTTAAGTGAATAAAACAAAATACAAAGGATTACAAAAGAAACCAATAATATTGAAAACTTATTGGGGGAAAGAGTCTGGTTTTTTAAAGCTCACAGACCTCAGTTAAGGAACTTCTAGAGTGGATAATCTCTCAAGTTTTTTCCAATCTTTAAATCTGTGATCCCATGATGTGATAACCTCACTGGGACTGAATTTCTTTTTTCTGTAAGATGTAGTGTTGGGGGCTGGATGACCTCCAAGATCACTGCCAATTTTAAAGCTTATGATCCTAAGGCTTAGCCCAAATTCCTACCCAGTGTAGGAGTTCCCAATGCAGCCTCCTTGATAATGGCTCATTCATCCATCCTCCCCTCGAACATCTTCCTCTGGAAAAGTGGTATTTGGTGCTACATCAGAAAATAAACAGAAGTTGAGCCAGACACACAATGATTACAGTGACATGAAGGGAAAAGATAGATATCAACACTGAGGGATTGAAAAATCACTGTTGACGCAGAAGAACAAAATGAAATCTACTCTGGGTAAAGAGGTAAGGGGTCATGGGGTAGAATGATCAGATACAATCACAGCATGCGTTGTTTTTGTTGGATTGTTTTTTGTTTTTGTTGGATTGTTTTTCTTTGTTTCAAGAGAAGGTTCAATTTCAGTGATAAAGGGAATATTCAAGAATCATGTAAAAACAAAAGGCATCAATGAAATGAATTTTCTTCTACATGAGGGGAAATGGGCTAAATAATCTTGAGGATCCGAGCTCTGATATTCTGTGTTCTGTGTTCTACAATTTGCTTAATTAGCTATGGATTTTGGGATATTATTTGCCAGACACCATATTTGGCACCAGGAATACAAAAACAAAAAGAAAAATCTCTGTAACTTATGTTCTATCAGGGAAGATCACATGGACAGAAAGAATCAATCAATCAAAAGGCATTTATTGAGTGCCTACTATGTTCCAGGCACTGTATTCAGCGCTGGGGATAGAAAGACAAAAAAGGAGCCAGCTCCTGCCCTTAAGGAAATAATAGTCTATTAGGGAAGATGATATTGCTTAAATAAGTATATAGAAGAGACATACAAAATGGACAGAAGTAAGGCTCTGTAAGACAGATATGCTTTTAGAAAAGAAATACAAGGTAACTGGATAAGAGTCTGAGATAGCTGGGGAACAGCAGGAAAGGCTGCATGTAGGAATGGCTGCTTGAGCGGACTTTTGAAGGAAAGTCACAAGAAGCAGAGATTAGAAAGAAGGCACGCTTGGCATGGGGGTAGATACAAAAATCCAGAGGTAGGAGATGGAGTGTCATGGAGGAAGAGTGACAAGAAGGCCAGTTTGGAAGGACTAAAGAGTATGAGAGGGAGGTCTGTGTATAATAAGCTTGGAAAGATGAACTGGAACTTCTTTGTGAAAGGTTTTAAATGTCAAAGAGAAGAATTTGTATTTGCTCTTTGAGGTACAAAGAAGTCACTAAAATTGATTGTGCATTGAGGGACATGGCCAGAAAAGTGAAGCCCGGGCAGGGGACTTGAGTTGTCCAGGGTTATATGGGGAAAAAGAAGGAATGCTGGGATGCAATCCCATAGTGTCTAACAGCAAATCCAATGTTCTTTCCATTACCCACATCTTATTAACTTAGAATTAACTTAGAGCTCTTTGAAGCTCAGTATCCTACATTCTCTTCTTCCTTCCCCCACACAGTCTAGAAAAGATATATTGCACCCTTATAGGTCTAACCTAAACACGGTAAAGAGACCATATCTCCATTGAAATGTCTCTCATGGATGTGTTAGGGTCATTGAAGATTCCTTAAAAGGGACAAAAGCAGAGACAAGTTTTTTCAGTCATCTTCAGATCATTATTATTGATTGAGCCACTAAATAGGAAAACCTGCGATCCCCAAGAATCACGGAGTATGTTCTGTACAGATGTCACATGAAAGGGGAATACATAAGGACATCTTCCAGACGTTCTTATTTGGAGATGACATTATGCTATTTGCATTAAGTTCCTGAACAATGCAGAGGCTAGAAGAAACAAAATAAAAGCCTTAATTACTGGAGTTCAGTTTTTTTCACACAAGAAAAAGCAAATGGATGAAGATGTTTATTATCCAGTCTATGGTTGGAAATGGGGTGAAAAACCCTTGGAGCTGGTCCATCAGAACAAATAGTTATCAATCAATATTTTATAAGGCAACTGCTGTATACTCCACTGAACTAGGGGCAGATAACGAAATTATCTCTACTCTTGAGGCACTTACATTCCATGTATCTTGAACAGTGATCTGGAACCAGAGTGGAAAAGGAAGAAAAAATTGTATTTCCACCCGTGGATGAATCTGGGATATAAAAGTGATACATGTCATACCCTATCCATGCATCCCCAACCTGTGTGGTTCTTGTGCCTGTCTTTTTGTAAATCACCACAGGGGGCCCACCCAGCATGCTAGAGGCTTCCTTTCATTCTCATATGGATACTAGTGAAGCATTCAGGTATGGAACATCTTTGGACCGGAGACCCTACCATCCCTCAAGCTTAGGAAGTTAATCTACTCAGTGTAGGGACTCTGCCATAGGAAAAAGTTACCCAGTGTGGAAAATGAGAGGGTCAATCCACCTTTCCCACCCCCCATTTTATATTGCCATTGCAGCCAGAAAGAGAAAACAGTCTACTAGTCTATGGGTCCTACTCACAACCCTGTGACTATTTAGACCAAAATTCGCTTCCCCAGTCACTGCTCCCTGATTTATATTGTATCCTTTTACTAAAATAGATGCTCATTGAGGGCAAAAATTCTATTATTTTTGCAATTGCCTAGCACATGATAGATATCTAATAAATGGTTATCGATTGATTAGTAGAGATGCTAAGTCGGCTGTGAATCTTGGAACATAATACTCTATGAAGAATCAACATCGTGGTCACTCAAAAGAAATGGCATATTGGGAGTAAAGAGACTGGTGAATTACAAATGCCAATATGAATGCAAAAACAAAGGTGAAATATCATCAAAGAGGCATCCGATTAGAAAAAGATGGAAAAGTCACAGAGTTAGATAGAGCAAGAGGGGACTGCCAGGTAGCTTTTACGCTGTGTCAGTCCCCTGGCAATGTCAGAGAGAATACCACCATCATGTTGTATAAATCAAGTGGAAGGCATACAGGAAGACCAAGAGGAAAGCGGCAATGTTTGGACTGATGAATAGGCTACTTGTTACCTCAGAGAGTTAGGGCCTTTGATGCACTGAAAGAAATGAATAATCTACTAAGGTTTCTCCATGTCTGCAAACATGACCCCCTTCCCTTATTATTGCCAAGACTAGCCGGTGTTCTTACACATGCCCAATTTCCTCCTTTTAGCCTGGTTCAGTGCAATAGCCTTCCCAGTCATTCATCAAAGCCCTTCTCCTAATCCTAATTCTAACTCTACCCTCCACAAAGTTGCCCAATTCTCTGTCATTTCACCATGTCATTCCCCTGCTCAAGAAGCTCGATGGCTCCCAATCGTCTTGAGGAACAAATACAAACGCTTCAGTTTGGCTTTCACAAGCTTGCTCCAGCATTCCCTTCAGGCTAACAGCACATCACTGGCCAGTCAGTGATCACCAGATGGGTCTATTTGCTATATCCAGTACATGATATCAGCCCCCACCTCTTTGCACAGGCTGTTCCCCCATGTATAATATGTACTTCCTCTTCCCTTCTACCTTGAAGAATTCTCAGCTTTCTTCAAGGCTCAGCTCAACAACTACTTCTACAAGGCTTTTGTGATTCCCTCTTTTACTACTATATGTCCCCAAACAATTATTTTGTATTTCTTTTCTTTATATCTAATTTGTAGTTACTTACTTGTATTCAAGCAGTTTCCTCCCAAGGAGATAAAAGCTTCTCAGTGACAGACTTTTATTCTTCTCTCAGCATCCACAGTAATTGGCACACAGTAGACATTTAATAATTGTTTGTTGGATAAATCAAATGAATTGAAAGCTGTCTTTGATGAGGAAATTTTGAAAGGGCCACTTCTGGTGCGATGCTGTCAGCAGACTTCGTCTCCTGCCATTCTCCTGACAATGGAAATAGAGGAAATAGGACAGCTGATACTAGTGTGATTATGGGTCTGCTGCTGGACTTCTCTGGCAGTTTTCTAATCTATAAAATGGGGTTAATCTGAACTAAAATGATTGCGATGGCAAAGCTACATCCCAGCCAATAGACAGTGAAACATACTTCCTTCCTCTTAGCAGATACAACAAAGAATGTTGCCAGTGCTATCAGTCGTGGCAACATTGTCACTTGGCGACTGCTTAATTTTGTGTTTGTTGTTTTGTTTTTGTTACAAGGGAAGACTACAGTAGAAGAGATACATCCAGAAGTGATTATGATGTAAAAACAAAATGAATTAGCAAAACTTTTTGAGAGAAAGATGATTGAAAAATGGAAGTAATCCTTGCACTGCCTCTCTCCCAAGAGGAGTGCTGCTCTGATACTGTCACAGACTCGGGATCTCACTGGGGAGGACACTTCTTCCATCGGTGTTTAGCGCCGTCCATCCAGGCCTTCTTGTCCCTGAGTGCCTCTTGACCATTTCCTTCTATAAAGTGCCCCCTGAGTAGCATCATTCTTTCTATATTTCTTGAAAATAAGACTCCAAGGAGACAGCAAGGAGGGGTGGAGACAGCACTGGGTATGGAGTTCAGGAATATCCAGGTTTCAAATCTGCCTCAGAAACACTCCCTGTGTGACTTTGGATTTGCTGGGCCACAGGCTTCTTCCTCATCGGTGAAATCTGTGAAAAGGGCTCAGTGGCCTCTAAAGTATCTTCCTGGCTCTAAATTGATGATCCTATAAAATAATAACCATGATTTAAATAATGTTTAAGTACTTTACAAATATTACTTCATTTTATCCTCACAAAACCCTGAGAAGTAAATGCTATAATTATTATTCTTATGTTTACAGATGAAGAAACTAAGACAGAGTTCATACAACTACTAAGTGCTCGGAGCCTGGATTTGAATTCCTGGCTCCAGAGCTAGGGCTCCACTCACTGTGCCACCTAACTGCCCAGAAAATGCTAGAGCATAGGCCTTGTGATCACTCCAACCTCTCTTCCAGGCACTTGTGTCTGTGATGCAGTCTTTTGTACAAACTTCTCATCAGTTTAGTTTAATTTAACAGACATTTATTGAGTGCTTACTACATGCCAGTCACTGTACTAGGCACCGAATGTACAAAGACAATAAAATGAGGCAGTCCTTATCCTCAAAGAGCTTACATGATACATAGCAATTGAAGAAAAGAACATGGAGGAGAGAGATGAAAGAAAAAGGAGAGAGAAAGAAAGAGGAGGGAGAAGGAGAGGGAGAAGGAGAGAGAAAGAGAGACAGATAGACAGAGACAGAGGGAGGGAGAGGGAGAGAGAGACAGACAGACAGAGACAGAGGGAGGGAGAGGGAGAGGGAGGAGGAGAGAGAAAGAGAGACAAATAGACAGAGACAGAGGGAGGGAGAGGGAGAGAGAGACAGACTGACGGAGACAGAGGGAGGGAGAGGGAGAGGGAGAAGGAGAGAGAAAGAGAGACAAATAGACAGAGACAGAGGGAGGGAGAGGGAGAGAGAGACAGACTGACGGAGACAGAGGGAGGGAGAGGGAGAGGGAGAAGGAGAGAGAAAGAGAGACAGACAGACAGACAGACAGAGACAGAGGAAGGGAGAAGGAGGGAGAGGGAGAGAGAGACAGACAGACAGAGACAGAGGGAGGGAGAGGGAGAGGGAGAAGGAGAGAGAAAGAGAGAGAGAGAGAGAGAGAGAGAGAGAGAGAGAGAGAGAGAGAGAGAGAGACAGACAGACAGACAGACAGGCAGAGACAAGGGAGGGAGAGGAGGGAGGGAGAGGGAGAGAGAGAGACAGACAGACAGACAGAGATAGAGGGAGGGAGAGGGAGAGGGAGAGGGAGAAGGAGAGAGAAAGAGAGAGAGAGAGAGAGGGAGGGAGAGGGAGAGAAAGGAGGAGGAGAAAGGAGGGAAGGAAGGAAGAAGGAAAGAGGGAGGAAGGGGAAAGGAAGGGAAGAGAGAGAGACAGACAGACAGAGACAGAGAAAAGGAAAGAAGGAAAGTAGAGGGTGTGATTTCATTGAGGTGAGGACATTCCCTCAACCCCTGTAGCTCAGCAGCTTCTCTGCCCCTGCTGGGCTTAGAGAGGTGGCTGGAGCTGTTGCCCAGGGTCACATAGTATATAAATCAGCAGCAGGTTTCGAAAGAAAGTCTTCCTGTGGCCAAGGAAAGGTCTCAAATACAAAGTCATTTGCAGCTGAGAGGAGAGCAAATGCCAAGAGTCCCAGGAATCCAGAAAGGGCTCTTGTAGGCCTTGAACCTGGAGCTGAGCCTCGATGAAGTTCAAGATCTGGAGATGGGGTAAGTGGCCCTTCCATTCACTGAGGAACAGGCAGTGAGGGGCTTGAAGAGGAGAAGTGGAAAGTAGGTGAGCTGGGCTGGAGTTCAAAACACAAGAAAGGGGAGCGATTGAGCCATCTTTCCCAGCTCTCTGGGGAAGCTGTAGAGCCCAAATGAGACCACCTCTGTGGAACTCTCTGCAAATCTCCCAAATGTGCTGGCTCGTACTTTAGTCTCTATCCTCTACATTCACCTCTGAGAAGTAGCGTGCTCCAATGGCCATTGCTGAAAACGCCAAAGTTTTCATTTTCCTGAACAAGTCCCATTGCCAATAATGGTTCAGTCCTGAAGAGGAACCCAGAGTTATCCAGGACTTAGCCCATCCTGCTGGATTGATTCATTGTGACCTGACCCGGCACCTGACTCTGGGGTTCCCTGGAGAATTCCCTTAATAACAATCATTCCAATTCATGTAGAGTTTTTCTCACAAGGTCCCTTATAAAGCAGTAGCATAATCCCATTTTACAGCTAAGGAAACTGAGGTTTATTGAGATTAAATGAGAATTTGGTATGATGGAGAAGAAAGAATAAAACAGTCTGAGGTTCCAATCTCACCTCTTCTATACACTATCTTGGTATGACCTTGGGCATCTTGCTGCCAGATCACAGAGTATGGGGCAAGGAATGAGGTTAAACAAGATTGGAGAGATAGGAGATGAGGTTATGAAGGACTTTGGATACCCAGCAAGGCATTTTATCCTGGAAGTAATAGGGAGCCACAGGATTTGGCTGAGTAGGGGGCTTGATATAGTTGAAGCTGTGCTTTAGGTGACTTAATGGAGGATGGACAGGAGTAAAAAAAGATGTAAGCCGGACTCTTGCTTCCCTAAAAAGGTGGCACCTGAATTAGGGCCTTGAAGACAAACAAGGATTCATTAGTATGATAGAAACTAAGCATTGACCCACACATTATATACCAAGATAAGGTCGAAATGGGTTCATGATTTAGACATAAAGAATGATACAATAAGCAAATTAGAAGAACAAAGAATAGCCTACCTCTCAGATCTGTGGACAAGGAAGGAACTTGTGGCCAAAGAAGAACTGCAGGGTGTTATTGAATATAAAATAAATAATTTTGATTGTATTGTTAAAAAAAAAAGAAAAGAAAAGAAAAACAAGTATTCATAGGCGTAGAAATTTAACAATAGTATACATAAATGCTCCTACCTGACTTCCATAAAAGTTAACTGAATAAGTACATAGAGCAGTGACCCGGCTAGGCAACAATTCTGGGGCTTTTAGCACACTGCAAACTCAAGAGGTATCACCTCTCCCCTGCCTCCTCCCCCCAAAAAGCTAATTCAGATTTAGATTCCAATAATATCAGCATAGTATCTGTGCTGAAAGAAGAGATAATCTCAAGGCTCTCAGTACTAGTCAAAATATATATTTTTAATCTTGGAGTGGGGGTAGAGGCAAATTGTGATTATTGTATTCAATTAGTTCTAGAAGCTTTTTTTTAAAGAGAAGGACACTGATAAACTGGAGCATGCCCAGAGAAAAGCAATCAAGATGTTGAGGGGACCAAAAAGTATGTCATTTCTGAGGATCAGTATGGGAAATGAAGATTGTTAGTATGGGGAAGACTTAGAAATGAGCACAATAATGATCTACTAGGAACCTGTTCCTCCAAAAGAACAGTGGGGATAATAGTGGGGAAAATCATAGGGAAGCCAATTTCCACAAAATTTGAGGAAAAACTACCTGTTTGGAAGTTTGTTTCTAGTGGGGATTAGAAGGCACACCTGAGGGCCCCTGCCTCGACCACCACACCGCACAAGGAACTGAATTGCCAAACTGGCCTTCTCTCCATTTCTATTCCAAAACCAAAGAACTTCTTCTGAACTCTCATCCCAGGGTATTATCTCTAGAACATTAGAGAGAGCTCTCAGGACAGAAATACCCTGGCTGCAACCGTTAATGAAAGAGATGAAGAAATTGAATGTATGGAGAAGAATACTTTTCCAATCAAATGAAGTGGCTATCATATAGAAAAAGATGAAGAAATTGGATGTATGGAGAAGAACATTTTTCTAATCATATGAAGTGAGTATCATATAGAAAATAATGGAGAAATTAAATGTATGGAGAAGAACGTTTTTCTAATCATATGAAGTGGGTATCATGGCATTTACAAAGGACAAACCAGAAAAAAAAGAGATGACATTCTCAGATTTCACACTTTACAGTTGGGTAGGACATAGACTATTCCCTGTGATTTTACAGCCAAAGTGAAACAAAACCAGCAATTATCTCAGCAGCATTGAAGGAAGATGTTTCCAATGTTCTTGGAATCAGAAAAGTTTCCTACTGATAGTACCTAACTGCATGGACTTGGATAAGACCCTTAATCTCTGTTATTATGTTTCTTCTCTGCATCAATTGACAGGACTAGGGGGGCACGATGAGCCAGGGTCTGGGGCATACCATACAAAGACAGCAACATGTTTTGCATGTCTCTGAAAACTTCTAATTCTTACAGTCTGATTTCTCCCATGCCCAGAATCTTTTTCAGCTCTCTCTGAAGAAGATCAGCTGGAGTCTGAGCATCCTGTTTGCTGTCACTCAGGTCACAGACTCTACTAAAGAAGTAGTGCAGCAGTCCTTCCCCTGGAATTGTGGAATCTCAGGATTTGCTACCAGTGGCAAGAGAACTCCAGCTTCTGCTG